>NC_142602.1:74831765-75199609 GCF_041222555.1 Hakea prostrata | reverse complement strand
ACCCGAAGAAGGCTCGAGTGCATCCAACGAAGGAGATTCGAAGGTACACTCTATATAAACCTCACTACCATACAAGGTGAGGGACGGATCAATCGATCAAGGAGAATACTATCTGAGACTCAGGTTCAGATACATACTGATAGACCTCAACTATCAGCATCCTGCTATCTAGATCACCTTTCCCGTTTCTTCATTCATTAGCTCTGTGCTTCTAGCAGAGCCGTTTGTGATTAAGTTCATCAATCGACTTAGCCTTCGGAGGTGGACTCCCGACCCCAGCGGTCGGGCCACATCTGACGGTTTTGTTTTGCAGGACACTACGTGGAGATCCAAGGGCTGAGCAGATTTTGGACGCATCAGCATGTATAAACAATACAAACAACAGTTATACATCAAGATCAGTAGATGAAACATGATTAAAGCAGCATATGAAAAGAAAGATTAATCATAACAGACACTAGACTAGCATGTTCAAGTCAATTCATAAAGACAGGAATGTATGCCCTTACCTGCATATAAGTAATTCGTCCGTAAAAAGTAATTCGTAAACAATTATAAAACTTTCTCTTCAAACAGAGGACACCTATACACAGGGTTACAATAAGGTATAAGTCAATGAATCAAATCATATCAAAACCAAAAGCCATTTGGTCACTGGAAACCAGCTGGTCACTTGGGCCGATCGCTTAGGTTGAGCGACCGCCACTAATGACCGCCCAAAAAATAGAGAGTTTCAATCCGAAACTTAGGCTTCTGATCATCTGTTTTCAATCCGAATTTTGAATGATCATCCGAATTTCAAATATGTTACTCCCATAACCACGGTGATACTGAACCTAAACAAAGACATCAATTAGATTATCCAGAAACCTCCCTCTTGACTAGATCAGCCCTTTTCACGAAAGCAGGGTTTCGTTTTCGGATCTGATCTCACCAAGATTAACAAAAAGGTAGGCGGTGCAATAGAAGGATCAATAACAACCAAAGAGAAGTACAAATCTACTTTTATCATAGCAAATGGTGAAGCATAAGTGAACAGGGAATCACTTACCTTAACTAGATTGACTATGGATGACAGTAGAACCTTCTGGGACTCTAACAGCACTTCAGATATGCTTTCAGCACTTCTCCACAGCCGTCTAACCTCCAAAAACGGTAACCACAAATAAAATATTTGTAAAATAAGTGAGGGTTACTATTTATAGAAGTCAGGGGGCAAAATAGGGCAAAATCCCGCAACCAGAACCAGGCGGTCGCTTGGTTCAATTGACCGCCACTAGCAACCGCCCCCATGTATTTTGCTAAACAAGGGTGCTTTGCCGGGGGGATTGATGTCTAAGTACAACCTAACCCTAAAGAAAACATGGGGGAGATCTTACCTTCATTCCAAACATCTCCTGACATCACTTGCCTTCTAGAAGTCCAACTACCAAGCAAGGCAAGCTCTTCAATCAGAGAATCCAGATCCATGGGTTCAGGGTATGGATCATGGACCTCTATCCGGACACTCCACAAATTTACCCAACTAGACCTTCGGGTTCTCAAACCTGCAATATAGATCCCGGGTTAGAAATACAGGGGTTGTTACAGCCTTAGTTTGGAATACTCGCCAGTGCGTGGAAGTAACCTGAATAGAAGACCGAAAATTCTTATTTCAGTTTTGTCATGCATTGGATAGAGACAATGTGCTAAGAGGTGGGCCTTGGATTGTTGTTGGTAATTTATTGGTGTTGGAACCCTGGAACACTGAGAATTTACATTATGTGACTTCTAGGTACAATTCCACGCATTCCCAGTGGCACTACTAGATCCTATTATAGCTTTGAAGATTGTGAAGAAAGTTGGAGAAGCTTGTTTGGTGGCGATCATAGACGGAGTCCAGTTGTCACACCCCACCCAGCCGGATCCGGTAATACCCGAATACCCATGGGGGTGATACACTGCAAGATCTAGGTTCAGTGACAAATCCATACAAAACATGATAGAGCATAATTAAATGGACAAGAATAAATCAAGTTCAAGTAATAAATTACCAAATCTTAAATAATGATTACAATCATCCATTATTTCAAATCAAAACTAAACATCAGAGTCTTAGAAGAGAAAGAATATTTAAAGTTGCAGCGGAAAATCATTTAAGGAAGCTCTAAGGAAAAGAAACTCCATAAGAGCAGTCTTGGCATGAACATGAAGCGTCATGAGCTTCCACTTCTTCTCCGACAACGCCCTACTGGTAGCCATTTATCAAAGGATCCTCAGCGTAGGAGGGGTCCTCATAACCTGTAGAGCAGCCTAAAGAAACAAACAAAATAAAGGAATTGAGTTCATAGAACTCAGTGGGTAACTAACATTCATGTCAATACCATGGAAAAAAATTCGGTTGAAACATGCGAAATTTCGACCGAAATTTCGCACTTTTGAAAAACCGAAACGAAACCAGTGGGTACCGAAGAAAAATCATTGGTTTCGGTCGAAACCCTCGAAATTTCCCTATTGGGTCGAAATATGGGTGAGCCAGTCTGAACCGGCTGGGAAAACTTGCGAAATTTCGAGGGTTTCGATCGAAACCCTCGAAATTTCGATCGAAACTCGAAACTTGGTTTTTTGTTTAAGTGAACCGGCTGAACCAGCCGGTTCAATGTTATAAAAAGTCACCATCTTCGATCGAAACTCTGGGAAACCAGAGTTTCGATCGGGAAACGCAGGCGGAGGCAGAGAGTTTCGACATGAGGTTTCGACCATTTTTCGACCTTTTTTCATGGTTTTGCATGATTTCAAGTAGATTCAAGCACTCCTTTGGTGAAATCGGCACTTGTTGGTGGATTATTTCAAAGTTTGAAGCTCTATTGGAAGGTAACCTAGCTTTGAATGGTTTAGTGAACAGTAGTTTCCTTGCTTTTAGCTTCATTTCCTTGGGTTTTTAGCTTCATTTCCTTGCTTCTCTTCTTTCCCCTTGCTTCTCTTCTTTCCCCTTGAAATTCTTGTGTTTTCAGCATCGAGTCTTGCTGCAAGTTGGCTCATGTATTCCATTTACAGCTTTAAAAAAAAAAAATCTTTTTTTTTTTTAACATTTAAAAAAAAATTTTTTTTATTTAAAAAAAAAAAAAAAAAAAATTTTTTTTTTTTTATATTATAAAAAAAAAAAATTAAAATTTGTTTTTTTTTTTTTTTTTTTTTTTAAGAAGAGGTGATCGCGGAGACCTCCCCGGAGGAACTGGACCAGATTAGGAGAAGTGTTAAGAAGATTAAGCGGGGGAGAGAGGAGGGTAAAGGAGTTCTACTGGAATCACCCCTACCCAAGTCCTATGCTGAAACGGTTTCAAACAAGAATGCAAACGGTAATTATGGGGTCATCACAGAAGATGGAGTCGAGCTTGATGAAGATGGGTTCATTGTTGATGATCCTCTAGAATGGGAAACCGATAATGAGGAGGAAGAAGAGACGGATGGATTAGTAGATAGATTATGCCCTGTTATAGTTTTGTCCAAACTGGAAAAGGAAAAAATTCGGAAACCTTGGCAGCAATCTCTCATTATAAAATTGGTTGGGAAATCTGCTGGGTACAAGTTTCTTTATGGTAGATTGAATGCACTATGGAAGCCGAGTGGCTCATTAGAATTAATTGACATTGGGTATAGTTATTTTATTGCAAAATTTGGTTTGAAGGAGGATTTTCAGAAGGCTCTCACGGAGGGACCTTGGATTATTTCAGATCACTACCTATCTGTTCGTCGGTGGGAACCGGATTTTGATCCTGCAAATGCAGCGTTGAAAAAACTTGTTGTTTGGGTTCATTTTCCAGGAGTCTCAATAGAGTATTTTGATACAGGTTTCCTTTTTAAATTGGGTAGTCGTGTTGGTAAGGTGATCAAGGTTGATTCTACCACAGCCCAAGCAATGAGGGGTAAATTTGCAAGAGTCTGTATAGAGGTAGATCTTTCAAAACCTTTATTGTCAAAATTCAGGCGCAAGGGGAAGGTACATCAAATTCTTTATGAATCTTTACATCTTCTTTGCTATGCATGTGGAAGATTTGGCCATCATCAAGAACAATGTCCTACAATTAAAAGAGCGGAAGAAGTAGAGCAGGTGGTTAATCAAGGAGTGGCTCCAGCAAGAAATACCTATAGCTACTAATATTGTGGGCGTTGATAAGGTTCCTGAAGATACATATGGTCCATGGATGCACGTCCAAAAGCCAAATTTCAGAAAGGATAGTCACCGGACTTCAGGAGGGGTTACCAAAAATATTAATGAAGGGCAGGAGAAGATTTATCCTAATCAGAGTCGTGGCCGTGGCGGAGTGGAGGAATTTGAAATGGATACTGGATCAAGATTTGCGGCACTTATGTCAAAAGATCAAGAAGATGGATTAGATGAAGTTCAATTAGACATGGAGAAATCAATGGTTCCAGAATTGTATCCCACTGTCTTATGCCAACAATCTATGCGGGAGACACAGCAATCGTGGAGAACTAAGGTACGTGAACCCCTGCGACCACTTGAAGTTAATATGCTAGATTCTCAGTCTGTGGAGAGTCCTTCGAGATCTCAACAGAGGAAATCATATGTGCTTCCAACTGAGCTTCAACGAGCCCAAAATACTCTAGGAGGTGCTGAGGTGCATGGTAGTACAGACATTAATGTGGCTATAAGGAGATCGGTAGAACACAAGGAAAATTGGGACTCATTGAGGCAATTAGAAGTTAATATCAATCTTGAAGCTGATGCTCGTATGGATGTAGATCAACTTGCAATTGTGCCAATACATGGGAAGCCGCCAGATGGGCAGCTTAATCCAAGGGATCTTGATGGTCCTAGATTTAGAAGATTGTATGCAAAATCAACCCAAAGGGGTTGATGAGATGATGAAAGAAGGGTCTTAATTCTTTACAGACAGTTATTTATGAAGACTTTTATATGGAATTGTAGAGGGGCTGGAAACAAAGCCTTTGCAACTACCCTAAAACATTATAAGCAAGTATATCAGCCAGATTGTCTTATCATCCTTGAACCACGTATTAGCGGTGTTCGCGCAGAGGAGGTTATTCGTCAAATGCATGGCTCTATAAGTTTCAGAAGTGATGCTGTAGGATTATCTGGTGGCATTTGGTTCATTAATTTCAATGACAATATCCAGGTATTCCTATCTCAATCCCATCAACAATTTTTGAATATAAACATTATTGATCATCAGATTAGTATACCATGGTATTTTGTGGTGGATGTATGCAAGCCCCCATTGAGTCCATTAGACGAGAAGGTTGGATTGATCTTCAATCAGCTATGGAGGCTATTGGTGGTTCATGGTTGGTTGCAGGTGATCTGAATGATATTCTAGACCAGACAGAGGCAGGAGGGGGAGCTCCAATATCCTCAAGGAAGTGTTTGAATTTTAGAAATAACATTAATTTATGCGGCCTATTGGACTTAGGATACTCAGGGCCCAAGTTCACCTGGCGAGGACCTAAATGGAGAGGTTTTAGACGTGTTTACCGACGCCTGGATAGAGGGCTATGCAATCCTGAATGGCGTGTTATGTATCCTGAAGCTGTAGTTAAAGTCCTCCCTAGAATCAAGTCTGATCATCACCCAATTTTAATTGATACTTGTCCTTTGCGAGGCCCTTTCCGAAAGAGACCTTTTTGCATGGAAGCGATGTGGTTAACCCATTCTGATTTTTCGAAGGTAGTTCATGAAGGTTGGAATCCTAATGTTGAGTTGCATGAGGCATTAAGTGAGACGCAAAAACGACTTCAAAGTTGGAATCATAAATCCTTCGGGAGAATTGAAAAGTTGAAGAAGAGTCTTCATGCCCGTTTAGGCGGTATTCAAAAGAAACTTGCTAATGGTCCTTTTAACCCTTTTTTGGTGCGATTGGAGAAAGAACTTCGCATGAAATTAGAACAAATTCTTTGCAGAGAAGAGATTCTTTGGGCCCAAAAATCCCGAAAAAATTGGGTAATTCATGGTGATCGAAATACTAAATATTTTCATGTGTCTACAGTCACTAGACGAAGGCGAAATAAAATTGAGGGATTGAAGACAAATGATGGTGTTTGGATTGAAGATTATACAACTCTTAAAAATCATGTGGTGGAATTCTTTAAAGGGTTGTTCTCAATTGATCAGAAGGAATTGTCCCAACTTAGTACTCATCATGGGTTTCCTGTACTTGACTTTGATTGGCTTTCTTTGCTTAGAGATGATGTTACCGAAGATGAAATTTTTAGAGTAGTGTGTCAGTTGGGACCCTGGAAGGCACCTGGTCCAGATGGTTTTCAGGCTGCATTCTACCAAAGAACATGGACCACTACTGGGAAATCAGTGTGTAAAATGATAAGAGATGCTTTTGATGGGAAAATGGAAGGTAATTTGAATGAAACCTTGATTGCTTTAATTCCTAAAGTAGAGAAGCCAGAAAGAATCACCCAGTTTAGGCCTATATCCCTCTGCAATGTGAGTTTGAAAATTCTCACTAAAGTAATTACTAGTAGATTGAAGGAGTATATGCCAGAATTGATTGCCCCAAATCAGGTTAGTTTTGTTCCAGGGCGTCATATTCAGGATAATATTATTGTGGCCCAGGAGCTCTTTCATTCAATGCGAAGGAATAAAGGGAAGACTCAACATATGGCAATCAAAATTGACCTAGAAAAGGCTTATGATAGAGTCAGATGGGAATTTATTGAAGAAACCCTCATTCTAGCCCGGATTCCTAAGAAACTGGTGGATATTATAATGATGTGTGTGACTAATGCTCAATTTAATGTTCTTTGGAATGGAGAAGTGACAGAATTTTTTCAACCTTCGAGAGGAATTCGTCAGGGGGATCCTCTTTCCCCCTATTTGTTTGTTTTATGCATGGAACGATTAACTCACATAATCCAAGATGCAGTAATTGCTGGTAATTGGAAGCCTATTCAATTCCGGAGAGGAGGTACAGGAATATCCCATCTTATGTTTGCAGATGATGTAGTGCTCTTTGCAGAGGCGACACTGGAGCAGATAGAGAATATTGTTCACTATCTTGAGTTATTTTGTAGTGCTTCAGGCAGTAAAGTCAGTGTAGAAAAAACTCGCATCTACTTCTCAAAAAATGTGGGCAATCAGATGGCAAAAGAAATAACTCAAATTTGTGGGTTTACGGTAACCTCTGATATAGGGAGATACCTGGGAGTGCCCATCTGGAGAGGGAGAATTCAGAAGAAAGATTATGGGTATATTGTTAATAAAGTGAGAGATCGTTTGTCCAACTGGAAGGCTAGCAATCTTTCCTTTGCTGGACGTGTGGTGCTTGCAAAATCGGTATTACAAACTATACCTTATTTTTCTATGCAAACTCAATTTGTTCCTGTGGGAACCTTACAAGAGGTAGAGAAAATCACAAGAGCTTTTGTTTGGGGTGACACATCTCAAAAAAAGCATGCACATTTGATCAACTGGAGTACTCTGTGTCAATCTAGACAGAATGGAGGGCTTGGATTTAAAAATCTGAAGCTAATGAATAAAGCATTCTTGATGAAACTAGTGTGGATATATAGGCAACAAAATTCTTTTTGGGCGAGTTTGCTTAGAGAGAAATATGGATCAAAGAGAAGAGTTCATCCTCTCAAATCAAACCAAACTGATTCTCCCCTTTGGAGGGCAATTTAAAAAACTATAATTGATATGAGACCTTATTGTAAAATCAACATAGGTGACGGAAACTCGACATTTTTTTGGTGGGATAACTGGCTTGAGGAAGGTCTAAGCTTGGAGTCGGTGGCTATAGCCCCAATTCCAAGTAATATGATATGGGAAAATGTTGTTAGCTATATAGAAAATGATGGTGTGCAATGGTCTACTAGGTTTGAAGAATATCTTCCGACAACAGTTTGCAACAAGATTAAGGACACCATAAATCCAATTAATATGGAGGGGAAGGATTGGTGGTTATGGACACCATCTTCTGATGGAAGGTTCACTGTCCGCTCTGCTTATGATACTCTAGCACTTGAAGTTTATACTCCAAATAATGATGATTTTGGTGACGATTATTGGAAGGCAATTTGGAGATTATCTTTGCCACATAAGATATCCCATTTCCTATGGCTATTAAGTAAGGATCGGTTACTTACAAACTCACAAAAGAAAAAGTTGAAGCTATAGGATGATGACAGGTGTAATCTTTGTCCAGAGGAGATAGAAGATGGGATTCATGTGTTTCGTGACTGCAAATTGGCGAGAGGTATTTGGTACCAAGTGGTAGCTTCGTGTAACCAAGCGTGGTTTTTTGGTTGTGATCGGCATGAATGGCTAAGTGGGAATTTGGGTGGACATGCATCGAAATGGTCTACTGAGTGGGCGGAAAAATTTGGATGTATTGTATATTTTTTATGGGGTTGGAGGAATAAAGATATTCATGATGAAGCTTATATCAGACCTGGAAATGGGTATGCTATCATACAAGATTATTATGCGGTGGTAAAGAACGCTTGGGAGTCAAGTAGAATAGCTGCTCTCCACCCGTTGATGGGAAAGAGGAAACGGGGTTGGATGTGTCCTCGTAAAGGTTGGTTCAAGTGCAATACTGATGCGTCGGTGAGCACTCGGGATAATATTACCCAGTTAGGGGCTATTATTCGTGATCAGGATGGCAAATTTCGAGCTGGTTTTGCAAAGAAAGAGAAGATGTGTGAGGTTCTGGAAGCAGAATTGCTAGCGATTAAAGAAGGACTAAGATTTGCTCTTGACATGGGAGCATGGCCGGTTCAAATGGAGACGGATTCTCAAAAGGCAGTTATTATGCTTGAATCTCAAGCAATGGATCTAGGGAAATATCAACCCTTAATATTTTCTATTCGGCAACTAGTGGCTTCAAGGGGCCATGTTAGATTTTCCTATGTAGGAAGAGCAGACAATGGAGCAGCAGATTGGGCCTCAAAAATGAGGATTGCAACAGGCGTTACTTTGGTTAATTTCCAAGACCTGCCCCAAGATTTGGAGGCAATTTTAAAGTCAGATGTTCTGACTGAGTCGTTGTAATGTTTTTTTTTTTTTTTTTTTTTTTTTTTTTTTTTTTTTTTAAAAAAAAAAAAAAAAGAAGACTTACAGAGAATATGTTCAAGTTGGAATGTTCAATGTTGGATGTTTGAATTTTGATCCAGAAATTTTGGTACATAACTTGTTAATGAAATATGCCATTATCTTGTTCTCTCTTCTCTTTGTTGTTCACTTGTTCCATTATAGTGCAAGCTTAAATTGAAGAATTTTTCTTAGTTTTTGTATTTAGATGTTAAACAGTTAAAGTATTAATGCTTTGATTAAAATTTAAGTGTTGGACTGTTGGGTTTCTATTTTAAGTTTTTAACGATGATTATTAAATATTATGTATGTTTGTATCAGGAATTCAGATTCAGGCACAAGCTTTTGAGTTTTGAGTTGGAGATTCAGATAGAAACACAATGTCTGACATAGCTTGGCAGCATGGTAAGCCTCTGACAGATGATAGGAAAAAGTCAGAGTGTAAATATTGTTTGAAAAAGATTGGATCAGGTGGGGCCACTAGACTAAAGATCCATCTAGCGGGAGGGGACCGCAATGTGGTTGGATGCCTCAATGTCCCTTATGAAGTTAAAGTGGCAATGGCAAAGTATGTGAAAGGAGGGCAAGAGAAGAAGGCACAAAAGAAAGCAAAGAGGGATCAGTTCGAGGTAGCATGCATAGAGGAGGTGGAGGTGGGAGAGACAAATGTGGATCCAGATCCAGCTGATGCATCATCCCCAGAGGCAAAGATGGAGAGAGTACTCAGGATGAGTAGGGAGTCTTATAGACTCGATGAGATCAGGAGGACACAGAGAGCCGTGGGTGCAGGGTCATCTGGAGATCCAGATGTTGGGAGGGCAAGTGGAGGCAGCTCCAGTATGAGGAGGAGCCAGAGTACCAGAGAGTCAGTTCCATTACCATGGGCCCCACGATCACGACCTAGTGCCACATCTACTGCTTCTAGACCCATTGAGGCCGATCCTGATGTGCAGATACTACGCACTGATCCTGACTTGTTTGCGAGGCCACAGTCAAAACAGAAGAAATTAAAGCATATGTGGGGTAATGTGAAGGACAAGGTGGGGATGGCCTTTTCTAAGTGGGCATTATATCACAGTGTTCCGGCAAATGCTGCACAGGGGCCTTATTATACGGCGATGGTGGATGAGATTAGTGGTGCTGGACGTGGGGTGGTTGGGCCAACCCCATATGAGATATATAATGTATATCTCCCACGGCATAAGGAAGAGTTGAAGCCTACATTGATGGCCTTAAGCCAATGTGGATGCACTATGGGGTGACAGTGATGTGTGATGGTTGGACTGGTCCCACTAGACAGTCTATCATCAATTTTATGTTGAATTGTGATGGGAGGACGGTATTCCTCAAGTCTGTTGATGCATCCGGTCACAAGAAGGATGCAAAATACATATATGGGTTGTTGAAGAATGTGGTGAAAGAGGTTGGAGTCGAGCACGTGGTGCAAGTTGTGACTGATAATGGCGCCAATTTCAAGAAGGCTAGGATGAAGTTGATGGAGGATCCCAGATATAGGCTCTTTTGGACTCCTTGTGCGGCACATTGTATTGATTTGATGCTAAAAGACATGGGGGAAGTCAAATTTGTGAAGAATGTGGTTCAGCGGGCTCGAAATGTGACCACATTCGTATATAACCATGGATTTGCTTTGGATATGTTGAGGAGGACATGTGGTGGTGATTTGGTGAGGCCTCGGGGTCACAAGATTTGCCACAAATTGGATTTCCTTGAAGAGTTTTCGAAGAAGAAAGCCCAACTACGTGCTATGTTTGCATCTCGAAGACTGGTTTGCTTGGCCCCAATCGGAATCACCGGGGGGGAGAGCAGCATGGGCTACCATATCCAGTGATAGCTTCTGGGCAAATCTAAGAGTTGTTATCAAGCTTCTAGACCCTGTGGTGACAGTCTTGAAGTTGGTAGATCAACAAAGGAAACCAACTTTACCACATATATGGGCTGCAGTTGAGATGATGAAGGAGATGGTTAAGAAAGTCTATCCTAGGGGCAACCAGAAATTCCTTAACATCATCCAAGAAAGGTGGGAAAGGCGGTTGAAACATCCATTGCATTTGGCTGGTGAGTTGAAAGTTATTAAAATTTTCAAGTTATTACTTAAATACTTAATTGTTAATAACATAATACTTATTATGTAGTTTTATAGTTTCTTACCATCTCATTTGTTGGCTTGTTTGATAGCCTATTATTTGAACCCCATGTACCACTACAGTAAAGAACTTGGGATGAGGACAGATTTGATCCGGGCAGTCCATGAAGTAGTGGAAAGGTTGGAACCGGATGCGACAAAACAAGCATTAATTAATAATGAGGTAAGACTGTGAGTTGTGACTTGTGAGATGACTAGTAGTCTAGTACTTAAGAATTAGGCTAAATACTTGTTTCTTATTACTAACTTTGTAATTATTTATCGCAGCTTAAAGGCTTTTAGAGATGCTAACGGTAGCTACGGTCACTCGATCGCTATTGAGGGCTAGGGAGAACACCACTCCGGTTAGTCACTTAGTCGGTTAGTCTAAGTCTTAGATGCTCAATTTGAGTTTTTGACACAGTTTATTTTTACTATTATTAATTAGGTTGGTTATGTTTCTTGCAGCTGAGTGGTGGCTGCAATACGGGTTAGACTCGTAGTACTTGATTAAGATTGTAGTTAGAGTGCTCTCCCAGACATCTTCTGCCACCGGCTGCGAGCGTAACTGGAGCACATTCAATCTGATACATTCTAAGAGGCGGAACCGTTTGGGGGTGAAGCGGCTGGAGGATCTTGTATATGTTCATTATAATATGAGGTTGAGAGAGGAGCACATTAGGTTAGGTCAAGAGCAAGGTAATGAGGACAAGATTGAGTTGGCTGACATCTTTGCCATAGATGATGATGAGGAGGAGTACCCCCTATTTGAGTGGGTCAGAGAGCCATTATTGGATGAGGCGGGAGGTCGACCCAGCAGTCAAATTGCACGAGAGATGGGAGCTGATGTTAATGAGTTCTTGGCCACAGAGGGGAGAGTGCACACCGAGCCTAACCGTCCCTTTGTACCACACCCTGGTGCATCCAGTGTCAGTGAGGATAATATTATATGGTCAGATGATGATGATGATATTACTCAGCCACCCGTTAGTCAGGCACAGGATGATGCAGGAGATGATGATGATGATGGACTTGGTAGTGGCCCTAGTGGGAATGACAGTGGGAGTGATGATGATGATGATGATGATAATGATGGTGGTGGTGGTGATGATGATGATGGTGGTGACGGGCCAGCTGATCAGGATTCAGCTGAACCACGGAGAGACCACCACCGAGCCGGCGGTTGAGAGTCGGGGGACATGGAGGGCCATTAAGATTCACGGGGGAGAGTCAATTCACCCATGCTACCCGGGATGTCGACCACGGTGCAGTCGTAGTTCCACTTGCGATCGGAAGGGGAAAGGGAAAGGGAAGCACCATGGACATGGGTATGAGGATGACACTTCATCGTACGGGTCTTACAATCCCATTGAAGTGAATAGCTTGGCAGGCTCCATAGGATCTATGAGTCTAGATGAGTCAAGAGGCTCCACTGTCGGATACCGGATACCAAAGCAACGGCTGATCCCCACTCGTACGAGAGCGGTGCTGCATCTTCTTCTGGGGCTTATAGTAGTGCATCTTATGGTCAGGGGTTTCCTCAGGATTATGGAGGACATACAGTAGTGGAAGTGGAACAGGGTAGGATGTATTATCCAGCGTCTGATGGGAGGACGGTATATATGCATAGGGGTGCAACTTATACAGATGCTGATTCGGGGGCACAGATGTTTGTGGAGCAGATCTTCGGGGTGCAACCCCAACCCATACCCCCTGAGATTCATCAAGAAGGACTTCCCTATCCTTATTGTGCATTCCCTCAGATCGGATATCTTATGCATGTTGATGACCAGACCTATAGAGCTGCAGTTGTCAATTACCTCGACAACCATAGGCATCACATGTCATGGGATGTCTATGTCCGTTGGTCAGAGGAGAGGATGTCACAAGCACAGTACTACTCAAGTCACGGGATGGATCCGCCGAGGCACTCCTATTGGCACTGACTTAGTGAGTTGTACTTCCCATTTTATTTTTATTACTAGTTACATTGTATCTGATGTTTAAGAGTTTATTTGATATTTCGAATTGAACTTAAAAGTTAGAAGTTAGAGCTTAGAAGTTAATATGTTCATGTTGAATGTTATGCTTATTTGCTTAAGTATAGTTAACTTTATTGTGTACTTCTCGATCATCTTTACATTAATGTTATGTAATTTAAAAGACATATTTACATTGATTTTTTTACTAAAATGCATGTGCCAATGTGTTCTTTATACACTAATTAGCTTAAATACAGAATCCCACCCCAAAATAGTCTCTAAAACCTGTCGAAACTTGATGTCGAAACTTGTGCGAAAAAGTCCTCGGTTTCTTCGAAATTTCCCAAGTTTCCACCTAAGTTTCCCATTTTCACCCGGTCAAAACTTGAGTTTCCCTCGAATTTTTTACCATGGTCAATACATTCATCCGTACTCCATATCATAATTCATAAAACAATCATGTATTTAATAATATAAACAATAAATGCATGGTGATGATATGAGGTTCCTAACTCTATAATGTAGTCTCTAACGTAGACACGCATTAAGTCACACACCAGTCTTCTTTGGGCGGTCTCATCACTCTTCTCTCACGGCACTCAAGCATGTCTGTTGGGTTCTCCGCGGCAATTGGGTCAAGTCACATCAATCCGTGGCTGGGGTATAAGTCACCACTCTCTCACATCACCATTGGCATAAGATCAGGCGTTTGTCAAGAATTACTCTAAGCCCAATGCAAAGTCATACGGCCTTGTACTACATATGGTCCGGATACTTCCCCTATGGCACCAACAAACTCGGACTACGTTGACCCCTAATGTCACACCCCACCCGCCGGTCTCGGTTACCCGCCCGACAACCCGTGGGAGTGATCCGTCATAGGATCCATGGTTTTAGTCTATCAACAATAATAAATACAAATATAGACAATCAAGAGCAATAAATGTTCAATAAATGAATTAAAGAATTACAGGAGTCCAAATACTCCAATAACAATAATAGACGAAAGAATAATGAATAAAATGAATACGAGTTCAGCGGAAGCAATCAAAAGAATTATATCAGTTTCTTTCCAGTTTCCTTTTCTAAGGCTAAATAATGTTTTTCATGAATCTTAAGATAGGGTGTCCTCCAGTTCTTCTCCATTCGCTGAGCGAACTGTTTAACCACTTTTCGTCTCTGACCATCAATAGGTGCAATAAGCGCACTCCATGCACCCACAGGAGCTCCCACACAGGTTATCTCCATTTCCCACTGACGGTGCCACATCCTCTTCATACGGGATGGTTCCTTCATAGGAAAGCAGTCCATCTTCCGGTACAATTCCTTCTTCTGTGTAGGCTAATAAACATATACAAAATAAAGGAGTGAGTTCTAGAGAACTCAGTAAGAAACAATCACAAATCCCATCAATTATCCAACAATGCATAAATACATAAATGATATTAATGAGTGCAAGGTATGAATGATACTATGATTTCTAACTGTGTAGGTCTCTAACAGCTGACATGCTTTAAGATATACACCAGCTCTCCTCTGGGTAAGTCTAGTCACTCTGATCCGACAAGGACTGGTTACCTCTGTAGGGATCCTGGGCAAAAAGGGAAAGTCCACACCTGGCTCTCAAACCATGGTTGGGGTTAAGTCAACACTCTCTCACCACGACCATTGGTAATGAGTACTGGTGCATGTCTGGGTTTCTAATCCAATGCAAGGTCATACTAGTAACATGTCTACATGAAGTCCAGATACATCCCCTATGGCACCAACCAACTCGGTTCAGTATCCTTCGCAACCTAGGAATGAGAATCCTCATGGACTGGCTACCGCTATTGGACTCCACTCCTTAACCCTATGGTCATCCACATATTATTGGGGTGGAAGCTCTCATGACTCCTCACGACACCCGGTCCGTTCCTTGGACGTCCATGAGCCCAACCCTAACATATGCAACCCTACCATTTATATGACTAACAGTGGACCAACGTTACATCACTGTCATCACGGGTCACTCGGTTTCAATCCCCCTACCGAAAGGGTAGTAGCATGTGGGGTATCTAGCCATGCAATTCTAGACTCTACCTAAGAATGTCATCAAACAATCATGACAGTGCTAGAGACATCAGCAGGCATGTGTCCCATTCCACAGCCTTCTGATATCCCAAGCTAAGATATCCTAGAGGAATACCTCATCCATCAGAACCTCACACTATGTATCATCAGTATATTACAATCATAACCAATAAAGTATATATGTAAACAAGACAAACAGTAGTAATATAACAAGATTAATATATAAGGCATGACTACAATAGCATTTATAAAGAAAGGCTAATGCTAACAGACACTGGACTAGCATGTTCAAGTCTATTCATAAAGATAGGATTGAATGTCCTTACCTGCATATAAGTAAACTGTCCGTAAAAAGAGATTCGTTAACTATTACAAGACTTTCTTTTCAAACAAAGTATACCTAAACATAGGGTTACAATAATGTATAAGTTAATTGAATCAAAGTGGATCAGAACCAAAAGTCATTTGGTCACTGTTTACCAGCCGATCGCTCGTGCCGGTCGCTTAGGTTGAGCGACCGCCACTAGTGACCGCCCAAAAAACAAAGAGTTTCAATCCAAAACTCAGGCTTTTGATCAACCATTTTCAATCCGAATTTCAAGTGATCATGGCCTAAGTCTCGAATCTAACACTCCTAAAGCCAAAGGGTGAAGGAATCCTAACAATTACCATCATTGGGTTACCCAGAACTCTCCCCTTGATTGGATTATCCTTTTCACGAAAGCAAGGTTTCAGTTTTCGGATGAATCACCTCAAGTATATTGGAAAGAGAGTCACAATTGAATCAAAAGGGTAATTACCATGATGAGGGGATGGGTTAACACTAAATTAAAAGACAAAGGAGATAAAGAATGAAGGGTGAATTCATTACCTCACTTCGGAACACCAGAAAAAGGGAAGGATTGATCTTCAGATCACAGCTAGCACTTCAGATCCACTTTCGACACTTCTCCGCAGCCGTCTAACCTCCAAAATCAATAACCACGAATAAAATATTCGTTACTTGGACGAGGGTTACCTTTTATAGAAGTCAGGGGGCAAAATAGGGCAAAACCCCGAAAACAGACCGGGCGGTCGCTCCAGGCGGTCGCTTGGTTTGATCGACCGCCACTAGCAACCGCCCCCATGTAATTTGCCATACAAGGGTGCGTTTGCTAGGGGGTTGATATCCAAGTACAACCTAGCCCTAAAGAAGAGATGGGGGAGATCTTACCTTCATTCCGGACATCTCCGAACAACACTTGTCTTCCAGAAGACCATCTACCAAGCAATGCAGGCTCTTCAGACAGAGGATCCAAATCCATGGGTTCAGGGTATGGATCCGGGACTTCTATCTGGACACTCCACAACTTAACCCGACTAGACCTTCGGGTTCTCGGACCTGCAATACGGATCTCGGGTTAGAAATACGGGGGTTGTTACACCTAACCCTATGGTCATCCACATATAATGGACATGATGCTCTCCATGTCCTCTCACGGGTCATTTCACCGGTCTTGAACGCCCATGAGCCCTTGTCTATTATATGCAACCCTACCATCTCATAATGACAGTGGGCTTGCTTGATGCTCACAGGACCCAGCCACTGACATCACGGGTTAACCGGTTTCAATACCCCTACCGGAAGGGTAGTAGTACTCATGAGGTCACATAGCCAAACACTTCTAGACATGCCCTACATATGTCAATCAGTAATTAGGAAAAGTGCCAAGGGCACCATAGGAATGCGTCCCATACTGCCTCCTCTGGTATCCTATGGCAGAAATGCCAAAAGGGCATTCCCCATTCCCCAATGTCACCTAGACAATCACATAAGATAACTAGGGCAATGGGCGAACCCATGACCCTAGTAGAAAATACAAGGTAGAGGGAATAATAAATATCATACCATATTCATATCAATAACATAGGATTCAATAGCAAAGATAAATACTTAAGCAATAAATCTTACATTCCATTCGTGCAAAGTCATACACATGCATATCATGGTAAATATAAATTTACAACAATTTATATTAATAAAAGAAATTAAAATAATAACAATTAATTATGTATAACAAGGTTAGTTATTCCTCACCTTTTACTTTACTCCTTTCTTCAAAGTCCAAGAATTCACTCCCACAAGTTTGGTGACTAAAGATACATAAATGCCTATTCATGCAAGAAATTAATAATCACAAATTAGAGTCAATTTGGGTTTCAAAGGATATCCCAAAATCTTCCTACGAAAATCCAAATCCTTACCCATACTTTACAAAAGGGTAGTTCCCAACCTTACTAGTGAATGATCTCTAATTCGCCACAGAATCGAAGTCTAAACGAAACGAAATTTTGGGGAAAGCTAATTGACAACAAAATGATCCTACGAGTACCTTCAATTTAATTAAATTTGACCCATCTCAAAAAGCCCTAAATTTGGATCTCATAAATCACCTGTGGGTGACCTAGAGAGTCAAAAATGCGTAAACCTTAGCATGAGATCTTACCATTACTCCCATACTCAAGGGAAACATTAATATAAGAAAAGATAAACATCTAGGGTACCTATCATTATTCCCTTTCATAGATCCCCACGAAAGAAGATAAGAAAAACTCTCACCAACTATGATTAAAGAGAAGGGTTAAAGAAAACTAACCTTTCCTAATAATTTTGCAAAGATTCGGATCACAGACACCTTCGGAAGAATGCAAATCGCTCTTCTCTTTCGTTTCTCCTTTTCTCCAAAGCCTCCGCCTCTTTCTAGCCTCCAAAAAATGCGTTATGGATGAGATAAAACATAAATAGGGTTTTAAAATCTGAATTTCCGTTTTTGCCCCTAAATAGAAAATTGGGTGGGGGGTTGGTTCACCCAAACGGCCCAATCTTCCGGCCCATGGTTGGACTCCCAAACGAACTCCGATTTTATTGATTTTTGGCTCGTTGGAAAGGTCTTTGGACGATCTTTAATTTAATACCTTATTTGCATCAATCGGATTCTCCAACATTGACCTATGGACATTCTAAGATCACCCTTTTTACACTATCGAGACTAATCTTCTCTCTTCACTTAAACTCTAAGAGAGTTTTTGAGTCATTATAAGGGTCATCTACCAACATTGGTTTAATTTCCAATCCTTTGGGCTTGACTTGAATGGCCCACAGTTGTCACCAACTCGAGGCCCGGGTTCTCGGTCTTGAAACCACGGGTTAAAGGGGTAGAAATCCGGGGGATTTCACACCAGTTTGGCAATAAAGTCCATTATATGAAGGACAAGAGTTAAGATGAATATTAGGAAGAGATTTCGTTCCTCTGTTTGTGTAAAGAGGCAGGAAGGTCTACAATTGAGGTTCTAAAGAGGCAAGAAGATCCACAAGTTAAGGTTCTCCTAAAATATGAACAACTTCCCCTATTTTATTACTACTATGGAATGTTAGGTCACGATGAGGAGAATTGTTTGATGAAATATGAAGAGTTTAAAAATCATATGAGCATTCATGGATGCTCGAATAACCACAACTGCAAGGAAAGACCAACAGGGAAGTGCAAGGAGGATAGAAGGGGTGTCCAACCGGATGAACGCTTAGTCCAAAAGGCCAAAACTTTGTTGCATGAGGAGAAAGGTGAAGATAATCCAAGGGAGGAGAATGAACATGTCAAGCATGCTGGCGAAAACAGTAGCTCAACTCAAGCAAAGTTTACTAGTCCGATGAACACCGGAGAAGGAAAAGACAACTAACAACATAGTACTGATGGCACCGGTTACAAATTCTTCAGGTAGGACCATTTTTTTCTTTTGCTAGATTCCCAACCACAATTTGAATAAATCAATTTGGGTTGATATGGTGTCACTATCTTTCATAGAAAAGATTTAGAAAGCTAGCCACCGAGTATTTCTTTGAACCAACATCTTCAAGAGAATACTTCTTAACCAAAACATCCCAAATCGAATAAGCATATTCTAATGAATTATACACATGGTATAAGTCATTAGATAATGCATTCAAAATTCGATTCTTGCATTGGTAGTCCGCTTGAATCCAAGCCACCCTTTTGCCCTCCTTAATAGGATCATTACTTTTTTCTGTCATGGGTTCAGTCAAGGCAAATGCCACCCCAATTTGGGCTAAGGCAAACAATTACATTTGTCTCCACCGTTTGAAGTTTTGACCTCCAAACTGTTCAATTTTTTCGAATTCTGTGACAATCCTCATCACCCAAATCTGGGATAAGATCTCTCACTGTTGGAATTACATTAGTGGGGATTGAATCATGGGTAGAGAGGAATGGATATTGCATACCATCTATGCCAACAAATGTGTCATTACCTTGTTTGTTAATGTTGCCTTCAATGGTATTATTTAAAGAATCTCCCTCCAGTATTAACTCCATCAACAACCTCAATGTTGTTGTTCTCGTCTTTGTTGAAGTCGCCATTTCCAAGACTTGCCATTTGACCTTTTAGAAATCAATTACCTTAAACTTGTTGGGGTAATTTTATTACAAATTCTACAAAATACAAAAATGAAATTGCAACACAATTGAAAGATGAAGATCCTTAGCCAATCTGGAGAGCTTGATGTTGCAACCGAACGAACCACCGATCAATGAGGTTGAGTCACACCTTGAGTGTTGTCTTTAAGGTAATTGATGCACCCTACTACCATGGGTTCTTCACACCACCACCTCCAAGATAAATCAACCTCCAACTAGAAGATGAGGTAGTTCTTCTAATCTCTTCAAAGAGCCAAAAGCTATAGCTCAACACTTAGACAACTCAAAGAAAGAAATGAACTTTGTAAAACAAATAATGTGAGTGTGAAGAGTATCTCTATTCCACACCCCACATGCAAGGAAGGGTTGGGTTTATATAGGCCCAAACCACACCTTACACCCCTTAGGATTCTTAAGCAATGAATTGTTTTGTTTTTCCCGGGTGCCCGGGGGGGGGGGGGGGTGGGGGTTTTCAACCCCCCCGGGGGGGGGGGGGCGCCCCCCCCCCCCCCCCCCCCCAAAAAAAAAAAAAAAAACCCCCCCCCCCCCCCCCCCCCCCCCCCCCCCCCCCGATTTAATCCATTCAATAACCTTAACTCCACTCATGGTAATGGCCATGAATGGTCATGGAGTTGAAATGAGAATTGAAGGATAAGAGTTAGAATTTAAGTAAATTCTACCCTTCAAGTAAGCCCACCTCACCACCATGATCAAGACCTTTAAGACCCATGATCAATGTCATTAAGAGCCTCATAACCAAGGTTATGAAGGGCCTCCTTTACTCATGGTGCCTCATTACCACCCTTACCTCATGGGTCCCACACACTAACAACAATTAAATAAAAGAAATGCAAAAGCTAATTTTGAAACTTAATATAAATTTTATAAAAAAACCTAACATTATCATTTTAAGCAAAACTCTTTGTGCAGGATTTTGAAGAACAATATGCTCACTGGTCTGATTTCTTCAACCTTGTCACTAGCCACAATTACTAAAATCTGAAGACTCTCAATTATAATCCAATGATATTTTTCCTTTGTGTTGTTATGAATTATAATATTGCTTTCATAGTGAGATGCAAATCCCATAGAAGTGAGAATAGGATGTAATGAATTTGCTAAAATGTTTTTTGATGCTAAATAAAATCCATGAAGCTTATACGAAACCAACTTGCAGATGAATCTTTGAGCCACTTGAGGAGGAAAAAATCAAGAAAGGTTTCCAAACGAGAGGAGGAATAGCACACGAAGGGAAAGTCAGAGAAGATAGAAGAAACAATGTGGAAGAAGAATGGGAGTGTGGATCTGGTGAGGGAAGTCATCAGAGTTGAGAAGAGCTTGAACTAGGTTTTTAGAAATAGTTGGATATAGTCTAAATGGGTTTCAAAACTAGGTTTCTTTCTGTTCAAAATTAGTCTTTTAATCTTAGCTTTCTATTTAGCATATTCTACGTGTTGTATTTTTGTAGTGCACAGTAGACAAATTATTTTCCTTTTATGCAAGGGGAATTGTGAAAAGCGAGATTGCTTATTTTCAAGAGTTATTTGTATACTAATTAGGATTGCTACTGATGCATCCAAAATCTGCTCAGCCCTTAGATCTCCTCATGATGTCCTGCAAAACAAAAGCGTCAGATGTGGCCCGACCGCTGGGGTCGGGAGTCCACCTCCGAAGGCTAAGTCAGTTGATGAACTTAATCACAAAACGGCTCTGTTGGAAGTGCAGAGCTAAGGAATGAAGAACTGGGAAAGGTGATCTAGATAGCAGATCGCTGATAGTTTAGGTCTATCAGTATGTATCTGAACCTGAGTCTCAGATAGTATTCTTTCTTTTTCCCCCCACCTTGTATGGTAGTGAGGTTTATATAGAGTGTACCTTCGAATCTCCTTCGTTGGATGCACTTGAGCCTTCCTCGGGTAGTCATTGGATCTTAATAGTTAGATCCGTTGAGCAATAGACTTCTACTAGTATGGACTAGTAGAGGACTCCTGAGATAACCTTTAGGTTATGTGATGATTATCCGCAGCCGTCAATTCGAGTCTGCCATCATTAGGGTGATTACCCTAATCCATAAGTAGGATTAGGGCGCTTCACACCCGAATAAGCTTTCTTCTTCAGACAAGCCATCTTCCGGATCCGGTTCGCTCGGGAGCGAGTCGGTTCTCTCCGATCTCGACCGGGGTCGAGGGTCGGACCAAGTATGAACCCGGTCCGATCATAATCTCTCCGTATCACGGCCGGGGGGAGCCCCAGCAGCCAGTGTCGGTCGATCCCGAGGGCTTGGTTTTTAACTGGGCTATCTCGTCGGTCGGTGATAATCTTCGTGCGTGCTTCATTAAATGTCATATCACATTTAATGCGGTGGTCACTTTTCCTCGAGCGTTGTGAGTGTAAGGCCACATATCTCCTTGCAGTTGATTTGTCGTGGCTCACGTCATCCAAGCAACGGTTTCCGAACGCCTATTTCGGATTCGTGAGTTCAAACTTTCAAAACGTCTTTCAATCTTGATCGCTGATTTTGAATCAATCTCGATCGTTTAGATTCCCGAACACTCGTGCGGGAGTTTTAAAAGCGGTTCGTTGTCTTCGTAGGTTTCATTCTTCCTGTCCCGGAATTTGAACCTTTGTTGTTCGCTTTCGCGCCTTCTTGCTCTCAAGCTTCCGCCTCACTGAATCGGTAAGTTTACTGGTCTTTTTCTTTTTGTAGTTTACTGAAACAAGTAATGGCGGACGATAGGGCTTCTCTGGTACCCAGTGTTGGTAATAGCAGTGAGGCTTTTGCTTCTCCTGCTCCCGAACAATCGGATAGTGATAACAAAACCCTAATTGTCCTTTGGGGCGAGTTCGCTGAAGTTTCTCAAAAAGGTTTAGAAAGAAAAACCGAAACTTCTCCTGTCCTTCTTGAGTCTGGATCTTCCAAGATTTTCGAGTCTTCTAGGCAGCCTCCAACTTCCGGGTCCGATGGTGGACCTGGCTCTGTTCCCTCCATTTATAATGAGGAAACCCTTCTTTCAGCTGTCCAAGATTTTGATTTTCCTTCCTCTTATCAGGTTAGGGCTCCCCACCCTGATGAGAGGGTTGATTCATCCCTTTCGGGTATATTTTCTCTGTATATAGATGCACTAGAAAGCGGGGTTCGCTTTCCCTTTTTTAATCCTTTGTTCTCCGCAGTTCTGAATCATTGGAACATTTGTCCCGAAATGCTCCTCCCCAATAGTTGGCGTCTTATCGTCGGCTTCTTGGGTTTGTGTTTTGAACTTGGCATTACGCCATCTCTTTCTCTCTTTGTACATTTTCATGTTCTTTCTATCTCCCATCCTCCCGGATGGGTTTTTCTGTCCAAACGCAATAAGGCTGAACTTGATTGGAGGGGCAGCATTCTTGTCAAAGGAACTTGCCCTTCTAACCACAAAAGATGGCGCGAACGATACTTTTTTCCGTCGAGCGCCTCCATCGGATCTTAACTTCCCAACAACCCGGGAGGAGGTGTACTTCTTCTTCCGAGAATAACCGAGGCCTTCCCTTATCCAGAGAAGACGAGGCGGCCGTCAGGAAGATCAAATCCATTCCATGGTATCAAGAGATACATGGACTTGAAGTGGAGTATAACTCCATCCTTCAGTACTGGGGCTTGGCTCATTGTGAGCTTCTAACCACCATCCTTTAATTTGACTGAAGTGATATGTTTTTAATTTCGACTCTTGTCCTTCTTCTTTGCAGTGCCTCCAAGAATGAACCCTGAAAGCCTGCGGGTGAAGGCCGCTAGGGCCGTTGTGACAGCCGAGCAACGATCGCCCAGAGCCTTGACCGTAGATCAAGAGGCTTCTATTCCCTCTCCCGACCCCTCTTATAGGGGTATCAGGAATATCAAGCCCGTGGCTGATGCTTCGGGTAAAGGGAAGAAACCGATGGTGGAGAGGTCTAATGTCTCTTCCTCCGCCCGAACCAAAAGGAGGCATGACACAATTGATGCTCCCTCCAATAAAAAATCCAAAGCTTCAACGGATGGTGAGGAGGTCTTCACCCCCCAGTGGACCCTGAAGCTGACCGACAGGGTGACTCGGGATCCCGAGAAAGCTGCAGAATGGAGCTCCCTCAGTCTTGCTCCTTCTGATCGCTAGGAATTTGAAGCCCTGGATGACACCTCCCTTGTTAGTCAATCTACAAGGTACCGGTCTTCTTGCTTAGTTATTTTTTCATAATTTCTTATGACTTCTTCTGATATTTTCCGCCTTCCCGGGGAATGTTGTGTTGAGCTTTTATCAACACATGGAAGCATTGAGCCGGGTTGGTCGCACCAGCTCCTTGCCGCAAACCCGTGAAGAGAATTTGGCGAAAGCCAATTCCGAAATAGACCAGCTGATCGCAGCTGCCGTGGAGCTGCAGAAAAAGCATGAGGAAGAAGTGATCTCCCTCAAGGAGGCCCTCGAAGCGTCAAAGATTCGTGCCGGCCGCCGAGCACGAGGCCGAGGAAGCAAAAGCAGCTGCCACGTTGTTTGGTGACAGGCTTGAATTCAAAAGTAGGGAGCTCGAAGAACATCTGAAGTTGGCGATCCCTAGCAAGCCCGAGCATATAAAGCCAGAGCTTTGGAAGGAGTGTGTTCGGAAATACCTGAACAGCGTACCTTTCTCCGAGCTGCTAGGTATCTACAACCTTCAAGCTTATCGCTTGGGGGCGGAATGACGTTTGGGGAGCGAATCCTCCGATCAATCCCCGCCTTCGACATCGCTCCCTTTCGTGAGGTGTGCCACAAAGAGGTCTTCGGGAAAGTTGGTATGGATCTCCCGGACTGGGCTCAGGAAGAAGATGATCCTTTTCCAGCTGACCCTCAATATGAGGCATACCTAGCTGACGAGCTGGCACTTCTAGAGGAGAAATCACAAGCCGAGTCTCAAGTTGCTGCTGTCGAGGACTCAGTCGATGCCATTCTTGAGGAAGGCTCTTCTCATGATCCTGAGAAAAGTCCTCCCAACTAGGGTCCCTCGGGCAACGATGAAGAAAAGGCTTAGGGAGTTATCTTTTTGTACAGATTTACCCTCTATTTAATGAATAGACATTTCTTTCTCATGTTGGCCTTTATATTTCCCCGTCTCCGCCGAAATCTTGCCTTGAATATTAAAGTATTAATGATAAAATTCATCACTTAACTTTACATTCCTCGCCGAATAATAATCTTGTAGAAATATTGTAAAGATGCGTTTTGGGAAGATGCATTAATCTTCTCCACTACTTCATTTATTGCAAAGTCTGCACGTTTCCCTTCTGCGAAGTTCAAACGTTTTCTTGCTTTTGTATACCATTCACTGTTTCCAATGAATCGGAAATACATCCATTATTTTAATGGCGGTGCGACGATTGGAGGTATCTCTGCATCAGGTGCTCGCTTCCACATGTTTCCATGTGGCATCCCTCCGACCGTTGATCTTGCTTTCTGCGGATTTCGAAGAGTCATTTTGATCTAGGTCGTCGGTTGTCCTTAGCTTTCAACCGTCGTTTTAATACCTGAGGCTATTTAAAGCCTTCGTGGGTACTCTCCATCTATCCCGCCTTCGCAAGTTAGATTTGCTAAAGTGTTAAAGCGACCTTTCGTCCTTCGGCCCGCTTCCGTATTCCTCGTACTCCAACAATAGCTCTATCAACTTCCCGAACAAGTGAGTTTCTTGATTACTCATCTCTTTCCCCACTTCCCCCCCGAGTAAACCGCATAGTAGTTATACTTGGGGTTTAGTTATTTGGTTTTGTCGGAAGTGATAAAAAACTAGGGTTTTCCCTCTTGTTGTTGTCGTTTATTTCTGTACTGATACGGGTCGTTTGTTTGCATAGTGGCTCCCAAGATCAACCCAAACTTTATCGGAGCAAAATCTTGCAAGAAAATCGTTCGTCGGTGGTGGTTGGGGCCAGTGCGGTGGTTTCAGCTAGTGAATCCTCCAAGCGTAAGGCGATCGCTGCCGGTGAATCTTCAAGTCGATTCCCACAGTTTCTATTGATGCCGTCCCCCGCGCCTCCTTTGCCCGAAGTGATCGCTCGTCTTTCCCAGAAGATCTTGATCACTCCGTTGCCGATGGTGCTGCCGACGCCCCTATTGGTGAGATCGATGGTGCACCCCCGAAAGAGACTCTTCGGGCATCCGAGGCAACTATGTTGGCGTCGATGAAGGTGTGGTCCCAGCAGTGCTGCTCCTATTTCCAACTCCAGTGCTTGTTTGGCATCCTCCTCCTCTCCTTCCGAGTTGGAGGATTTTGCCACTAGGAAGCGCCGTCGGGTGACAAGTGATGCAGCTCATCCTTCTCTTGGTGTAGCTCATCCTTCTCATCCTTCGCTGAATTAGTGTCAAACGAGTTTGACAGAGCGTTGGAATGGTGTACCGCTGCTCGAATGACTTCGAGAGCGCAGCTTCTTTCCAAACTTCCGGATGAAGTCTTTACGAAGTCACTCGGTGATGTAAGTCTTTCTTCATTATCCTCTCGATTCTGAAAAATTACTTTTCTCGCTCCTCGTTAACTCGGAAGTTGTTTGCAGGAGTCTTGTCGGTAACTTCCACAACCAAGTGGAAGCAGTTACTAGGCTCAAGAGGTTGAGCAATGAAGTTTCTAGGCATCGGGAAATCTCCGAAGCTAAAGATGTTGAGATTGCTCGCCTTCGGAATCTAGCTTGGGAGGTGGCGGGAGAAAAAAATTCGATGATTGGTCGTCTTCGGTCGGACTTGGATGATGCCAGGGAGAAGATCCGGCGATCGGAGCGAACAGTTGGAAAGTCGGGAGCCAAAGGATCTGAAACATTACCCGAAAGGCAAGCTGTCGTTCCTTTGCCCGAATCCCTTCCAACCGATGTTCGCAGAGCTCGCGTCTTCAAGTATTTACACAAGAAGCCTTTTGTTGATATGCTGAATGCTTATAACTTGCAAAGCGCATCATCGGGATGGTGAGAACGAAGTATGGGAATCAATATTAAGGAAGGATCCTCATTTTGATACGACTCCCTACAAAGGTTGTTTGCCATCCCGAAGTATTTACCGACCCGGGTATTCCTCCTCCCGACCGGACCAAGGATAAGATTGATCCTCCACCTTCCGATCCAGATATTATGCATTATCCGGAAGATTCTCCCGTTTATTCTCCCCCGGAAGAAGTCAATTATGACGAGCTTGTCCCGAATGCGAGTTTGGTCGAGGACCATGCTTCTCCCCGGACAAGCCGGACAAAGAGTATGAAATTGCGGAGGATTTTATGCATACCGAAATATTTTTTGTAATCCTCATTTCTTCTCTTCTTTTCCTTGAATCCCCACCAATGGTTGACTCATATGTTTGTTCTAGCAAAGTCGCGTCGATCTTGTATAACTTCTTAACAGTCACCTATGATGACTTTCTTTTTTGACCGAAGATTGTATCCAGCTCTTGTAATTGTTTTGATACTGGCCTCTTTGGATCTTTTGAAGAAATAAGAAATTAACTTTATCTTGAACTTTGCTAGCCACTTGAATCGTTGTTGCATTAGGTCTTAGTTGTTTGAAACAATGCCTTTACTTAAGGATTTCCGGAGAAATACAATAAGTCTGAGAAGGAACTCACTCGGGTTTTAAACCGATGCCTTTACAAGGATTGCGGGAGAAAAAAAAAAAAAACACCGGGTTTTACGGATGCCTTTCTAAGGTCCGAGAAATACAATAAGTCTGAGAAGGAACTCACTCGGGTTTTAAACCGATGCCTTTACTTAAGGATAATTCAAAAATTCAATAAGTCTTGAAGGAACTTACTCGGGTTTCAAACCGACGCCTTGCAAAAGGAACTCACTCGGATTTTCATCCGATGCCTCGACTTAAGAAAGTCCAAAAATTTCCATAAGTGTTGAAGGACCCACACGAATTTTCATCCGATGCCTTATAGTTGGATCTTGTTCTTGAATGTGGTGTATGATGCCCCCCAATCAAAAGATAGTTTGTTGAAAGCCAAAAATTGCATTGATTGAGTTGAAAATGATTACATCGCGAACAAAATTGAAATCATCCTCAAGGATAAAACTTTTTGAGATGCCTAGCATTCCACGAACGATCCAACTCTTTCTCGGGTGTTGATGTTCTTCAGCCTCGTAAGCTCCCGAACCGACCGGTTTCACAACCATATAAGGTCCTTCCCGAGAAGGGTCCAATTTTCTTTGGTGACGCGGGTCGGAAGCTAGGGTGTTTCTCAACACCAAATCTCCGGCTAAGTACCGACGATTCTTCACTCGAGTATTATAATGAGACGCTATCCTTCTTTGATAATGTTGAGTTCGTGCTATTGCCTTTGCCCGAACTTCGTCCAACAAATCAAGACTATCAAGCAATCCTTGTTCATTTGCTTTTTCCTCGAACTCACGATCCCGTAATGTCCCCGCCATTATCTCCACCGGTGCCAATGCTTCGGATCCATATGCCAACCTCGAATGGAGTTTCTCCCGTGGGTGTTCGAACCGTAGTTCTATAAGCCCACACGACATTATGAAGTTCTTCGACCCAAGAAGCTTTGTCAGCCTTCGAGTCTTATCTTTATTCCTTCCAGTAGCGTTCGGTTAGTAACCTCTACCCGTCCATTGCTTTGGGGGTATGCCACCGAGGACATACGATGCTCGATCATATATGTTCCACGTAATTGCTCAAATTGTGGACAATCGAACCGAGTACCATGGTCGATGACAATAATCTTTGGAATCCCAAAGCGATATATGATTGATTCAAGCACAAATTTCTCCACTTTTTTTCTCAGAATTGCCGCCAGTGCAATCGGCTTCTACCCATTTTGTGAAGTAATCAATTGCTACTATCGATATTCCCGTCCGCCCGATGCCTTGGTGAATTTGCCCATGATATCAATTCCCCACATCGCAAAGGGAATGGGATTTAGAATTGAAGTCATAGTTTCCGCCGGGCGCTTCGATACTGTAGCATGAATTTGACAGTTACCACATCGACGAACGTATTCCATAGCAGCCTCTTGGACCTTAGGCCAATATAACCCAAGTCTCAGAATTTTGTGAGCCAGGGCTCGTCCACCCATGTGAGCTCCACAAATTCCTTCATGAACCTCAGCCAAAGCTGATTTTGCTCCTTCGGGGCCTATACATCTCATAAGGGGTCCAGCATAAGATCTTTTGTATAGTCTCCCATTCTGAATGACAAATCTAGCTGATCGAATCTTGATCAACCTTGCCTCTACCGGATCCTCGTGTAATTTGTCATCCCTTAGATACTCGATTATCGGATCCATCCAAAGAACGTTCGCTTCAATATAAGAAATTTCTTTCTCATGATAACTTGGAAAAGTTATCTCTTCAATGTAGACCGAAGGGTCTAGATTCTCTTTCCTTGGCATTGGCTAGTCGGGATAGCTCATCCGCCATCGAATTTTCATTCCTCGAAATCCGAGATATCTTCAAATTCGAAATTGGTTTTGAAATGCCCGCACTATCTCTTGATATTTCGCAAGCGTGGTTCTTTAATACCATACTCCCCCCGGACTTGGTTGACTATAAGTTGAGAGTCACTATAAATAGTAACATCTGCAATAGATAATGCTTTTGACAACCGAAGTCCCGCTATCGTAGCCTCATATTCTCGCTTCGTTATTACTTGCTTCAAATGCGAATCTCAAAGCATATCGAATAATAAATCCCGCTGGACTTTTTAATAGAATTCCAGCTCCTGCTCCATCTTTATTACTCGAACCATCCACATATACCTCCCAAGTGGTTGGTATAATGGGATCCTCAATGGTGGGTTCCACCGGTGCAAAGTAGTTTCTACTACAAAATCGGCTAATGCCCGAGCCTTGATTGCGCTTCGGGCTTAAAGCTCACTTGGAACTCGCCGAGTTCAACCGACCAGACACCATCCTTCCGCAGACAAATCAGGTTTGTTAAGAACTTTACTAAGAGGAAAAGTTGTAAATACCTCAATTGGATGAGCCTCGAAAATATGGCCTTAGCTTCCCGGCGGCCATCATGAGAGCCGAGCTTGCTTCTCAATCCGTGAATATCTTGTCTCCGCATCTAGCAACACGTGGCTTACATAGTAAATCGGCCACCGTTTTTTATCTTTTTCACGAACAAGTACCGCACCGACCGCCGAAAGGGACGTCGCTAGATATAGCTGTAATATTTCCCCCTTCTCCGGTCCGGACAGATCGGTGGTTGTCCAAGTGCATCTTTTAATTCCTCGAAAGCTTTCGGCACTCTTCAGTCCACTTTGCTTCCTTACCGCCCTTCGAGTCTTTAAGTGCCTTGAAGAAAGGCAAACATTTTTCTCCGCACTTGGAGATGAATCGATTTAAAGCAAGAACTCTCCCCGTTAAACACCGCACATCCCGAACAGTTTTGGGAGCCTCCATATCAATCGAAGCTTGTATTTTGGCGAGGATTAGCCTCAATTCCCCTCTCGTGATACCATGAAGCCCAAAAATTTGCCCGAGGAGACTCCAAAGGCACATTTTTCTCGGGTTTAGCTTCATTTGATGTTTCCGCAAGATCGAGAATACCTCGACCAAATCTGCAATATGATTTGCTTTTGTAAAGCTTTTCACTAGCATGTCGTCAACATAAGCTTCAACATTCTTCCCTATCAGCTCTTTGAAAATCTTGTTGACGGCCCTCTCGATATGTTGCTCCCGCATTCTTCGAGCCAAAAGGCATGACCTTGTAATAATAGCTTTCACGATCAGTCATGAAAGCCGTATACTTCTCATCCTCCTTATTCATAAGGATCCGATTATACCCGAGTAGGCATCCATGAAACTTAAAGTTTCATATCCCGCAGCCGCATCTATCAAGAGGTCAATCCGAGGCAACGGGTAGCAATCTTTTGGGCAAGCTTTGTTAAGATCCGTGTAGTCCGTACACATCCTCCACTTCCCATTCGCCTTTTTTACCATTACCACGTTGGCCAACCAAGTTGGGCACTCAATTGGTTCTATGAAACCAGAATTCTTAAGTTTTTCAACTTCGCTTCGAACGGCTTCATACTTTTCAATGGAGAAATTTCTTCTTTTCTCGTATCACTGGTTTCGCCTTAGGATCTATCCGAGTTTATGCTCTGCAATGGCCCGATCGATTCGGGCATGTCCTCAGCAGACCATGCAAATACATCTTTATTCTCGTTGAAGAAATAACTTCAACTCATCTTTAAATTCTTCCAAACTGCTCGTACCCGATATAAGTAATCTTTTTCTCATCCTCGGTACACAGCTGGATTTGTTCCAGCTTCTCCACTGGTTCGGGTCTTTGCATCTCTGTCTCTTCCCGATCATCTCGAACTTCTATGGGGAGGGCAGTCACCTTCCTCGGGCCCTCCTTGTCTTTTAAATAGGCAACATAACACCGCCGAGAGATCTTCTCGGGTCGAGGAGACTTGACCAATTCCCATATCGGTCGGGAATTTTATCTTCGGGTGCTTTGTCGAAACAATAGCACCTATCTTGGATAAAGATGGTCGCCCGAGGATCATATTATAAGTGGCAGTTCCCGAACCACCAAAAAATTGATTCGGACAGCTTGTTTCCTTAGGAAAACTTCCAATGGATAAATCCAATTGGACCGATCCTTCCGCCACCGCAGATGACCCCGCAAAACCATATAGATGTGTGGATGAAGGTTTCATCAAGTCCCGATCCACCTTCAATTTTTGATACACTTCGTAGGAAATTAGGTCACCTGCAGACCCTCGTATCAATCAAAACTCTATGCACTTCCCGTCGTGCAATCTCTACCTTGATGACTATAGCATCATCATGAGGTAAACAAACATCTCTTTCGTCTTCCTCGCTAAAGGTGATAGAATCTTCACCATTCAGCCTTCTTCCGCTTTCGGCGTCTCTCCGGTTCCAACAAATTTGGATTTTGTTTTCGGACTCCGGAGTGATTCGGGCTCTGGTCCCCCGAAGATGGTAAGGATTGGTGACCGAGTAGCTTCAATCACCTCCTTGCCCTTCTTAGATTTCGGGGCCTCCCTTGATCATTCCGAACTAACCGAACGATCCCTTTTCGGAGCAGCCGCACGTGGCTCACGTGGCTCCTCCCTTCTTCTCGCTAACGAAATCGGATAGATGTCCCCGAGATATTAATCTCTCAATATCCGCCTTCGATGACGACAGTCATTAGTATAATGACCATAGTCCTTGTGGAATCGGCAATACTTTTCTCGATCCCGTCGCTCTCCGGGTTTCAAAAGAATTTTAGGCGGCCACTTTAAAATATTTTTTCTTTTGAGGATATTTAAAATATCAGCCCGAGGAGCATTCAATGGAGTGTACTCACCTTTACCGGGGGACCTTTGGCTCCAAGGCTGAGATTTTCCAACCCGATCACGAACATTTTTCTTTGGCTTTCGCTTCGTCAGAGCCTTCTGTTCCTTATTGGAGACTTTATTATCTCCTTGGCGCGCATCTAGAATCTCCATGACTTCAGCCTCGCTTCGGCATCTCTCGTACCAACTCAAGCATAAGTCGCAGGCATATCCCGTAGTAATAACTCCAGGAGTTTCCGATTAGTGAGTCCCGTGAATAGAGCAGTTTTGGCTACTTGTTCATCCAAATTTTCTATCTCCATCGTCACTTTGTTGAATCTTTTCGTAAACTCTCTCGATTGATTCGCTCTTTCCTTGTTTGACAAGAAACAAGGTTTCTTCCGTTTTCTTGACCCGTATTCCACTGGGAATCGCCCTATGAATTGGCGCGCCAATTCGTCAAAGTTTACGATCCTTCACGAGGGGAGGTTCGAAACCACTTTTGTGCTGCTCCAGTAAGTGATGAACCAAAAAACCCCGCATAAAATTTCATCGAATTACCCGAAACTCGCCATGGTCCGTTGGTAATAGCCGATGTGAGCTGTTGGATCTCCGGAGCCATCGAATGTTGAAAAGGTAGGCAAACGGAAGTTATGGGGAAACCGATATCCCGCAATTGGCTCGGCAAAGGGAGTCTTCCGAATGACCGAGTAAATATCCTCGCTTATTCTTCCCTTAGCCAACCGCCCTAATTTCTCATTGATGTTGGCCAATTCCCCGACCAATCTGGGTCGGGTGATCTTCAGCAATATGATCACGACCTCGATTAACACGATCATCCCGTGCTACTCGATCATCACGAACAGCCCGTCCTTCCCGAGCATTCCGCTCGTCGCGAATCGCTCGATCATCACGAACGGTTCTTTCGACAGTGGGTGAGTGAGTTCTTACCCCCGTATCCAACCTTGTGTTTGAATCGCTTGTACTCTCTTGTGGTCCTGTCGAACCGATCGTCTCGCCTCGGTTGATCGTCGATCCTCCTAAGTCCTCGGTCTCCTTCACGGAAATTCTGATCGATATTCCGGTCTTCAGCCAATCTCTCGGTCACGTGGCAATGCACGTCTCCCCGAATCGCGCCGATCGGGCTCTTGTGGTAAAACCACTCGCCCGGTGAGCATGCGGAGTGCTTGGCTCACCTCCAAGAGTTGAATCTTTACCTGATCCAATTGATCTTGGATTGTATCGGGAGGAGGATTACGTCCTCCCCGGCCACCATCTACCTCGATAGGATTTTGGCTTTCCGGGGAATATCTGGATTATTCACTCCAGGGATCCGAACACCGGAATTGCGTGTGTGCAGCGGCTGCTGATCTAGTCACCATGGCTTTTCAAGTTGTTTCCCACAGACGGCGCCAATTGATGCGTCCAAAATCTGCACAGCCCTTAGATCTCCTCGTGATGTCCTGCAAAACGAAAGCGTCAGATGTGGCCCGACCGCTGGGGTCGGGAGTCCACCTCCGAAGGCTAAGTCAGTTGATGAACTTAATCACAAAACGGCTCTGCTGGAAGTGCAGAGCTAAGGAATGAAGAACTGGGAAAGGTGATCTAGATAGCAGATCGCTGATAGTTTAGGTCTATCAGTATGTATCTGAACCTGAGTCTCAGATAGTATTCTTTCTTTTTTCCCCCACCTTGTATGGTAGTGAGGTTTATATAGAGTGTACCTTCGAATCTCCTTCGTTGGATGCACTTGAGCCTTCCTCGGGTAGTCGTTGGATCTTAACAGTTAGATCCATTGAGCAATAGACTTCTACTAGTTTGGACTAGTAGAGGACTCCTGAGATAACCTTTAGGTAATGTGATGATTATCCCTTCGATAATGATTATCCGTAGCCGTCAATTCGAGTATGCCATCATTAGGGTGATTACCCTAATCCATAAGTAGGATTAGGGCGCGCTTGCAGCCGAATAAGCTTTCTTCTTCAGCAAGCCATCTTCCGGATCCGATTCGCTCGAGAGCGAGTCGGTTCTCTCCGTCTCGACCGAGGTCGAGGGTCGGACCAGGTATGAACCCGGTTTGATCATAATCTCTCCGTATCAGCTACTTAGGTGATTAGTTGTTCTTTTCAAAAAATTATAAGAAGGTATTGTTTGCTACTTCGCGGGACTAACCAAAGAGACAAGGAACTTGCACCACTCAAAGCTAGTCGAGGTTGAGACTTTTTGCTTTGGATTTATCATATAATGTTTTTAATGTCTTCTTTTCTTTCTTTTTTCGGTTGGGTTGGGGTGGGGGTTGTAATAGTAGGTGTTAGTTTTGTTTGGTTTGATAATTTCCTTGTTGGGGTTTTATTTTCTTTCCCAATTGGTGAGAGTTTGGTGAAACATTGGAAGTTTTCTTTTTTTTTTGGGTACAAAGGGGGGCTTTATTAAGCTGGGGATAGGGATATTACTATACCTCAACAAGAGTCAAACCCACGACCTCTTCACTAAGAGGTGTTGGTTTCACCACTAGAACAGTTTTGCGTTGGCTTGGAAGTTCTTTTTTATGTAATGGTTTCTTTTCTTTGCTATTGAAAATAAACACGACAGTTTTCAAAGAAAAGCATGCATAGATCAACATTCCAAGCAAGGGCGGAATCATAATTCAACATTAGGGGCGAAGAATGAAAGTTTAGATAATCTTCTCATTGGGAAAGCACTCATGTTTTTTGGCCACACATATCCTGTGGGCCCTTATAGGACCCATTGGGGGTCCTACCTCTGAATTATTTTATTATATTAAAAAATAGATCCACATATATTTTGTGGGGCCTACACATATTTTAAAAAAAAAAGGTTAATTATTGATAATGATTTTTTTTTGACAAAATATAGGTAAATTAAAACAACAATACAAAAAAGAAAAAAATACACATGACTTCAACCCTAATAAATTAGATGCAACCAAAATTTTCTTTGGTAGGAGACGCAAATCAATTTTACTTTATTTTTTAGGTAGAAGATACAAACTAATGGTAATTAGTTACCTTACTTACTATAGTCATTTTATTACAACAACAACAACAACAATAAGCCTTTTCCCAACTAAATGGGGTCGGCTACATGGATTCTTGCCCTCCAATCGGTTCTCTTCAAGGCCATGCTAGATACAAGGCCTAAGCTATACATATCCTTTCTCACCACTTCTCCTAAGGTTATCTTAGGTCTACCCCTAGCTCTTCTAGTTCCTTCAATATGGATTATATCACTTCTCCGAACAGGAGCATTTATAGGTCTCCGTTGAACGGGCCGTGCCACCTCAAACGACTTCTCTAAGCTTATCACTTATGGGAGCAACTCCGGACCAACTCTAATATGATCGTTTCTTATCTTATCCATCCTAGTTTTGCCACTCATCCATCTTAGCATCCTCATTTCGCTACACCGAGTTTATCTATATGATTCTTTTTAACAGCCCAACACTCGCACCGACATCATAGCTGGTCGGACAACGGTCCTATAAAGTTTTCCTTTAGCTTTAATGGAATACGCCGATCACATAAGACCCCGAATGCACCTCTCCACTTCATCCACCCTATTTTAATTCTTTGGGAAACCTCATCTTCTAAATCACCTCTTTTACTTATGATTGAACCTAGGTACCTAAAACAATCACTCCGAGGAATCTCTTTATCGTCAAGTATCACCACTTCATCATCCGCCGATCATGACTAAAGTTACAAACTAGATATTCCGCTTCGATCTACTAAGTTTAAAGCCTTTGATTCCAAAGCTACTCTCCATGATTCTAATTTGGTATTAATCCCCACTTGGGTCTCATCAATCAACACAATATCATCCGCAAAAGCATACACCGGGACCTCATCTTGAATGTCTTTGGTTAATTCATCCATTACCGTGCAAATAGATATGGGCTTAAAGTTGACCCTTGATGTATCCCAACTGTTATCGGGAATTCATTACTTTGTCCCCCCACTGTTCTAACACTAGTCACCGAACCATCATACATATCCTTAACTATATCTACATATTTACTTGCAACACTTCTTTTCTCTAGTACTTGCCAAATTAACGCCTAGGGACTCTATCATAAGCTTTTTCTAGGTCAATAAATACCATATGAAGGTCTTTCCTACATTCTCTATACCTTTCCATAAGTCTCCTAATTAAGTAAATAGCCTCCGTTGTAGATCTTCCCGGCAAAACCCAAATTGGTTCTCCGTAACTGTAGTTAAGTGTCTCAACCGGGTTTCAATTATTCTCTCCCATAATTTCATCGTATGGCTCATCAATTTAATGCCTCTATAGTTATTACAACTTTGAATATCTCCTTTATTTTTGTAAATTGGAACCACAACACTTCTCCTCCAATCATCTGGCATTTTCCCGTGCTCATAATCTTATTAAACAACTAGTCAACCAAACTAGTCCATGAGTTCCTAAGCTCTTCCATACTTCAATTGGGATTTCATCAGGACCTTGTGTCTTGCGAGTTTCATCCTCCTTAAAGCTTCTTTACTGGACATCGAAATTCTACGATATAAATTAGGACACCGGTGCCTTGGTGAAAAGTGTAATCGTCCGAAACATAAGTGCTTGAAGAAATGCTCATTTAGTAAACTAGAGAAATAGGTTTCCCGTCTTTTCTTAATATCCTCCTCACAAACTAATACTTTACCATCTCCATTTTTAATACATCTAACATGGTCAAGATCTCTACTCTTCCTATCCCTCATCTTAGCTATCTTATAAATAGATTTTCCCCCTTCCTTTGTGCCCAACTTATTGTATAACTCTAATACTCCTTTCCCTTGCTTTTCCCGCAATTTTCTTAGCTTCATTTCTATCTAACCTATACCTTTGAAGATCCTCAACATCCTTAGTTCTTTGCCATGTCTTAAAACTAGCTTTTTATTCCTAATGGCAGCTTGAACCTCACTATCCCACCACCACGTCTCTCTATAAGAATGGATATTTCCTTTTGATTCACCTAGAACATCTTTAGCCACTTTCTTAATGCACATAGCCATCTCATTCCACATTGCATTGGTATCCCCTTTAAAATCCCATTTTCCTTGTTTGACTACTTCATTAACGAAAGATTTAGAGTACTCTCCTTTCAAATTCCACCATCTTATTCTGGGATAGTTTACCTTGGACATTTTATGTGTTCTTGGGACTAAGCACATATTCAAGACCACAAGTCTATGTTGTGCGTTAAGCTTTCCCCGGTATCAACTTGCAATCCTTGCACAACAATCTATCAGTCCTTCTAGTTAGGAAGAAATCTATTTGGCTTCTATGCTGTCCACTTTTGAAAGTAATTAAATGCTCATCTCTCTTTTTGAAGTAAGTATTTATAATAGATAGATCAAAAGCAGTAGCAAAATTCAAAATTGAAATCCCCTCGTCATTCCTTTCTCCAAAACCATAACCTCCATGAACACTCTCATATCCTCTTTGATTTTCCAATATGTCCATTAAATCACCTCCTATGATAATCTTTCTCCGACGAACCTGGAATCCACCCATATTTTCCCAAAATCTAGCAGACTCATCTAGTCCACGAGGTGCAATGCACAAATATATTACGAACTCTCTCCATACAAGCTTGATAGCAATAATCCTACACCCACCTTAACATCCACCACATCATTTTTTAAATCTTATCCACTATTATACCCACCCATTTTATTTGTTATCCCAGATACCAAAGTTAAAGCATCCAACTCTTGGCTTTACCCTCCATCTAGTCTCTTGAATGCAAGCTACAAACCCTCCCCAAACATCTATCAACAAGCCACAGAGAGATCCATGTCCAAGATGCCAATCAACCACGCTATGGACTAGCTACCCGCACCGCCAGGCGCGGAACCGCCACTACACCGCATCCGGCGCCGAGCGACGCGCCAGGGGATGCCCTAGCTAACCCTGCCCACTTATCACTACACCCGGGCCATAGGTAGCGCGTCGCTTCTTTTGTCGGGAAACGCCCTAGCATAGCTTTTATCATATACGGTCGAATCCATGAAAAAAGGTTTGGCTAGATTTTTTCCGGTGCCGGCTGCCGACCTGACGCACCAACCCTCCTCCTTTACCCGGGCTTGGGACCGGCAGCAAAACACTTGCGGAGTTTTACTATAGTCATTTTATTCATAATATAAAATCAAATAACAATTTTTTTTTTGTATTTTTTATAAAATTAAATAAAAAAATTACAGAAGAAATAAATAAACAGAGAATATAAAATCAAATAAAAGAATTACAAAAAAAATGAAGAAAAAGAAACTAAAAATAAATTGTGAAAGAGAAAGAGTACCTAATTGCTAATTGAGGAGAATTTTTTTTTTTTTCAAATTTTCTTTAACCCAAGCTTATAGAAAGGTAAGAAAATAGGGACAATTACTATTGCCCCCTTATACTTTGGTTTTATTACTAATCAAACCCCTTTCTTTGTGAAATTACTATTGCCCCCTCACTTCTAAAGGTGTTAAGTGACTGTTAATATCAAATATGAAATGTCTATTTTGCCCTTAAAATTAAGAAGTAAAAAAATATGGCATTACTCTTATTTATAGAAACTATATTGCATGTCAATTATAACCTTAAAATCTTATATTTTTGAATTAGTTTTGGATTTCGTGGAACCACATACTTATGATTGTTGAAACTTTCACATTCCACTTAAATTTTTCATAATCACCATGATGGAAGTTTTACAAACAAATTAGCATATAAGATCTAATTGATAGAAAATTTGGTAACATACATAATGGTCAACATATATTAGGGGATTCAATTTTCAGCTTTGAATTAAATTTGACATTTCTTAATATTTTAGTTTCTATTTAATTACATCTTTCTTTTATTTGGTGATTTATTTTTAGAGAAAAAGAAAATCACATCTTTCCTTTATTTGGTGGTTTCTTTTTAAAAAAGAAAAGTGAAATTAAAGTTAATTTTTTCCTATTAAGGGTAGTATTATAACTTGAAAATTGAGCAAATAAATAAAAGATAATTGCAGGGTTATTTTTTGGATTTTGAAAAAATATATAGATGCCACATCATCAAGAACTGATGGATCTTAACGGTAGGGGGGCATTAGTAATTGTTGACAAAGTTAAAGGTTTGAATAGTAATTTTAAAAAGTACAGGGGATAAAGTAGTAATAAAATTAAAGTACAAGGGGACAACAATAATTATCCCAAGAAAATAAATAGGAAGAAAGAGGAGAGGGGAGAAAAGAGATATAAGAGAATAATAAATAGGGATTGAGTAGTTAGCTTCTAATTAGAAATGGCATTTTGAATATCAAATAAGATTTTTTTTTTTCAAAAGTTTTCATTAATGACATTTATAGAAATAAGAGAGAATAAATAAGAAGAAAATATGAGAGAGAAGAGAGGGGGGGAATAAATTGGTATTCAAGAGATAGCTTTTTATATTACCAAAACAAGTAAAGGAGAGAGTTTTCAATTAAGAATGATATTTATACTTATTATTTTATCTTTAAAAATTATTCTTAATATTGAAGGGACCATTAGTGATATTTTACATATGGGAAAAGAAATATTAAAAAAAATTAAAAAATTAATATAATTTAAAAAGAAAATCCGTAGCAGCCATGGCCCTGGCCCCACTGTGGGTCCGCCCCTAACTCCAAGCCTTCCTTGAATGGGGAATTTGGCCGCCATTATATTTCTTCCATCGTCTGTGTAGTTGAACTACATAATAATTAATAAATAATGAGCAAATTGCACTGGCACCCCAAAATGGAGGCTTTAAAGCATTGACACCCCATTTTATGTTTAAAAAACACAAACACCCCATTCATTAAACACACTAGTCCATTCTGTTAGTAAAACCATTAACCCAATGTTTATTTTTTTTAATTCCAAAAATGCCCTTACCAACATTGTTGCCCACTCTGAAGAACTCTTGTTACTCCGCAAATTCCAGCTCCGGCGCCGGCTGCGGCTTCTTCCAGTGAAATTCCGGTGGAAGTTGCTGTTACTGTCGCCGAACCAGAAACAGGGCCAAGTTCTGATCTTTGCCCATCGTGTGAACACTACGAAAACGAACGTCCTTCATCTTTTCTTATGCTTCTCCACCGTCGCCGCGACCTTCTTCTTCTTCGGCGGTGACTATATCGATTCAGGTCCCACGAAGGAACGATTTCAGAAACTTAGAAGAAGAGCAATTCAACTTGGGTTCGCCGCGCATTCAGGGACTGAAATCCCCATTGAAATTCCCGGGATGTCGAATTCAGTCGTTGAAGAGGATGTTTAGCAGAGATTGGATTGATAGTGTATCCCCGTCTTCGGCAACGGGTCTGAGTCACAATTCTAATGCAGAAATTGATCTCGAAAATGGAGATTGTGTAGAGTTTCGGTTGGATTTCGCCGGAAAAAATGAGGAAACAATTTGTCTACAGGTAGATCTCTTGTTGGGAAAAGAATTTGATTCTTGTTCTTCTAAGGGTTTTTGACGTCGTTGTGATTTGGAGTTGTTAATTTAATGAATTGATTACCTGAGTCATGGAAGAGGTTATGATTTCTGGAATTGGCAGAGTAGTATCACCAACTCCTAGGGTTATCACCTTTGCTGTTGGGTACTTTCTGCTGTGTTCCTCCTCCCTTCTTCGAATCTCGCACTTAAAATAGGGATGAGACGAGACGAGACGCAGAAGCAGTAAAAGAAAGAGTCGGTGAAGAAAATAGAATCTTACAGACCTCTGGAAACAAATACCCATCTCACAATTTCTCCATATTTGAATTGCGAGGAACCTTGGTGCGATAACTTGCCAACAACACCATTAGATTTACAGAGCCACCCATCAATATCAAGAACTTTCAAGAAAGGAAGACAATTTATACAAATGAACTTGTTGATTGACATACCCAGGTGTCTTTTCCCATTAGAAGGTTGGGTATGATCGATCGTCATGATTAATTCCTTCCTCTTCTTTCAATTTTGCATTTAGGCAAACTTTGGCCAAGATTTCAGGGTTTCATTGGTTTCGCCGGCCACAAAAACCCAAAATCCGGCAAATTCAGTTCCTTGGTTTCAAGTGTTGGTAGGGCATTCTTGGAATTAAAAAAAAATAAACTGTGGGTTAATGGTTTTACTAACAGAATGGAGTAGTGTGTTTAATGAATGGGGTGTTTGTGTTTTTTAAACATAAAATGGGGTGTCAGTACTTTACCGCCTCCATTTTGGGGTGCCAGTACAATTTGCTCATAAATAATCCCAAAGGTCTACAATTAACGATAGAAATAAGCATGCGTATATATTTACATGACTAAGGATGAGCCGCGCCACCACCGTCTGAATTTCTTTTAATGTGGTTTTGTTTGTTATAAATTGGGAAAGTACCGTCATTAGGGGATTTGCTCTCCCAACTTTATTCCATGCCTCAAGTAATTATGAGAAAACAATAGGATCATTTTCCCTAAGGTTTAGTCCATGTCACTTTTAGTCCGAAAAAAGTTTTCCTTTGCATATTACTTCCTTGAAGTTTTTACAAATAATTAATTAAGGACAAATCATAATTTTGAAACCATAAGGGTATTTTGGTCATCAAAAATATGATTTGTCCTTAATTAGTTATTTCTAGAAACCTCAGGAGAGCCATATGCAAAGGGAAATTTTTTTCTGACTAAAAGTGATATGGACCAAACTTTAGGAGCCGAATGAAAATGACCCAAAACAATATTAGTTTTGCGTTATTTCTGGTTTTGTTTGCTTCTCTCAAACGTTTCTTATTATAGTCACAATATATAATAATAGTATTATGTCTTGGGTGTTTTTCTTCGAGTGTTTGTATTTGGGTTTATTTTTTTTCAGTTATTATGTCACAACTTTCACATTTTTCAGGATTTTTTTTTTTGTTTTTATTTTTATTAACGTTATTAGTATTTTTTCTCAAGTAGTCAAAGTTCAATTTAATAGAGCAAAAGCTGTAAACGTAATGGCCTGTTTCATTAGATTTCCGAGGGGTGAATTTAACGTTCCTTTATTATAAAAAATTAAATAAATAAATAAATAAATAGTTTAACGTTCCTTCGAGTATGAGCTTTGCAATGCCATTGTCTCAAGACTCTCAACAACTCCATCAAATAGAGGCAAGGTTTTATATCAACACATTGTTATCTACGTCGACCAACCATAATTAATGGCAAAGTTAAAAAAAGAAAAATAAAAATCTGAAAATGTGATGCTTCCTTTGCTAAGTCAATTGACGCATGGTAGTGTAAGTTTTTTTTTTTTTTAGTATAAAATGTAAAATTATTATATTAAGTTGCCAAGGCAAATAAATGGTAGAGCAAAATTGTTGAGTGTTTGTAATACAAGTTGGAGGTGACTCTCTACACACAAGAAAACAAAAATTTCTTGGAACTACAGGCAAAAAAAACCAACAGGCTTGTTACAGGACCTGATTATAAACTTAATGATATAGGAATCATAATACAAATCGAACCAATTTGGTTCGACCACAATTGACATGGTCCGACCAAGTCACTGGTGGATTCACCGATATAATCTTGAACCAACTTCAGCGGAGTTTATCTCTAAGTTAGGAACTAGCATTCTAGTCAAGTACGGAAGCTCGGGTTCAAATCATAGAATTTGAAACATATTCAATAATGTGAGTCCGAGTAAGCAACTATCTACACGAAAGTAGAGTTCAAGAGGAATTCATAGACTACACGGATCAAGTAAAGTTCATTATAAAAGGACAAGCCCTAGGAAGAAGGAGGTATGCTCAGAAGAGTAATCACTCTCGCTGATTTACTACTTGTTGCAACCTGGCTATTCTAGTTCCAGTAAGGAAGTTTCCTCTAACATTGATCTTCGGAAGTGTTACTTGATCATAGCACATTCTTGCATGTACATTTGATTGAGAGGACGAGCAGGATTCTGTAATAACACTTACAAACCACGAAATGAAACCTAGCAGACCACTTCAGAATATCAAAAATCAAGCCATAGCTTGGACTTGACCATCTAAGACCTTAACAGCTGTGAGGCAATCTGAATAGGCTACCAACTGAGTACTACGAAGTTCACTAGTAGTTATAATAGCATCTCTTATTGCTTCAAGCTCTAAAACTAGTGCTGAAAACCTAAAACTAAACTTAATTTTTGCAGAGGCAAAACACCCAGTTGGACTCCAGATTATGCTGCATCTTCATGCTTACTTGGTCTTTGTATCCTATGATGCATCTATGAAAATTTTGAAGCAGGTTTGAGGTGGTGAGAAATTCTAGTCATAAGTTCCATAGTTGCTACCTGAAGATTTTGAGTTGTCAATTAGAACTTGGAGATTAATATTTTCTTGCATTCATTGTATCTCATTGATGATTTTGTACATCAACAACATTGGCAACAATATATTAGTAAGAGAAAAGGTTTTAGGGTTGAAAATAAAGTCATTTCTTGCATAGTAGTTGTTGCTGCAAAAATCCGTTTGACAATGCAAGCGAACAATCTGCAAAAAACGTGCTCGATTGAGTTGGTCGATGAACGTCTCTGACTATCGAAGTCAGAAGTTTATACCTTTAGAAGAAGAAAACAACTTGTAAATCTCTCAATGCTAGAGAGAGTAATTCAATAGTGCATACCTGATAATGATGAAGGTGTAGGCATTTATAGATCTTAAGAAAGGTTACCTTAACAGTGTAGTAAAAAACTCACTTTTGAGCATTGATAAAATGAATTAAAGTATATCTCGGCTCATCATCTTACACTAGGGATGTCAATTTATAGTCCAAACCGTTAAAACCGAACTGCACCGTCCCGTTATAGCCCGAACCGGCCTGAACCAAACCTTAATGGGCCGTAATTGGGCTGAAGGTTGTAGAGCCCACACCAACCCGAAACCGAACCGCAACCCGTTATAACCTGTTTACAATCCGTTTTGTAATTTTACATTAAATAGTATTTGAATAATTAGATTACCATTAGGTAGTTGGTATAGACAATTAAAAAAATTAAGCATGAATTCAAAGATCAAATAGTCATTTTACCATTTAATATCTAGGTTCTTGATTTCTATAGAATGGGTGGGATTTTTTTTAATGGAAATTGACCAATAGCAACTTTGCTTTCCATATAATTTTCACTTTTGTTATAGGATGCTCAATTGTTTTTTTTTGTTTTTTTTTCTTACACGCTATAAACCGTTAATCAACTTGAATCTAAACCGTTAGCCAAAACCGTTAGTTAGCCCAAACCCAAACATCATTAAACCGAAACCAGCCCGAAACCGTTATTTTGCTAATGGGCCGTGTTTGGATTATGTATTTTTCAGTGCCCAGCTCGAAACCGCACTTTTGACACCCCTATCTTACACTATTGTTGTTATAGACAATTTATAATAGACCTACCTAAGTCGACCAAAGAAGAACTAGACCGGTCAAACTTTAGTTGGACTACAAATAAAATGAAGGCACTAAACAACGTAGATAATTTGAATTATATCCAACCTCCTTAAAAATAGGAATAATGATTTTAATAAAGTCAGGTATTTTGAATGGTTCTTAGAGTTGCAATCGAACTCCACAACAACAATCCAAATAATACTCTTTTGCTAGAAGCAATTATAGAGTTCCATTCGAACTCTCAAATGTATGCTAAAAATATGCTATCCAAAACTCGTGTAGGGCCACCATTGCCATGAAAAACCGGTTCAAATTCAGCACTAGTCTCACCCATGAAAAGCCTGGAGGAAACCGAAAAGTTATGCATGGTGGACAGGTTGGTCAAAGTGATATCCTTGGCAGTTGGCATTAAATTGGGAGATTGAGTTGAGTGGTTACTCATGTCAATCAGCAGTTATCGCCGACCCACCAGATACGAAAAGATACAACTAACTCTCCGTCGGTTCACCAAAATTCATTTCATTTTGCGATGCTTTAATTATTAATTTAGAAAACTAAACAAAAACAACAAGAAAAGATAATATCCAGCTAACGTGGAGAGAAAATTGGAGAAAAAGAGAGAGAGAGAGAGAGAGAAGTTGGAATTTTGATGTCATCCCTCGTAAGTCGACGCACTCCACGAACGGAATGTCCAGGATGGACCGCACCCAGATGTGGACTCCCCAACTGACACGACGCGAGGGCACCCCTGGACTCTTCAACGGACTTCGACTTTGCTTGGGAAACATTAATTGCGCCGAATTAGTAAGCACGATATAATTTTGACCGTCGGATTAAATTAACTATGAATTTTGGATCGAAACAACTCTCAACGCACGTGTCTTTAACGGGTATTGTGGTATGCATCACAGAAATCAATGATAATGGTATTTTCGTAATATTACCGCAAAACAGAGGGTATCTGTAACTCTCATGACCTCGGTCCCATCGACATCCGTGGGTGATGTGATCGGTAAATATAAAAACGACGAGGACCGAAGAAGAAAGTCGGAAAGTCGGGGGGGAGAGAGACACACAGAATTTCTGGTTTCTGTGGTTCGAGAGGGAGAGGGAGAGAGAGAGAGAAGAGGCAGCGGAGGAGAAGATGTTGTCGCTCAAGGGATGCAATGCGCCGGATCAGCTCCGATCCCTGACTCAATGCATATCCGTCGCTGCTCCCAAAGCATTGAGTCGCCGCGGAATCGCAGTCGTCTCCTGTTGCTCTTCCTCTTCCACCTCTCCGTCACTTTCCGCTTCAAGATTTTCTGATCTCGCTGCCGTATCGGAACTGGCGAATGGTTCTGGAGGTACAACGTCGAACCTTTCCTCTAATGGTTCGGCGAATTTGCGGGACGAACTACGGCTTGGGAGCTTGGCTGAAGATGGGCTTTCTTACAAGGAGAAATTCATCGTGCGGAGTTACGAAGTTGGAATTAACAAGACAGCTACTATGGAAGCCATTGCAAATCTCTTGCAGGTATATCAACTGTATATGCTCTGCTTTATTTATTTCAAATGTCTGCAATTCGTTTCTGGTTTAATTGGTATATTTTGTAAGTGCTTCGGTTGGGCAAATTGAGATTTTTTGGAAGCTTGGATTTATTGGGTCTAATAAATGTACTTGTTCCATTTGGTTGCTACTTAATTGTAGAGGACATCAAATTGTTGCATGAATTTTACAGTTCCATTGCGTTTCTTTCCCTCCCCCCTTAAATGAATTCAATATTCAAAAGAAAAAAGCGTTTATTGACCAATGTATCTCATTGCTTTTCTTGATTACAACTTTGGGAGTTGCTTCTGGCTTCGTCTTATATGGAACTGCTAGCTATTTGATTCGAAAGTTAGGCAATTTAAGGTTACTGTGGTTAATTGAATGCCATAGTTTTTGGAAATATGGGATACGCATGCACAATTGAATCAGTCGTTGCTAGAGGAATGCATGATGTTTAAACTTTGATGGTTTGAAATAGTTAGATATGGAGAACTTTTGATTGTGTAATTCAACTTCATAAATGATCAGCTGTTCCTGATTCTCTCCTTCACCGAATTGTTTTTCCCTTAAGAGAACGTAGGCTAATTTTGTCCCACATACGGAAGTTATCTGTGGCTGTTTTTTTTTCTTCTATATTTGGTTTAGATGGGCTATGGAGGTTCAACCAGTTACCCCATGCCTTCGTAACTAGTATGCTTGACCTCTTTCAGGCCTAATTTATTTCTTCTTTATCTATCCTATGTAGGAAGCTGCATGCAATCAGGTCCAGCAACTAGGGTACTCCACAGATGGGATGGGGACCAGCTACACCATGAGACAGTTGGATCTAATATGGGTCACTACTCGGATGCACATTGAAGTTTACAAATACCCAGCATGGTGGGTTTTTCATCTCCTGTGTTTTCAAAATGCTGAGCTTGACTTTTTGGGGATTTAGCTCTGAGGTTTCCTTTTTCTTTTGGTTTGTAAATGTGATCCTGGATAGGGGTGACATGATTGAAATTGAGACATGGTTTGAAGCCGGAAGAGTTGGGGCCAGACGTGATTGGATTGTGAAAGATGCGACTGGTAGAGTTATTGGGAGAGCCAGCAGGTAGTTTCTATATTGCCCATTGTTTTATTTCCTCATTGTGTGAATCATAAATGTAAGGTTAAAATTATACGCATTTATACTATTGAAGTGTCTCTGGCAATTTTACAGAAATCTTAAGGTATTACTAACATTACTCCAGTAAACTGTCCAGTTCTTAGCCTTAGACAGTGTTTTTACCCTTTCACCAATATAGATTGGCAAGTCAAGGATGCCCGCATGGAGTTTTCAGGACAGCTGAGCTCTCTTGAAGCTTTTCCAGTTCTCATGGGGGGATCGTACATTTTAGGGTTGTCCTTAATTGTAGCAAACACATATTGACTTCTCCTTTCTTTTGTATTACTTATTTACAAAGAGGGTTTTGTCTTTAGAATGTTCGTAAATGATGGTCTTGATCTTACTTAAGTGCGGGGTCTTGTTCTTGCAATCTCTTTTTTGGCTTGTTGGTGTTTATCATGGTTAAGAGGATTCTAATGAGAAGCAAAGAACCAAGGTCTGAGGTTCTTTTCTTAATCCTGATTTTGACCAGGCTTGAAAGGGAAAACTGCAATAAGTCACTCATTGCCTGGAAGGCTTTAGTTGCTGGTTCAATGGTTGGTTTCACTTGATTTAGTCCCTTTAAACATTGAAGATTCCTTCGATTGTGATGGACTCACCTCCAATGTGGTAGTCTGGATCTGGATCGGAGGTTTGTTTCGACTTTGTGGAGACCTTCCTTTTTGGATTGCACTACCACTTTGTGGATACCATTCATTTTGGATTGTATGAGATTTTGACAATAGTGCAATCAATGTAAGAACAGTTCAGTTTAGGGGATGGACGTTTGCCTAATGGTGAGGTTGCTCTATTGCGACATGCTGGTCATGAGTTCAAACAGGCTGCATACATAGCCCTCCCTAGACCCTATAGTGGTGGGAGCCTCCTCCAGTGGGTACATCCTTTTTACAGGATTGCTCTAATATGAGTTTTTCATTTTTCTAGAATTTGTACATGCATACCATCAGGTAGTTTCTACATTGCACATTGTTTTATTCCCTCGTTGTATGAATTAGAAAGATAAGGTTGAAAATATACAGAAACTGACTAAAGGGGCCTGTGCTATTGAAGTGTTTCTCTTGCAATTTTGCTGGAATGTTGAGTGGTAAAGTGGAAGGTATTGCTAACATTGCTCCAGTAAACTGTCCAGTTCATAGCCATTAGACAGTGTTTTACCCTTTGAACAATATCAGTTGGCAAGTCAAGGATGCCTGCTTGGAGATTTCAAGACAGTTTTTTTGAACTCTCTTGAAGTTTTTCCAGTTCCCAGGGAATCATATATCTTAGGATTGTCATTTATTTTTAGCAAAAGCATATTTACTTTTCCTTTCTTTTGTATTACCTATTTACAAAGAGGGTTTCATTTTGAGGAGTGTAGGAAAAGGGTTGTCCATAAATCATGGTCTTGATATTAGTGTAAGTGTGGGGTCTTGCTCTTGTAATTGTATTTTTTTGCTTGTTGGTGTTTATCTTTAAGAGGACTCTGATCAGAAGTGAAGAACAAAAGTTTTAAGGTTCTGGTCTCAATCCTGATTTTGACCAGGAAGGGAAGTATTTTGCGAAACTGCAAGACTTCTCTTAAAGTCTGGAAGGTTTAGTTGCTGGTTTCAGTTAATGATTTCACTTGATTTAGTCCCTTTAATTATTGAAAATTCCTTAGATTGTGACAAATTCACATCCAAAATGGTAGTTTGGATCTGCATTGTAGGTTTGTTACCACATCGTGGATACCTTTCTTTTTGGATTGCACTACTACTTTGTGGATAACTTTCATTTTGGATTGCATGAGTCTTGGACAATAATGCGATCAATGTAGGAACAGTCCAGTTCAGGGGTTGGACCTTTGCATGATGGTGAGGTTGCTCTATTGCAACATGCTGGTCATGAGTTTAAAGAAACAAACATCCTCTCCAAAAATTTGTCGGGTTTAAGGCTGCAAACATAGGCCTCCCTAGACCCTATAGTGGTGGGAGCCTCGTGCAGCGGGTACACCCTGTTTATAGGATTAGTCTAATTTGAAACTTTGAGTTAATTCATTTTTCAGGATTATTAAACAAATCTCTCTACATTTCTCATCCATCTACAGTCCAGATATTTCCTTAAGGAACCCCCAAGATCTTATGTTATCCAGATATAAGTTTTGATACCTTTCATTTTCTGCAGTAAGTGGGTGGCCATGAACCAAATCACAAGACGACTCAAGAAAATCAATGATGAGGTGCTGGAAGAAATTTTGACTTATTCTCCACGAACTCCACGGTAGGTTGATATGGTATCCTGGTCTCTAGATCTGTCATTGATTGGTAGTATGATTATTTGATGAGGTAGGATATCTATCATGGTCTGATTAGTTTTACAACTTGGACTTATGTAAGTGGCTATGCCCACATTGTACATATTATATCCTCTTCTAAATTGGATATAAGCAATTGCTTGGTGGATTGGGGGCTTCAAACAGTTGTTAGATTCATTTTTCAATTTCGCACTTGATGAGATTGGTTCAATGTCCCCCCAAATGACCCTTTTAAGTTTATTCTGTATAAATATAATTGTAATTTTTCTTGAATAAACTTTGTTCAAATGCTGGTTTCCAATAGGAGACTCTGATGATTTGGTACAAAATTGAGCTGAATCAGACTAGGTTGGGTTGGTTCTAAATTTCAAGCTTGAATGTTGATTCTGTTATTGCCCCAATATGTCATATGATATTCATTACGAATTATGTTGGAAAACTCACAAACTGGTTTCTAGGCACTTGTTGTGTCTGCTTTTTAACTCTTCAATTATGCCTTATTGGCCCCTTGCTAAGTATGAAAATCTACAGGATATCATTGAAGGTCCAAAGTGATGGTGAATGATCATAGACAAAAATTCTTGGATAGGGTTTGCTTCTACTTGATTAAAATTAGGTCTTAAAGGAAAATTTATGTACTGTGATCCAATTATCTTTGTTCTTTTTTGTTTTTGTTCTTGGGGGTTGCTGTTGTTGGTAAAGGTATCCTTTTGTCTTGATTTTGCAATCCAGGTTAGCTTTTCCAGAGGAGGATAACTGTAGCCTGAAGAAAATCCCCAAGCTTAAAGAACCTGCACAATATTCTAAACTAGGGCTTAAGGTAAAGACAATTTAACTATGACATAAAAACTTTATTTGATAGTTCTGATTGTTTATTGTAACACATGCTTCTGAAAATTTTCACTGCCGTGCAAATGTGCAGGCTAGAAGAGCTGATCTTGACATGAACCAGCACGTGAACAATGTCACCTACATCTGTTGGCTTCTTGAGGTTGGTAGAGATGCTGTTAATATACCTAGTACTTCTCTTATGCTTAAAGAAGAGCAAGATTTTCTGTTGTGTGGTTTGAACTTTTAGATAGTATTCAGTTGTAACTTAGCAATAATTTTATGGGACAATAATGCACCATTTGATTGATGGCAACCATGTGACTTTTTCGCGTTATATACCATCTGATTGTTAGGACGACTGGATTACTAGGTCCATAACTGGCCCCATTAGATGTGCATCATATGGTCTGGTGTAGAATCCGTAAAGTTATGATATGGGCTATCCTTATTTTAATCTTTCTCCTCCTTCCCTCCTCTGTAAGTCTAAATTGTTGCTCTGTTCTGTTTTCCCCTTTGTAGCTGAATATTGTCTTATACCTCTTTTTGACAGAGCTTGCCTCAGGAAATTATTGACACACATGAACTTAGAATGGTCACGCTAGACTACAAACGAGAATGCCAACATGATGACGCGATTGACTCCCTCACTAGCATGGAAGAAACAATTCCAGAGCTTAATGAGACAAATGGGTCTGCCACTGATAGGAAACATGAAGACGACTGCTCTCGGTTCTTGCATTTTGTCAGATTTTCAGGTGATGGACCGGAAGTAAATCGGGGTCGAACTGTGTGGGGAAGAAAATCAACGAGATAGAAACAATTTTCAAGTCTCTATCTTGACGAGACAGGTTAAGTGGTGCTGAGTTTTCGTTCCCCTTCTCTAGCTGATCGGGGAAGGAATAAAAATTCAGCCGCTGTGCATCTTGGCTTTTCATTTGGTTAAGTTGGGAAGTTTTGTTGGTCTTACGTTGGGATTTCCTGGTGCTATTGTTTATCAGTGCCTCTTTTTCTGCGGGTGTCTAATTTATGCATGTTGGTTTTAGCCTAGCCGTTTCCATCTTTGTATTAAGTTCGGAATTTGATTTATTCATACACGTTGAACTCTTCTATGAACTGGTAGTCTCCCTTCCCTATGTTTGTTAATGTATTATCATCATTTGAAACCAGCTCCGTATTTTTTTTCTTTTGGAATGAGGTTCATCCGGGCCAGCTTGTGCACACCACGACTACATCCTCAAGGCGCTTTTTATATAATTAATATAGGTGAGGTTTCGCCCATGGCCCCAAGGGGATTCGAATTCTGACTTCTTATGTGGAAGCGTTGGGCTTTGCCAACTGAGCCACCCCTCGGGGTTACTAGTTCCGTATTTGAACCGCTCAGGTGGGTGTAGCTCTTTATCTGTGCGACACGTAGGTCACAATCTTGAAATTGTGCATGATCCACCGTTTGCACTTGAGCATCTATTTTAGTATCTATTATGACGAAGACAAAGCAGGACAGCCTTGGTGTGGTTTACACACCATATAATGTTGGATTGAAGAAGGCTCGCTACGGAAGGAAACACTGAAAGTAAGCATCTAACCACTTGGTCGAGCAACAGGTGTGAACTGTATTCAGAGAGGAATGAAGCAAGATGGTACCTGCTGCAGATGTGGAGAAATGGAAACCACAGAACACCTATTCTTTCATTGTACGTTTGCGAGAGCAGTATGGCTAGGATCGAGCTTAGGCATCCGCTTTGAAGAAGGGTCGGATCACTCGTTGGATCAATGGGTTGCTGAATGGGGAAGATACAAGGCTGCTGACAAAATCAATTATAAATGGTTGGAAGCTCAAATTGGTTTTGTTTTGTGGTATTTGTGGCGAGCTCGCAATAGCGATCAATATGATGCAAGTAAGTGGCTTCCCTCAGATGTGATTCAGCTTGCAGCCAAGGCTGCTGAGGAGTTCTTTCAAGCACATAATTCAACTATTATTGGTCATGTTGGTACTCAAAGCAGGGATCAAGGGGTTAAGCTGTCATGGAGTCCACCGAACAGAGGTTTCATCAAAATTAACTCAGATGCAGCTCTAAGGACAAACAATAGTAGTGGGATTGGATTCATAGCAAGGGATTGGAGAGGTGACCCAATAGTGGCAACATCTATGCCACTAGTCTTCGGCCAGGCGGACGTTGGAGAAGCATTGGGGATTAAATATGGCTTATGGAGAGCTATTGAAGAGGGTTGGCTTCATGTGACTATTGAATCTGATTGCCTTGCTGTAGTGCGAATACTATCCCAACCATCGCTTCGGGTTCCGGCATACTTGATGAATGTTATATCGGATATAAGGAATTTAGCTCAAGCACCCATATCTTGTGATTTTGTTTTTATTCCAAGGAGTGCCAACACTGTGGCTCACTCTTTGGCTCAGGAGGCCCTAACGCTTGAGACTGCGTTGGATTGGCCAATTTCTACTTGCTGGCTAAAGGAGCATGTTCCTTCCCCAGTCTTTGTGTCTCAGTTTGCTTAGTATATCTTTATACCAAAAAAAAAAAAAACCACTTGGTCGAGCAGATTAAGAGTTCCACAATTTTATTGGAGCTCCGAAGAACACAAATCAACATAAAGACCAGGAGTTTTGAGGACAAGTATTCAATATCCACAAGAACGGGTTGGAACTTGGATCGGGGGTTGGGCTTTCATCCTTTTTTGTTGTGAGAATGTGAATTAGATGCTGTCAGTCCAGCTCTAATACCACAGAGTCATGGACTTCTCCCAATGCCTCCAGCAGACCTGTGCAAGCTGCAACTGCTTCTCCTTCCAGTGCCAAGGAGAACTTACCTAGCTTTGATCTTGCTAGCAGCGGCCTTCCTTTGTGGTCTTGAATAACCAAACCAATACCTCTGTTTCAACTCTTCGCTATCCACGAGGCATCCACATTGAGTTTAACATCAAGGCTGGGAAGTTGTCCATTGAGACTGGTCTAGCTCTTACAGTAGCAGTAGCCATTACCTCCTCAGGTGCAGTTGAACTCAATTTTGGAGCCAGAATTCATCATGTGCTTTCATGGCCGCTCCTATGATCTACTGAGGTGTCCATGTCTCCCTCCCCCCCCCCCAAAAAAAAAAAAAAAAAAACCCTATCCTTTCTTACTCTAGATAATATCCGAGCGACGAAGGTGCATAAGTGATGTGAATTCTTGGAATATAGAAGAACAAAGCAGGAGGGTGCTAGGAAAAAGAATTTTAGAGTTAAGAAGAAGAAGAAGAAGAAGAAGAGACGAGAGATTGGAGAAAATTCTTCTTGTCTTTCACTGAGCTGAGCTTCGTATAAGCATATAATATAGATGCTAACCGTTAGGATTATAACAATCAATCACACAATCGAATAGAAAACAAAGAAGAAGGAGACACCGATTTTACCCTGGTTCACCTCCAATGTGAGGCTACGTCTAACATTAGGTTTTTCACCATATTCTTTTTGAAAACAACTACATGCAATGTTCTGTTACAAAAGAATATATATGCGCTTAGAAACCCTAAGCCACAACTATTTATGGGTCAAACCCAAACTGCAAAGAAACTCCGAGGCCCACAGAAACATGGATCCTCTATGGGCTATGGGGGTGCTGCCCCCACACCTCCGCTGGGGTGGCCTCTCCTGATCCCCGCCTACTCACTGGAGCACGGGACCCCGTGTCCGTCAGCAACACAATGTGAAGCATGAGCCATACTCAACATTAACAAAACCATTACACCTTTGTAGTAGGATTATCATTAAATTCCCTTCCCAATTAGCACTTAGTAGCCCACACTCCTCCCCAACGCCATGTGTGATTCCCGTGCCCCTTTTCCTTATAGAGCATAATCCCTCGAGAAGGTGGGTGTGCGCACTGTTCAATAGTTGCGCAAAACCTTGTCCTCAAGGTTGAGATCTAAGGATTGTTGTTGCAATGTAGCTGTTATTTCCAGGGGGTGAATCAGTGTATTCTAAAATTCTCTCCAATATGACGCTTCATTAATTTCAAGACAAGGTTGACCAAGATAATCCTGTAGTTATCAATTACACAAGGACACACATCACAATGTGACTAGGTCAACCAAATAGTGTACCACCACTCTACAATCAAAGCACTCAAATATATGCAATGCAATAATAAACTAGAGACACAAGACACCAAATTTACGTGGTTTGGCTAATCTGCCTACATCCACGGAGTAATACTCTAAATATAGCTTCGTATTTACTCAATATTTTCCAACTAAAATCTTGATCAATACAATAATCAGAGATCATCCACTCCAATATGCACTCTTGCACCCACAAAAGTATAAGGCTAAAACCTAAAAAAACTCAACCCTAACAAGCAACTACTTGAAAGATGAAACTTCAAATGAGGGAGATTACAATAGATTACTCACATTCTTCTTCGATGTTTTCACCAAAATACGCATATGAGCTTGTTCTCCATACCAAACTTGTTTTTGGCTTCTCTTAGTTTTTCGTAATCTTCACAAGCCAAAATCCTCAAAAACCCTCCACTGTTTCACTCAAATTTGGGCTTTTATAGAAGATGAATGTTGATGTACAGGAACCGTTGGATTTAATCTTTTGGATGAGTCCAAAAGAGAATCTAATCACACAACTGTTGGATATCCACTTTAAAATGGCTGGTGAGCTCTGGGCTGTTAGATGTCTTAAGTTATATGAGGCCTTATTGTTTCAAATAAAATCTTTTTTTATTCTATCTTAAGCATATAACATATTGGATCATTTTAATCATTATACTTCGAAGTGTATCTCATATATGCATACTCCCAACCAATCAAATACCTCACGATGGAATATTTTCCGTCTTGTTCACTCGAAAACCGAACGCAGCAATCTTGGCCTTTAAAATCGGATCTTCATCCATGTCCTTTTAATAACCATTAGATTCACACTATTCAATCTTTCAAAATTACACGGTCCTCCCTGAGACATAAAAATTCTTTCAAGAAGATCCCCAGACTCTTTAAAATTATTTTTGAACCCCTGAATATAGATAACATCAAATAGAGCAAATTTGAGCAGTGTAGAATTTCATCAGATGTCTACACTGCTCAAATTTGCTTCTATGACGCACACTCTCATGATAAACATCATAACTTCCTCGGGTTTGATATCGGAATCACAATCCAAAAAATGTGTTGCAAAGAAGATTTCATGAACTATGCTTTTGCAGTTGAAAGTGAACCCATAAAAAATTACATGACTATCCAAAAATTCATCCAAGATGATCCTTGCGCAGTGACTTGTAAATCCACTATCCTAAGAATCTTCGCTTCAGCCAAATACTTAAATTTTCTCATAAGCACTCAAAACCATTGTAATAGTATTAATCAACCTCTAAAAATATAATGAATGCCCCAAAGCTTTTTATGGGACTTTCGATTCACTACAAGCCATGCACTCTTAGAACACACTGTATTTTGGTTGCTAACAATGAAAACACATGCAATCTAAACCAATGAAACAACAATAGCCTTGTTGATCGTGTCGCTAACCAATCAAAAATAAAATCCTATACTAATCTAGCAAGCAGAAAGTACGGGGGCGAACTATGGGGAACTAAAAGGCTAAGTCACTAAGATTGAATTCAATAAAACTAAATTTAAACTAAATCTACTAATTAATGCAAAAACGTTAGCTATGAATATGTAAAAATCTTTGGGATTTCGAATTCCCAATGCTTTTCCCTAACCGATATAACTCTACACTTCAAAGCAAATTAGGGATGGTCTTCCTAGATATGCCCTATCTTCGCAAGACTATCGTCCTTTGCGGAAGCTTGGCATGCTTAGTTTGCTGAGCTATAGAACATCTTTGGCCAAACTCAAACACAATCAACTAGAATATAGAGAACAATCAAATTAATGAAATAAACATGGTTCATTTACATCCCAAAGAAAAGGAACTAGCTACTCATTATCACAAAGTTCATAAGAAAAATAAAGATGAAACATAGGGAGAGAGAAGAGAGAGATTTGGTCTGCTTCTTCAGCAATGAGAGAGATGAGAGCCGCGTTCACTGTCTTCTTCCTCTTCTTTGTGGCTGGCTTCTCTTTTATGTCTCCCGCACACAATGAATCCCTTCTCTTTACCCGTCGATTTGACCTTTATTCTTTCGGAGTTTGGAAAAACTCAAAATTGGAAAGTTGTAGATATTTTCAATATCGTTCCATAGCATCTTGAATCACCGCAATCCAAGATCATACGAGAGAAATATGCCCAAAATACTGAAGGTAGGTCTGTTTACCCAATTTTCAGATTTATACCAATTTTGTTCCTTAGACCTCCACCTATTTCCAATTTGGCTAAGATCTCGCTTTTCATGATTTCTTGGGCAACAAGATTGAATGCAAGATTTAAAATCCACCAATACTAATATATTTGCCAACTTTACTCCATATTATCTCTAATAACCAAAATCACTTTATTACTGAAAAATACACAAAAATACTCAATTAGCTCTCTTTAATTAAATAAGTATGGGGAATTAAATCAAATAAGTAATGGTAAATGCATGCTTATAAAATACCTCCACACTTGAGTGTTTGCTAATCCTCGAGCAAAACGAAACAATAAATGCAATACGGGAAATAAAGAAAGAAAAAACCTAACACACTTTCGTAGGAATCACGAATGCACTTAGCATGTGCAACAAGCCTTTAAACCCCTAGGTTACCCTAATGGACGAGTTGTGTCTCATGAGTGTATGCAGAGAATATACACACAAAATTCTTAAGTGCTCTTCTAATTATTATGGCAGTAGTAAGAGTAAAAAGATAGATTCCAAGACAAAGACACTCCACTAAAGATTAAAGGGAATATAGGCACCCCCACACTTAAGCTCTTTACACCCTCTCTTGAGTCTAGCTCTAGGCAAACAATTCAATCGAGAAGTCTCCTCTTATCTTCAATCTACCAGTTCACCCTCAAATAAGACTAAACTAGGTACAAAATAATACCAAGAACTCAAGATCTAAGCAATATTGACCTTCTTAGACATTTCACCTTTATAAGCACATCAATTCATTTCTTTCTTTAATGCTCACAGTTCTAGTCCGTGCAATGTCTTGCCTCTTAAACTTTCTAGATGGCTTATGTAACGAGTATTGGGTTAGCCGCTCTCAAGCCAGATGGTCTTAAGGGACTAGGTGTAGAATACCCCTTGAACTTACTTACTCAAGCCAACTAGGCTACAGGCCAAGACTGGACCAAAGACACCCCAACTGTTTGACGCGAGGCATGATGTTGGTGACACCAAGACCTGGTTACTAAGAAGGAGATCTAACCTTTAAACTTCAGCATATTTTTTTCACACTTTACTTCAATTCACTTCACATTTAAATAGTCTAAAATCTGTCTCAACTTGTCACCATAAGCACAAGGCAATACAAGATAACTAGATGGTCAAACCTTTTAGACTACCTAGAGTTCCTATTTTTCGATTCAACCTTAGTCTCAAAATGTAAAACCCATTACTATTCTCTCAAGAGGGTGTTCATTACATCAGATGGGATTTCTAAAACACTTAAACTCTCATTTTGTATCTAAGCAAAGAATTAACACATTTATCTTACCAAAGCCAAGAAAAAAATTGGGCACTTTTTATCTTTGTGACAATGCTCTATCAACTATCAACAAGTCTTACTCGAGTTGACACCCCCCCACACTTAAATTATGCAATGACCTCAGTGCATGCAAGACATATAAAAAAAAACATGATAGAAGCAAATAGAGGAAAGAGTGTACCCGATCTTTGAAATCATGATAGAGCACGCAACAGTCAAACCTAACAACAAACAAAGAAAAGAGTTGAAAAAGAACAAGAAATGACATCTAAACAAATGGGTTGCCTCTCAAAAAGCGCTAAGTTTAGAGTCTTCAGCCAAACTTAGTGAGATGCTGCCAATGGAGGTGGAGGCTCAAATCTAAATGTGAATGGTGACTGCTCCAAAGAAGTGGAAGAGTCCAACAATGTGTTGACTTCCTCAATATTTAGGTTAGATTCCCCAAATGGCAAGTAATGTTGTAGGGGATCATCAATAAGCATGTTTAGAATATAATCAACCATTACCTCATCAATAAGGTTAATCGCAAAGCACTCTTCATCCCTATTTGACCTTAAGGATGCATTGAAGATGTTGACTCTAAGTTTCTTATTGCCAAATGATATGTCCATGATACCCGATCTACAATTGATGCTGTTGTGACTAAAATATCCACTTCCAGTTTATACCGGTCTAACCAGGTTCAACCGGATTCAGTTGATGAGATGAATGAATTTAAGGGTCCGCCCAAAGGTTAAACAAAGGCTTAATCATAGCCATCTGATCTATACTTTTCATCCAACGGTCATCGGTGATAAGAGACAATATATTAAAGCCAAAAAATAAAGCCAAGATTCTCATAAGAGGTAAGGTCATTCGAATATTCACACACTTCTCGCTTATTTTCCATTAAAGCTCTCTGAGAGTTCACTTCTGATCATCTACTAACTAGATCATCGGAGACGGGCCGATCAAGACGATCGGCTTGGTTTCTCACTGGTGTTCTATTTTTCAGGAGCGAGAGGTTGATTGACTGTAGAGCAAACCAGATCGATCCAGATCTGAGTGATTTGGTGCAAGGATTACGGTTCAAATCTACCAGGCAATTTTAGCACCAACATTTGGCGCCGTCTGTGGGAACCTGAGCAAGAAGCTATGGCTCAACTACCGGAAGAGCATGATGATTCACTGATCGTTCTTCTGCAATCTTTTTGTTCGGAGATCTTTGGCTTAGTGATCAAGTTTTTCTTCTAAGATTTGTTTCATTTTTTGGATTCTTGAACAGTTACTGTGAAGCTTTGTTGAAATCTACAATTTCTTACGATGATTCGCTAAAGAAAAAGAAGAGAAGAGACATTGTTCCTTGTCGAAAGCGGTTTTCTGAAGTTTCTAAATCTTGAGTTTAATCTTTGAATTTGTGGTTTTCTAATAAAAATCTTTTAGTTTTGTCAAGTCTTGGAGAAGCATCAGAACTTCTACGTTCTTTTTCCGATGAAGTTTCATATACTTCAAGCGAGATCTGAGTCGGTTATGTGAATTTGGAAAAGAAAGCGAGATCTTCTTCGCAGCTCTTATATCTTGGTTTTCATAAAGTGAAAATAATGATGGAGCAAGAAGCACCCTTCTATATCTTGTTTCTTGATCTCTGGTTCTAGCTTTGATCTATCTCTAGATCTTTGGTCGGCATATCAAAAGATCCCTGTTATTCTGATTGGTGTCTTGATCGGCAGTTTTTCTTTTTGTCCTGTGACCAACATTTTTTCTGGATTTGGGTCTTTACCTTCGATTTGTTGGATCTACTGCTTTGGTTCTTCAGAAACGCATCTCTTTGGCTCAATGAGGCTGAGTTTGAGGGATGCCATAAAATGCCCAGATTTGGACTACTTCTCACGGTTTCACACTTTCACTTATTCTCTTCGATATGGTGAATACTTTAAGCGAGACAGAGCACCTGCTGGAACTGATTATGATTCCACAGAACAACTAGCAAAACAAAGTCACTTCTTCAGTAGCTACTTCTTCAAGATCCCTACAGCCAACGATGATACTCTGGCCATCATCAATCTTGCTGATAAGTTTTCCATTCACTCGGATCTAAGTATCTCTGTTTTCAGATCTGAGATCTCAGTCACCGTTCTTCCGGATCTAGCATGAAGGTAAACCTATTGTAAAGCCACCACAGAAAAGCTTTCTTGTTGCAGTGATTACACCACATCAGCTTTAGACAGTGGTTTCTCTTGAAATGATTCTTCAGGCAAATGGCCGATTTGAACGGCTTGAACAATCTGTGCATTCTGTTACGATTAAATCCATTAAAAGGACAAGAGAATCGAGCTTTCCTTTTCTGAAACCTGATCTCTCCTTTCTGGACAAGAGAATCTGTGCACACGCTTATGCATCCTAAGATTGGCGTCTCGCTTGAATCCTTTCCCGTAGATCTCGCAGCGATGAGTTTTCACGGCCTTACCTACCTCGAATGAACAGATACAGCAAGTTCATTACCTTCACCGTCATCGTCTTTAATTTTATCTTCTCTTTTCCCTTAGGAGTTTCTCCCTTCAGATCAAATTAACTCATTGCATTACTTCTGGATTCAATTCCTCTCTCTTATTTCTTTTCCATTCTCTACTACAATCTTTGCTAAGACTGACGCCGTAAGAAAAGATCCTCACTTTACTCTGCTAAACCTCTCCATGCTTTAATGAATGCTGGATTCTTCTCAACAATTTTTTTTTTGTCAAAATGTTTCAAAGAAACATGTTGATTGTCAGAGATCAGAATGATTTGGTTTCAAACGAAATAAGGACATCTCAACTAATAGCTATTGCAGAATGTTTTGTTTATTTGCTTCACTTTTTCCTGTTCCTATTGGTGTACAGATAGTGCAATTAACAGGTCTGGTGATTTTAAAGAGGCTCTGGCTTTGTGTAAGTTTCTTCCGCCAGAGGACGCAACTCTGCGAGCAGCAAGGGAAGCTTCTATTCACACACGGTATGGAAGTTTGAAGTGTAGAGCAGTGGGAAGGTATGGATGTATGAAGTGCTAGGATAATCTTATATATTCTTGTAAATGGAGATGAAATATTTGTACAACTGCAGAGAAGCAAGAAAACAAAATCTTGTCATGTTTAGATGCAGGGGATGCCACCACATACACCTAGCTCATTATCTACAATCCGGAGGATCAAATGAGAAGAACAAAGAGGTTCTCTCATAACCATGGCTGAAAGAGAAATTGGTCCTCGCTTCTCCCCTCCAAAGTGTCGAAAGAAATTTTGATTATAGCATGACCAAATATGGCTAAGATGCAAACTGCAAAATAGTTGAAGAATTGGGGTATTCAATATCTTGCCAATTTTGTTTTCTTGCCTAATAGTTTACTATTAGATATTAGTGAAATAGATTACCACAAAAAAAAAAAAAAAAAAAAAAAAAAAAAAAAAAGGGAGAAAGAATAGACATTGGTGAAATATGCATTCTGTTAGTATTGTATATAGTTAACTTATGACGGAAGTTTGAGTAAATAGAATATAAGTTTAGAGGAGTCATAGAATTTTTTTTTTTTTTTTTTTTTTTTTTTTTTTTTTTTTTATATTTCCCCCCCCCAAAAAAAATATTTTTTTTTTTTTTTTTTTTTTTATTATTAATCATAAAAGAATGTCTAGTTATCCTTCTGGCTGCATGTAGGAAGGATGAGATATCGTCTTATCTTTAATGAGGTAGGAATCCCATATATTCTATACTGAATTGATATGAAATGCTTAGTTCCTAACCATTCATTAATCAGTTTTTTTATTAAGTTTCTAACCGTGGGTTTCCCTATAGTGTTATGATATATTATTCTCCTTTTATGATTGTCAGGTTTAGAATTGAAGCTTTAAGTTTGCAGGTGGAAATAGAAAAAGGAGGAAATACATCTTGGGATTCATCATTCAAACTATATATGCTTGATGCTTAGATTAATGCACTTCTCCAAATAGAGCTCAATACAATTTCAACTCCTTTTGCTGGCCTTGGTTTTGTTGTCAAGGAATTAGCTAAAGCTTGGAATGAGCATAATAATTCTAGGGCTGTAATTCTGTTTGTGGTTCAACTGCCGAGCGCAACATTGGCAATCAGTCCGTCCTTCGATGGCTTATGAAATAACCGTTTCAGCTGCATCTTATATCCGTTCTCATGCAAAAGGTCTCCTCTCCTTGGGTTCAATCTAGCCTTGAGGATGCTGGCACGGATTCATTACCAAGTATTAGATGAGAGTTTGTTCACACCTATTTACAATTATAAAGTGGCAGCTTACATGGTGTTGTGAATAAATTACCAAGCTACTTATTTGGTGAGGAGACCAGTTTTGCAGCTACTTTACCAAGCTGCTTTATCCTCTCGCCTGTCTGGTCAAAGTTCAGTTGCCATGGATAACTCCAATATTATCAGGCATAGCAGGTCTCCTGCTGGTTTTTCTTCTCACCCAGTATTTTCCAACTGCGTCTTAGCATGAGGAATGGGGAATTTCAGAGTAGGAAATGCTGCTAATGGAGAAACAACTCCAATCAAGAAGCATATTGAAGAACTAAATACTTTCTCTTATGAGTCACTTTCTTCCTCAAGGTTAATTTCTTATATCTTTGAAATTGGAAATGAAAGCATAATAGCTGCAGATGATGGTAGCTTGAGCAGCAGCAGCAGCAATCGATGCTACATCCCCAATATTCTTATTTTCCGAAAGCTCTTCTATTCAAGTATCAACTCCTCACAGAAGCATTTCAAAGATTCTTGAAGAATTTGAGTACAAAAAGAGATCATGGAGCAAGGAATCTACTGCAATAAAAAGAGATGCTTTCTACATTTGATCAGGAGTGTTCGCCACATACAACCTAGAGATGAATGTGGAATATCAAAAGGAATATATCAAAAATTCCAGATGAGTGCAGCTCTTTACTTGCAGATGGTTACTCACTTCATCTTCACCAAGGGCCATGGTTTTCTACTACCATGGTTATGGCATAGAATGCAGTGGCTTCAAAGAGTAAAAAAAAAAAGTCAAAAAATTCTTGGACAAGGGAGTTCATCACTCCAGAACTCCACATATATTACATTTTTCTGGAATTGCAATAATTGCAATAATTGCAAACTTCATATTATCATTTTATTATTTGATCTTGCACTTTATGGCAAACTTTGATCTTTCACTCTGCTCAATTTTAACAGGCTGAACATTAAAGCATTGATCATTGAGCAATTTTCTCTAAAGGCTTCTCTCCGCCACATAAAAGGTTTATCTCAGCTATGAAGGCTTTTGACTAGCAATTTTCTATATAGCGGAGGACCACCAAAGATTTGCATAGAAGTTGTTGAAGGTGACCATGAAATATAATCCATCTCAAAAGATATTATCAATAGCAAGAGCATAGATTCCTTTTATTCTTGAAGATTTATTTTCCTTTCATTCTTGAAGACGTATATTATTCTTGAAGACTTATATTATTCTTGAAGACTTATATCATTCTTGAAGACTTATATTATTCTTGAAGACTTATTTCTATCAATAGAAAAGAAACAAGATTTTCTGGTATTCTTGAAGAAATCATCTTATTAATCATTGTCATCAAAGGATTCTTCTTCATTTAGTTCAAAAGACATTTTCAGTGAACCAGTCTTCTGATCATGCTTTTCAACGCTGATCCAGGGTCATTCCTTCCGAGGGTGATCCCGACTTTCTGAAGTCAGGCTCAAGTAGCCAGCCTTTCGAGGTTTGATCATGCCTTTCAACGCTGATCCAGGGTCATTCCTTCCGAGGGTGATCCTGACTTTCCGAAGTCAGGCTCAAGTAGCGAGCCTTCCGAGGCCTGATTATGCTAGCTGATTCGGATCATTCCTTCCGAGGATGGTCCCAACTTTTCGTAAGTCAGGCTCAAGTAGCTAGCCTTACGAGGCCTGGTCATGCTTTCCGAAGCTGATCACGGATCATTTCTTCCGAGGGTGGTCCCGACTTTACGTAAGTCAGGCTCAGGTAGCCAGGTCATGCTAAGCTAATCATGGATCATTCCTTCCGAGGATGATCCCGACTTTCAGAAGTCAGGCTCCAGTAGCCATTTCTCTAAGGCAGCCTTTTGATCGAGAGCAAAGGAGCTGATCAAGAAAATTTCTCACAAAGCAGATTATATTGAAGATTCTAATCAAAGTTGCTAAGACTCTCTTCAACTATTGTCTAAGGACAGAAAGTTTCTGATCAGCTATTAAGGCTCTTGTCAGCCGTTTTTATCTAAAGACTTCTGATAAACTATTGAGGCTCTCATCAGCAGTTTTCTCTGAAGGCATCTGATCAGTTATTAATGCTTTCGTCAGCTATTTTCTCAAAAAGCTTCATCAGCCACTCTTTCCTAATAATACTTCATCAGCAACTGATCAAAGATACAGCAAGTGGTTAGAAATACAACAAGTGGTCAGAAATATAGTATGTGGTCAGATGTGCAGCAGGTCAAAGATTGTTGCCCCCTCTATGTTCCTTTCATCCTCAAGATTCTCTTCCATCGCCCATTTTTTCCTTTCTGAAATGATTTGGGGGCTGAACATTTTCCAAATACAAGAGAAGATCAAGATTGGATGAAAAGGCAATTTTCTACACATGTCAAGTATAAAAGGATCCAAATTCAACCACATAGTTGGTGAAAAATTTAAAGATAAGATCAAGTATTGAAGAATTCTCACAACCAATACAAGATGAAGAATATTCTGAAGTCATCTATCAGAAAGACTTAAACCTCCTGACCAGAGTCTCATACAAGTTCAACCTGATCAGCAGGCTTGAGGGCTTGTGTTGTGACTAAAATACCCACTTCTAGTATATACCGGTCTAACCAGGTTCAACCGGATTCAGCTGATGAGATGAATGAATTTAAGGGTCCGCCCAAAGGTTAAACAAAGGCTTAATCATAGCCATCCGATCTATACTTTCCATCCGACGGTCATCGGTGATAAGAGACAATATATTAAAGCCTATAAATAGAGCCAAGATTCTCATAAGAGGGAAGGTCATTCGAATATTCACACACTTCTCGCTTATTTTCCATTAAAGCTCTCTGAGAGTTCACTTCTGATCATCTACTGACTAGATCGTCGGAGACTGGCCAATCAAGACGATCGGCTTCATTTCTCACTGGTGTTCTATTTTTCAGGAGAGAAAGGTTGATTGACTGTAGAGAAAACCAGATCGATCCCGATCTGAGTGATTTGGTGCAAGGATTACGGTTCAAATCTACCGGGCAATTTTAGCACCAACAGATGCAAGCATTCGCAGTGGCTAAAATGGGCCGTCCAAGAATGACTGGTGGTAACTTATTGGTAGTTGTATTGTCCATATCTAGGATAAAAAATTCAACAGGAAAATATAGATCCTCAACCTTTACCAAAACGTTTTCAAGTAGCCCACAGGGTCGTTTGATTGAACGGTCTGCCAATTGTAGAATCACATCAGTGGATTTCAAATCTCCTACACCAAACCTATCAGAAACTGAACCGGGTAAAATATTCACACTGGCTCCCAAATCAAGCAATGCTTTACTTATGGATAAATCTCCAATGACACATGAAATTAAAGGTGTACCTGGATCTTTAAGTTTAGGGGGCAGTTGGTTGGAAATTACCGAGCTTACTGGTTCAGAATAGGTGCATAGTTTTAGGTGTTTGAGTCTTCAACTTACGCTTTTGGGTGCACAAATCTCTTAGAAACTTAGCATAAGCTGGGACTTGCTTGATAGCATCTAATAGTGGGAGATTGATACGAATTTGTTGGAATAAATCAATCATCTCCTGCATCTTATCATTCTTTCTAGAATCTAGAATTGAGGACTCAAGAGCTTCAAGGGGGCTTTGGGAGTGTAAGATTTAGGAGTAGAACCCTCTACTATCGGAATGTGCAACTCCTTACAAGGAAATTGATGGGAAATACTTACAGATTGTGTTTCTTTACTAGGCTTGTGTGCATCATTGCCAGTCTCATGGGTCAAATCAACCTCTTCTCGACTCTCAAGATCAATGGGCAATGGCTTAGGAGTAGGCAAAGGTGCAAAATATTCCTTTCCACTGCATATCACAACCGAGATTGCTTGGACTTGTTCTTTCCTAGACCCAATTTGATGATTAGGGTTACCTATTGGTTGACTAAGTAACTGACCAACCTCCCTCCTACTGATGGCATCAGCTAGTTGACCAAGTTGGGTTTCCAATTTGTTAATGGACTGAGAATGGGAATGCAACAATTGAGTGATTTGCTCTAATCCATTAAGTGTTTTTAGTACCTTATCCTCAAATGATGAATTATGTGAGGGATGTGGAGATGATGGTTGTTCATTCCTATAGGCATTTTGGTGCATATTAAATGGAGGTGGCCTATAAGGTATTTGATTAGAGAGGGATTGGGCATTGAGTTTCGCCATGAAAAATTGGGGTGGTTTCGCCATCTTGGGTTGTAGGTATTAGAATATGGATTATTGCCCAATTTAGAGACTCCTTGGGTCAAATGTGCATGCTCCTTAACAAACTTAGGGTATTGTGTAGCCAAACAACAATCAATGACATGATGGGATAGGCTAGAACATAAAACACATGCTTCAATCTGATTAGGTGGAGAGATACTTGTAGGAAGTGTAGATAGGGTTTGTTGTCCTAATGACAAGAGATGGTCCAATTTCTTTGATAGCAAGTCAACCTTAGTGCTCATCTCAATGGTAGGATTGATCTCATAGAGACTGCTCCTCTTTGGTTGCCCAATGGATGGAATCTCAGTCCTAACTGCTGAAGCATGGTGTTGGGAGTTTTCACTAAGGGTCTCAAAAAGTTCCCATGCCTCATTCTCATTCTTGTGCATGAAAGTCTCACCACAAGAAGAATCAACCGTTTGCCTATGTCGGTCTCTAAGGCCATCATAAAAGCATTGAACCAATTGCCATTTAGGAATAGCACGGTGTGGGCACTTTCTAAGTAATTCTTTTAGTCTTTCTCAGGCCTCATGAAATTGTTCTCCTTCTTGTTGGGAGAAACTCGTTATCGCTCTCCTAATGTTATTAGTACAGCCAATGGGGAAGAACTTCTTAAGGAACTCCTGTTGCATTTCTGTCCAAGTAGAAATTTTAACATTGTCCAAAAAATGAAGCCAATGCTTAGCTTTATCTTTAAGGGAGAATGGGAAAAGAAGTAACCTTATAGCATCAACTAAGAGGTTTTGAATTTTAACTGTGGAGGACACCTCTAAAAACTCATCTAAGTGCTTATAAAGCTCTTCGTTGACAAGTCCATAAAAAGATGGTAGCATTTGAATCACACTAGATTTGATCTCATATTGAGCCGCCTCTATGTCAGACAACTTAATACAAGAAACCAGAGTATATATTGTAGGAATGAAATGCTCACTCAAGGGCCTCATTGGAGGCTCATAGTTTTCCATGGTTCTTTGCCTTCTAAGGTTGGCCAAAGTCTCTTCTAACTCTAAGTCAAGTGGAGTCAACTCAGGGTTTACGGATCGACGACCATGCATACAAAGAAGAATGAAAAAAGAATAAGCTAAATAAGTAACATTAAAAGAAAATAACTATAGCAAAAGGGAGAGTTTATGACGTACTTGAAGCGCAATCCACGTGATCTTTCGAACAAAAGTTACACATGTGGGATCTGAGGGATGGGGATTTTTAAAAATTAACCTAAACAACCCAATCTAATGCAAATATTACAATTGAAAAGTCCTAAATACAATTATATCTAAGAAAGAAAAGATAACAACCTAATCTAATTATCGAATCGTTACTCTTGCAGTTACCTACAAAACAAAAGAAAAAGAGATTAGTTAAATAATCAAAGAAAAAAATTAGAAATTAAAAACTCAAAAATTACTCTAAAATTTATGCCTAATTGACAAAAATCAATCCTAGCAACTGTGCTTTGGTACCCCGGCAACGGCGCCAAAATTTGATCGTGTCGCTAACCAATCAAAAATAAAATCCTATACTAATCTAGCAAGCAGAAAGTACGGGGTCGAACTATGGGGAACTTAAAGGCTAAGTCACTAAGATTGAATTCAACAAAACTAAATTTAAACTAAATCTACTAATTAATGCAAAAACGTTAACTATGAATATGTGAAGATCTTTGGGATTTCGAATCTCCAATGCTTTTCCCTAACCGATGTAACTCTACACTTCAAAGCAAATTAGGGATGATCTTCCTAGATATGCCCTATCTTCGCAAGACTATTGTCTTTCGCGGAAGCTTGGCATGCTTAGTTTGTTGAGCTATAGAACATCTTTGGCCAAACTCAAACACAATCAACTAGAAGATACAGAACAATCAAATTAATGAAATCAGCATGGTTCATCTACATCCCAATGAAAAGGAACTAGCTACTCATTATCACAAAGTTCATAAGAAAAATAAAGATGAAACATAGGGAGAGAGAGAGAGAGAGATTTGGTCTTCTTCTTCAGCAATGAGAGAGATGAGAGCCACGTTCACTGTCTTCTTCCTCTTCTCTATGGCTGGCTTCTCTTTTATGTCTCCTGCACACAATGAATCCCTTCTCTTTACCCGTCGATTTGACCTTTATTCTTTTAGATTTTGGAAAAACTCAAAACTGGAAAGTTGTAGGTATTTTCAATATCGTTCTATAGAATCTTGAATCACCGCAATCCAAGATCATACGAGAAAGATATGCCCAAAATACTAAAGGTAGGTCTGTTTACCCAATTTTCAGATTTTACGAATTTTGTTCCTTAGACCTCCACCTATTTCCAATTTGGCTAAGATCTCGCTTTTCATGATTTATTGGGCAGCAAGATTGAATGCCATGATTTAAAATCCACCAATGTCTAATATATTTGCCAACTTTACTCCATATTACCTCTAATAACCAAAATCACTTTATTCCTGAAAAATACACAAAAATACTCAATTAGCTCTCTTTAATTAAATAAGTATGGGGAATGCCCCAAAGCTTTCTATGGGACTTTCAATTCACTACAAGCAATGCATTGTTAGAACCAGAAGACCAGAGGCACAGTATAGACAAACCAATAACAAAATCAAGGAGAAACGAATATATAAAGTATACTTTATGTCAAAATCACTTACCCGAATGTAGTAGAATAAGCGAAAGGAAAAACCAGCACGAACTTGAACAGGGTGAGTTGAGGTGTACGAACAATACTTTTCCTTAAGGTATTTGAACGCCCCCTATTATGCTGTTGGGTTTGACCTTGACGTTCTCACCTCCAAGATACAACAATTCCTAGATCTGAAGGCAGCACTCCAACAGAGTCTACTTGCAAAGGAGATCCGAAGGTAATACACAGAGACAGAATGAAGAAAAACAAAATGGAAATTTTTTTTTCAACTCTAGAATTTGAATTTCTGTTTTTTTCACCAAATAAACCGAGTAATACTTTGTTCAAAGCTTAACCTCTATTTATAGGCTCGTATGGACACCTTCAGAGAGCTACATATGTACGTAAGGTCACCTGCAGAGAATTGTGACTGTATGATCAGTCACCTCTCTACTGCAAAACCCAAAACCTGTATGATCAGTCACCTCCCTACTGCAAAACCCAAAACCGGGTTTTCTAGATCCATGACCCAAGTCCCAAGTCCCATCATAGACACTTGATATTATTTATATAATATTGTAGTGCCCCATGGCCTGGTTAGACTAGGGTCTGCAGACCACTACCGCAACCACGCCCGACTCGGTTCAGCTCGTTGCATGCGCGTGATCCACACATAACTCTCTACCAGCATACACCCCACTTAGGAGTTATATATGTATATATAATCATATAATCATTAGCTCCATCCGATGTGGGACTAAACACATATGGTAATCTAAATCACCTAATATACATCCAGAAGAGTCCTATAGAGTAAGAATAAACAAGAGTCCTAAAACAAAACTAGGGAGATAATAGTTTTAATGATTTTGAAACTTATCTAAATGGTATATTATATTATTTTCTTTTAAAACAAAATCCAACATGCACTTTTAGAACACAATGTATTTTGGTTGCTAACAATGAAAACACATGCAATCTAAACCAATGAAACAACAATAGCCTTGTCCAACCATGTCCACGTGGCATCTTCAAGGGGCAAGCCATCCTGGCCATTGGACCAATACTTGCTGTGATGAGCATTTGACATTGCGATCCTACAAAATAGCCAAGTGGGCCATGTAGGTGGAAGTAAAGGTGGTGTTGATGGAGGGGAGGGGAGAGAGGTTAGGGGAGGTTGCCAAATTGCTATGCTTCAACAATGAGAAGTGGAAGTTGGAACACAAACACCATGGTACTTGAGCTGAATCCCATCCAAAGGACCAACTTGCAGGAAACTTTGGGCTCATACCAAATACCGGTTTCATACCGAATTGACACTTTCACACTCACTCTTAAATAAGTAGCACTATGCATGAATTAAGGGGGGCATCACACACTAGTGAACATGGAAAGAAATTTTGGCGAAATTCGCCAGTTTCGCCCCCTGGCGAAACGAAACCAGGGGGCGAAACAAGATGTACAATATATCGCCGAGATTTCGCCATATCGGCGAAATTCGGCGATAAATGCGGGGCTCGTGGGAAATTTTCATTAATTATCCAATTAATTTCCTGTGATTTTCTCTCTCCTCACCCACACCATCAAGAGCTTCTCTCTCCTAGTTCTAGGTGTTTTGGCCATATTTTCGTCCGATCTTCGACATAAAATCGCAGTACTCACTTCATTCTTGACGGTTATAGCATTATTCGCGACGATCAAGCGAGATTTCACACAAATCTGGGTGTTTTTCATCTGAGAGGTAAACTGTTCTTCACTAAACCTTTTTTTTTGAAAATGCATGCCATAATATTGTTGGATGGGTATGAAATTAATATATGTTGAATACAATAGGCTGATCTACAAACTCACGGAGTCGAAATTTTTTTTCACTAAGTAATTTATTTATTTATTTTCGGGCGTCAAAAATTGTATTTTTATACATTTTAAATGCTTGCTTTTTGCATGATATATGTGTTGCATTGTGATTGAAAAAATATATGTGGATCCCCATGGGTTGATCTACAGACTCACGGAATCGGAATAATTTTCGACCCAATAAATAATTATTTGATTTTTTGAAATTTATTAAAATATGAATATAAAATATAAATAATTATGAAAAAAGAGAAACAATTAGGAATAAATAAGGAAAATGATTTTGAAAATTATAGAAAATTATAGAATACCTATATAATTATTTTCAAGTGCTTCTTGTATGGTTTTATTGTCGGTTTTGATATGGTAGCCTTTTCTTTTGTAGGAAAAAATTTAAATATTGTTTAAATATTATATTGGTATTGTTTAATTGTTTATGAAATCATTTTTGTTGCAACAGACCAATAGTTATCATGTCTAGCGGTGGGAGAGGAGCAGGTTCACAGGGCCAAGGACAGGGACAGACACAGGGAGCGGCGTCTGCAGGGAAGGGGAGGGCTGATCCTGCATGGCAGTATTGTGTTGCAATTGATGGCAATAAAAGTAAAACAAGATGCAACTTCTGTGGTAAGGAGTTGAATTCAGGTGGCATAAGTAGGTTTAAGGCTCACATCACTGGTAGTTCAAAGGATGTGGCCACCTGCACTGAGGTGAATGCGAATATCAGAAAGGCAGTTAGGGAGATGGAGAAAGACAAGGGGAAGAAGAAACAAGAGAGGAGAAGGGTAAATGAAGCATTGGATGAGGCGGTGCGGGCACCATCATCTTACAGAGTTGATTCAGATTTTGATTAGGAGGTTGATCCCGTTGATTTGAGAGAGCGGGAGGAGAGGGATGTTAGATGGGCGATGGCTGAGAGTAGGGCGATGCAGTACCAGGAGGAGGAGAGGGCCAGAGCTAGATTTACAGGAGCTGGTACCTCTAGGCCTGTAGGGGCTGGAGCATCTGGATCAGGGGCTGGAGCATCTGGATCTAGGGACAGGGGTGGTATACGTGATATGTTCAGCCGATCACAGAGTTAGAGGGTCCCTTCTACGGCTGATGTACGGGGATCACGTCCACATGACTATCCACAGAGGTCGGATCCTATCCTAGAGCAAGATCCTGATATTTTCAGAAATAAGGGGGCCAAGCAGCCCAAGATCACAGGTGCATGGAAAGGGATGGCGAAGAAAGTGAAGAAGGAAGTGTCGAAGTGGATGTACTACAATGCGGTTCCACCACATACAACACAGGGTCCTTATTATAGTAATATGGTTGACACTATTGCAAAGGCAGGTCCTGGACATCCTGGTCCTACCCCTAAGGAGGTGTTGACCACTTTCCTGGCTGAGGAGAAGGAGGAGCTGCAAGAGTACATCAGTAGTCTGAGAATATTTTGGGAGACATATGGATGCACCATTATGTGTGATGGATGGACGGTTTGACAAGAAAATCCATCATCAACTTTATGGTGTATTGTGATCGAAAGACTGTGTTTCTAAAATATGTGGATGCTACTAGGCAGACAAAAGACCACAAGTATATTCTTGGACTTTTGCAGGATGTGATTGATGAAGTTGGGAAGGAGAATATGGTGCAGATTGTCACCGACAATGGCACCAACTTCAAGAAAGCCGGTGAGGTACTGATGAATATAGCTAGATATAACCTATATTGGACACCCTGCGCAGCTCATTGTATCGACTTCATGTTAAAGGACATCGGCAAGATCAATATTATCCAGAGCACAGTGGAGAGGGCCAAGCAGGTAACAAATTTCATCTACAATCATACTGTTGCTTTGCATATGATGAGGCAGGAATGCGATGGTGAGCTAGTGTGACCCGGTCCTACGAGATTTGCCACGAATTTCATCGCCCTCAACAGTATTCAGGAACGGAAGACGGGCTTGAGATCCATGTTTTCATCAGAGGAGTGGTTCTAATGGGTTGGATCAAAGTAAGTATTTTTTTTTATAAATTTTTTATCTATAGTCTCTACTATTTGATTTAACAAGTTGTTAACTTCTTATACATTTATGCTATGAAATATGAATATCTAGTATGTAGTATTTATTACTAACTTAATGTGTTTGTGATAATTCAGTACTAGTAGTGGGCGCACCGCACAGACGACAATCTTGTCTGATGACTTTTGGAGGAATGTGAAAATTGTGTTGGAGACCTTAGATCCTATAATAAAGGTCTTACGTATGGTTGATTCCTCTCTCAGGGGGCCCACTATGCCGCACATATATGCAGCCCTGGAGAGAATGAAAACAACAATCCAAAGAGCTAACCCCAGAGGTTTTGTTGCATACTTGAACATTGTTGATATTAGATGGACCGCTCATCTAATGCATCCGATGGATAGGGCGGGTAAGTAGTTAGTGTGGGTTACTACTTATTATTAATAATTTGTAACTTGTAGTAAATATTAATTCTTTGACTGTGAGTTTGTGAATTGTGCAACCTATTATCTCAATCCAAAATATCAGTACACTGAAAATTTGGGATTGCGGTCAGACCTGCTCGGTGCCGTTATGGAGGTTATTGGGAAGTTAGAGCCAAACGCAACGGTCCAATCAAATTGCCATATGGAAGTTAGAACTTAGAAACTTAGAACTTAGTACTTGCTTTTTATTTGTGAAAGAATTTAGCTAACCATCAATACAAATTATTGCAGATAAAATACTTTAGAGATGCACTGGGGAGCTTTGGTTCAGTTGCTGCTGCTCAAAACCGACAAAATTATGATCCAGGTTAGATGCATGATTACATTTACATTTACATTTTACATATAAGTGATATAGGTAGGATTTTTGTTAAGAATTAAAGTATTAACTTGCATTATTTGTGATAATGCAGCTGAGTGGTGGATTCTATATGGGGGCGATGCAAAGAACCTCCGAAGAGTGGCAGTGCGGATCCTCTCCCAGACTTGCTCTGCCTCTGGGTGTGAGAGGAATTGGAGTACATTTGGGATGATTCACTCGCAGAGGAGGAATAGGCTGGGAAGTCAACGCCTGAATGACCTTGTGTTTTGTCACTACAACATGAGGCTGAAGTTAGAGAATACCCGTTTAAACACTAACAATGGGATAGACAAGGACATCCAGCTCAATGATATCTTCGAGCTCACTGCAGATGACCAACATCCACTCATGGATTAGTTGTTGGATAGGGGCGAGCCAGTGTTAGACCAGCCTGGATGTAGGCCAGATCCAATCATTGCTCAAGCTGCGGGAGTTAATGTAGATGAGTACATGGCTTCTCAAGAGGGGCAGGTACATCAGGCGGCTGCCGCCACAGCGGATGAGGATTGGATGGTGCTGCCTGGCACGCAAGATGATGATCCAGATGACACCCTTGCTCCTAGTCCCAGTCATACTCGGAGGGATGATGATGATGACGGTGGTGGTGGTGGTGGTGGTGGTGGTGGTAGTGGTGGTGGAGGAGTACAAGAACGATATCATGTTCCATTATCGAGAGGACCAGGATCCCCCCCAGAGATACACTGGAGAGACTCAGTACACACATGCCACCCAGGATGACGATCATGGTGGTGAGCTTTATCGTGGTCGTCCTACGAGTTACAATCGGCCAGGGAGGGGGGAGTTTCAGGGGGGGAGTAGCAACATATGCATGGCCACCATGGGTATGGGTCGTATGGCTTTGGTTATAGTGATGATACTCGATCATATGGCTCATACGGCCATTTTGATCCGATGGACAGGTTGTCAGGAGTGATGGGGTCCATGACCTTGGAGGAGTCTGTAGGCTCCACACCTGCTTATGGCTATGGTGTCCCTTCTGCTTATGGACACGATGATATGTCGTCTAGGAGTTCGCACTATGGATATAATGATGGATCTTTCATGAGCTTGGCATCGCAGGAAGGCAGTACATATGGTGGTTGGGGTAATGATGTTTGGGGTTATCAGCATCAGGGTGTCCTGCTTATGCCTCCATTTGGCTCACAGAGAACTGCTATGTTGGAGGCAACATACAGATATCCTTTCGATGCTACGATGTCAATTGAAGAGCTCCGTTCACGTTACCCCCCTGAGGGGAGTAGTTTTACCGTCATGGATGATGAAAACTACAGAGGCTTGGTTTCCTTGTATGTCAACAACCATCAGCATGACATGTCTTGGAATGACTTCAAGAAAATAATGGAGCGGAAGTTTAATGTTGTAGCCTATGGGCCTTGTACCCAATTATCAATGGAGACAGAGCTGGAAGACATGAATCCACCAAGGCATAGTACTTGGTATTGAGTAGTTGTATTTTTATTATTATATACTTGTATTTTTCTTACTAATTTTTAGTAATATAATAGTTTTGTGCTTATTTATGTTAGTTTAATTGTTTAAAATAAGGTTGTAAGATTTCAGTTTTACCGGTATATACAGTCGATTATATGCCGATCAAGAACACCAATTTGGGTGAGTTTTTAGGCAAAACCAACCATTCCATTGTGTTTATTGGCATCAAATTAGGTTACCTACCAAATTTCGGCGATATTTCGCCGTTTCGCCTAGTTCGATGGGCGGCGAACTGGGCAAAACGAACGAATTTTCTTTCCGTGCTAGTGAACCCACCCTTCCTATGAATTTTCTCTCCCTGTGTTTTCTGGAGTTTTACTATTAAGCCTCCTCTGGTGTGCGTGTGGGTTTTCGATTTGATAAGTTTTGAATTGCACACAAACTCCTAACTGTTTGTTCTTCTCTTCTTCTTTTTTTTTTTTTGGGTAGAATAGGGGTGTCAATTTGCAGCTTGGGCTGAGGTAGGCAGAGCCCGCACCAACCTGAACCCAAACCGCCACCCGTTATAACCCGTTTTACAACCCATTATATAGTTTAACATTAAATATTATTTGAATAATCATATTACCATTAGGTAATTGAAATAGACTATCTGAAAAATAACATAAATTCTGTTGGTAATACATCAAAAGTAATTCAATTCAATTAATTGATGGGGAAAAAATTCCTTACCTGAATTCGCTTTCCCTTACTTGAAGTATTCACAGGGGAAGTCTAGATCCACGTTCTCGTTCAACCACCAAAGCTCTACCGGGGCGATTCCACAATCACTAGGAAAGGGAATGATATCCACAACCCAAATGCCGTGGATTAATGGAATGAAGATCGAATACTAAGCAAAGAAGAAAATCTAAGCCTGCGATTCTAAGAAAGAGGGAGAGAGGGATGGAGCCGCCGTTTCTCAGAGATTCGCTCGTGCGAATGAATCACTCCGTTACTTCGTTACTTACTCACTAATGCGGTGGTTACTAAAATATATAACCTATTTTGTAACCGCCCTAATAGTGAGTTTCCAATATTGCCCTTGGGCATTTAATTTATTAATCAAATTAATAAATTCCAACAGCTCCCACTTGCACAAGGGCAAGTGTTAATCTTTCAATGTGTCCCGGACACACTTGTATATCCCAGATATACACATTCAATCTCTCTCGCTATGTATCCCGGATACATAGACCTCTTGTGTCCGCACACACATGCATATCCCGGATATACATATATATTAATCTCTTCACTATGTATCCCGGATACATAGACCACCCGTGTCCCGAGACACTAATATCCACAAGTCATACCGGCAAAATGGGTTGTGCGACCGGTGATATACCTGCACGCGTGAGCCCCAAACTAGAAACCTTCCCGGAAGGCCGAATGGCACATCACTCATAGAAACAAATCAAATAAGCATTAGTATAACACAGTTGTCCTAGGTTTATTCAAACTCACCGGACTAAAGGTATCTCGATCCCTCCGAGAGATCACCTTCTTGTCCTTAAAATGTTCACTACCGAAAAAGGGAAACACTTAGGTGGGAAAAACCCGGAAACACACAGGATGACTTCGGAGGCCTTAGGCGAACATCAGACAAGGAACACCCAAAGAGCCACATCAACGCAGATGTGGAAAGTCAAAGAAACAATGGACCAAAGGAGACACACAATGAGAGGAGAGGAACCCCATAAGACGAAGACACATAGTATGAATATGGATGGTGGAGCATCAAACAAAGAAGAGACAACACAAAGGCAGTGGAACAACAGTTACTATGGACCCAGGCACAAAAGAGCAGCTCCTATAGGCAACATGAATAGTGGGAAACAGGATTCTTTCACAATAGAGAAACTCACGATTCCAAATCAAGGGACATCATGATTATGAATGACCACACAAAGAACAAGCCATCCGGCAAGGCGCGAGAGGGAATGCTCGTGTGAGTGAGCATTCTCTGCCTATTGACATATGTTGTTTTATGCAGAAGAAACACAATCACACGAAAGTGAATAATAAAAATGCTGGAATGAACTCATATTACCATTAATAAGAAAGTCTCAGACAAAAATAAGTCACAATCTACGTAAGCAAGGATTTTACAGAGAAATAAAAACATCCTGGCTATAGGTTTGGTAAGAGGGAGCACCACAAACAGTAGATATGTGCAAGTACAACTTTTTCTGATGTAATGTCTCTAACAAAGTGATATCTCAACTGATATGTTTGGTCTTCCCATGATACTGGGGTCCGACATAGAAGAGGGACATCAGGAGACAAGGGAGCTTGGATGTCACAAATCAGATGTGAAGGAACCCAAAAAAGGAAGAGGGAGAGAAACGCCCAGGGAGAGGAAAAAGGCGAACAGAAAGGAAGAAGAAAGCAATCAGAGGGATGGCATGATGAGGGGGACAAAGAAAAGAAAGATCGGAAACAAATGAGTAGGAGATATCCAAACGAGAGGCATGCGGGTTGATGGAGAAAAAAAGAAAAAAATGAGTAACAAAGGAAAAGGAAGAGGAATATGGAACTCTTCCATCTGGTTTCTCTCGAGTCTTAGGACCCAAAAGGCCAAAGAAACCCGGAGTACAATGGGGGGAGGTATTCGCAAGACATTGCAAAAGGTCTCTGAGATAAAAGAATCTCTGCCAGAAATCGACAAAGAATAGCGCTTCACCCATGTCCTATATCAAATAGGAGGAAACATTTCTAATGGTTTCCAATAGCTCCTGCTATGCTAGCCAAAGTATGTCATCACAATAGTGTGAATGACATAATATATGATCTGGGTAAACACAGTGGTCTCCAAGCATGGAAAAACCATTCACAAGCGGTGGAAGGACATTAGTCTAGATGCTGCAAGCAATATGGACTCAAGGAACTGCGCTCAAGTCCATGTGCTCAAAGCCGAGGTTGATCATATAGATCTCTTCCCAAGTCCCATTGAGAAAAGCGTTTTACACCAGAAAAGCCAAGCAATGAGCAACAATGGCTAGTATGAGGCGAATTGAGGAAACAAAGGGGAAAAGTTCAAATCAACGCCTCTTGTTGGGTGTAGCCCTTAGCACTAAAGAGCTGAATCTCTCAATAGATCCATCGCCTTTCTTTTGATCTGAGAACCACTGTCCAAGGGGGAGAAGAACAAGTGAAGATAAAGACTAACCCAGCAACACGAGGAAAGAGCTGAGCCTTGGTTCATGATGAGAAATCATCCACAGGGCTCTCAGAGTTACCATGTAGGCTCATCCAGGAAACGGAGAGGAACTAGCCGCGCCTACAGGGCAAGTGCATGTAGATTGCCACCGTCTAAGGTAGCAACAGCACCCCACCCCACAGGATCTGGATGAACCCGGGTTCATTATCGAACTGAACGGAGTGAAAGACCACTATCTGTATCCAAAGAATCGATGATTCTCGTAACTCCCGAAAGAGATGGAAAATCATTCTCCAAGAATGTTGCATCCCTAGACTCAAGTTTCGTTCTCCTCTCATTCTCATCTAGTCCAATGAAGACATGGCCCTTTGAGGGTTAGAATATCTCACAAAGATACACTTTCTTCCTCGGGTCCAAGCTTTCCATATTGGTGAGAAGTAGAGTGAACAATGGCACATCCCAGGGAAGAACAAAGCCCGGTCCACAACTCATATGGTGTGGAAGGAACCGATTTGGTTGGAACTCGTTGAGGATATAGGCCGATCAAGAAAGCATCTCCCCAAAAGAGATGGGTAGATTTGCCTGGCCATCATGGATCGCACCATGTCTAGCAAGGTTCTATTCCTCCTCTCAGAACCCCATTTGTTGTGGAGTCCCTGGAATAGTAAGTTGTCTAGATATCCCCTTTTCATCACATAACCCTTTGAACATATCGGAGAGATACTCTCTACCTCTATCCGTTCTAAGAGTTTTAATCCTTTTATCTAACCGATTCTCAACCAAGCTCATGAATTTCTTAAAACATTCCGGAGCTTCGACTTATGAGAAATTAGATAAATGTGACCATACCTTGTATAGTCATCTATGAATGTGATGAAATATGACTGTCCTTTTCTAGTATGCACATTCATGGTCCACACACATCTGAATGGATAAGTTCTAAAGGAAGAGAGGCTCTCAAAGCCTTTTTAAATGGTTTTCTAGTTGCTTTTCTGCTAGACATGACTCACGGGTTGGCAAATCGGATAGTGAACCTTGGCCTAAGAGACCTTCTCTTGCCAACCTGTTCATCCTATCTAAGCCAATATGTCCTAGTCTAGCATGCCACATATTAGAATCAATACACACAATATTTTGGCAAACAAAAGCATTACTAGAATTAAATGAATAATCAATTGTATCCAATACAATGAAACCATTATCAAGAAAACCATAACCATAAACTGTATCACCGAGATACAAAACCAAAGAATTGTTTTCAAATACAATTCTAAAACCATGTCTTAAAAGATAAATAAGAAACAAGATTTGGAATGTCGGAGCATACAAGACATCATGGAGTAAAGAGCCACCTCGAAAACTAATTTGCATGTGCTATGAGAACCTCAGCGAGGTTCCCCATCGTTATCCTTTTGCTTCCTCTTGGAATACGACGGTATTCCACGAAGCTCGAGCGTTCCTTGTTATGTGTTCTGTGCACTGAATCAACAATCCACAAAGGATTTAGTTCAGAAGCATAGTAGAACTTGTTACATAACAAGATGAGGTATAACACACAAGAATACCTCTTGCCGGGCAATCACAAGCAAAATGACCGGGCTTGGCACTTGAAGCAAATCAAAGCTGATTTCTTCTTGCCGAGGTCCCCCTTGAACGCTGGGCCCACTCTTGTTTTTGTTCCCACCCCGGTTACTTTGCTTGGACCGCTGAGGTTGAGCTTTTCTCTTGGCTTGAAGCGCACCCTTACTAGTGCTAGCTTGCAGCAAATACATCGTTTGAGGGGTATCGGCCAACATCCGATCCTCATCAAGCTCAAGGTGTGGCAGCTTGATCGAAAGTCTTGACCTCATCAGCATGAGTCAAGAAGATTTTCATATGCTCCCAAGTCTTTGGCAATGACCCGATGACGCGGAGACTTGCTCCTCATCGGTCTTGGCGCCCACATGCGCTCAACTCACTAATCATGTTAGACATGATGGTTATATGCTGCCTCATGGTGTGACCGGCGCATCTTATAACCGTCAAAAGTGAGTCGAGGGGGCCTCTTGTGGTGGAAGTCCTCCATACCGGAACTTCACAGCCTCCCACAAAGACTTTGGGTCCTATGCTTCTCATAACGAAGCATCGGTCATCCTCATGGAGCTCGGGATTGTAATCCCGGCTACCCGGTCTTTCCTCTTCCAAGCATTGTATATATCAAGGTCCCTGCGATGGTGCGGTGGTACCTTCCTCGGTGGGTTCATGGCGGTTTATGGTCTCTAGCATATCCCGCTCTTCCAGAGATATTGCACCTTTCGGTGCCAGAGGTCATAATTCCTCTCATTCAGCTTATCTCCTTTAGTGAGGTCAGCAACAATGCTCTTGGTAGCAGCCATTTTTCTAGAGATATTACATACAAGAATGAGTTCAATAAATCTAGCATAAAACACAACTCATGCAACAAAAATCACACTAGCATAGTCAACCTATGGGATAAGCACTTAAACCAAAAGAGATGCTAAAAAAACATTCAATCAAATTCTCATGCAAACCCACATAGACTTATACACTAACTTCATTCTGTGCAAGAAACATGATTGATAGACCCATAAATAAAAAATAGTTTTATTAAAATAAAACATGCAATCATGTTAAAACTATGAGGTGGTTCACACAGAACACTTCTACCTCATTAGCTCCCACTAGGCCCCAATAGGCCTTCAATGCCCAAACATCACACAGACTGTCGGGCCATTGGTGTCCAATGAAGTCGAAACACATTCCGAACCGGACCGACCAATATCCAAAAATCCATCTCCCAGACGGACTGCCGTCTGCCGACGGAATTCCGTCTGCCTTTTATGCCCAGACGGATGACCGTCTGCCCAGACGGAAATTCCGTTTGGCATTCGTTACTTACTCACTAATGCGGTGGTTACTAAAATATATAACCTATTTTGTAACCGCCCTAATAGTGAGTTTCCAATATTGCCCTTGGGCATTTAATTTATTAATCAAATTAATAAATTCCAACAAATTCAAATATCAAATAGTCATTCTACTACTTGTAAAAGACAATTAGAAAGATTAAGTATGAATGTCCAATTAAATGTACAAAGTTTGTTTAAATTAAGTAAATATTTTTTTTGCATACCATAAATTATTAGCCAAACCATTAGTCAACCTGAGTATAAACCGTTAGCCCAAACCATTAGTTAGCCCGAACTCAAACCGCACCAAACCGAAACCGGCCCGACACCGTTATTTTGCTAACGGGACCGTGTTTGGGCTGAGTGTTTTTGAACCCGAAACCGTCTCAAAACGCACCGTTGACATCCCTAGGGTAGAATAACTGTCTGTTCAAGGCCTAGGGTAATAGGGATTAGGGGTTAGTTCTTCAATCTCGATTTTCGGATCACCCCCAAAATTTGGCTATCTTGTGAGCAGTTGGATTATATAAATGGTAGGTGGCATTGAGATTAAGTTAAAATTAATAATTTTCTATTTTTGAAGTCTAAATTCAACCATTTTGATATGATTTGTGAACACATATCACTCATTTACAAAGAAATGGATGGCCCATTCCTGTAAATCCACCTATAATCCAAACACCTTACTTTTGGTGACAAGATCTGTTAAAGAGGAAGTATCTGCAATGAAGGTTGACAAGAAAGAAAATAGAGAAACTTAAAATGAATAAGCGATTTGAAGACAAGGGCCTTAGACTAGGACCGCAAAGAAGCCAGTCAACAGTGATAAACGGGCTGGCAGAGGGGGAGAGAAGCAGAGGCACAAGAATACAAGAGGTGGGAAATTCGGGGCTTCCCTTTGATCTAAAACAGAAGGGCAAAAGCCTCCTAGCAAGTAAAAATAATGATAGCGAACGAACCGGATCAAATTATGGTCGGTCGATTTACCCAGTTGGAACTGGAATGAGAAGCTAACCCAAAGGTTTCTTGAGTACGAAAAAATCTGTGGTAAGAGTCGTGGCCCTGTCGAATTCGGGATATGTGATCGTGCTTAAAAAGGAATGTGTAACTAACTCAGATTAGAAAGTAAACCCTATGATTGAACGGTCACAAATAAAACTTGACGATTAATCCTGCAATCGAGAATCGAAGGTAAAACTTATATAAACTAACATTCACTGCAAGAAAGACGTAATTAAATCATTCTCCTCTATTTTAGTTTTCAATTAAGCTCTGCAACTAGTCAGAGCTTTTCAGTGGTGCACTTATTGACCTAGACATCGGAGGCGAATTCTCGACTGACAAGTAGGCCCACAACTGACTCTCTTTTTACATGCTTCTGATGGTTGGACAATTTCCAGACACATCACCTGCAACTCAGCCATACTCAGATACACCCATTTCTCACTCAATGGCTCTCTATATTCTAAGTCTTCGCAAACACACCACAAGGTTTCAGGGCTGTGGTCAGGTTTCAACCGCACGGTCTCATATGTCGCATTCAGCCCATCAAAACTACAGAACTATAGACTTAGCCAACAAAGGTGTCAAGTAGACCGAGATCCCCATGACCTACCTTGTAGCAAAACTGCTACATTAGTTATAACATTTGGAGCATTTTATCATGTATCTAATAAAAATTCTTTTGGCCGCCAAATCAGCTGCTTTGGGCTGCATCATTTCTGAAAACAAACTTTTGCTGTTTTTACCCAACAGCAAAACCAGGCCTCTCAGAAAAAGATAAAACAAAGCACAAAAACAAACACAAAAGCAACAGCGAAGCGACACCACAATGTAAAGAAAGTTCTCAACATTATTAATCCAAAGGGAAGGATTGGCGATGTCTTTGGCCTATCACTACTATTTGGGATTCTCAACTTCTCAATTAGATAATGTCAAATTTCAAAATCTAGAATTAGAATCACTGTAGAATGAAAGATTCCTTCCATTCCTTTTGTTCCTTCCTCCAAGGTATGCCAAAATGTTTCTCCTTGCTTAAGTCCCCTCAAAAACACTGATGTGAAAACACACCACCTGTAACAAAAGGACACATTTGAGCAGGGGTACTGATAAATGATGGATGCAAAGCAAAATACACGTCGCAACTAACTGATACGAAAGGAACAAGAAGAAACAACCAGAGCTTTTCCCATATGACCCCATTCCTCGTCATGAAAAACTACACCAGGGAAAAGAAATTTGAGAACAAAGAACTCACCCACCTTTAATATATCTGTTGGGACTAGATAAGCTGGGCTCAATTGGAAGAAGGAAGATAGATCCTAATGATGTCTCTCATTGTCAGCCTTCGTCTGCAGGTAGGACATTTATTCTGAGCAGATATAGCAGTCCTGATGCACTTTTTACAGAAAATATGGCCACATTTAGTTGATGTTTCCTCATCCAGTTGGCCCAAGCAAACAGGACAGTTAAATTTTGGTTCTTCCTCCCTTGGCAGTGGTACAGGTGGCTCCGGAGGTTTCAAGTTATTCTGCAGTCATTGGAGCAATTTAATAATAGTTAGTTTCCATGCGTCATGGATTCTCAGTAGCACATTCCCAAGCACCACCCATCACATGTAAAAGGTGAAGAATCAAACAGCAGAACATCCAAAAGATGCTAAACAAAGCACTGACAGGAGAAATCATAGAAGAAACCTTTCCACACATGTTCTGGTGCCTATCCTTCACAAAAATCCAAATCAACTGGAAGAACTTATATCTTGATAGACAGAGAATGCAAATATCATGTTTTGGCATGCCATCCAAGATTCTAAACCTTTAGTTCCTCTTTAAATCTGCTAAATTCTATCCTACATCAAAGTATCCCTAAGAAGACAGGCCCTGGCACAATGATTAGGTTGTTACATTATGGCACAGGTTTGAGTTGAGAAATGGCCTTTTAAGTGCAGGTGTAAGACTCAAGCACCGGTCCATATTTTGACATGCCATCCAAGATTCTGAACCCTTTCAGTTAATCTCTTCAAATCTGCTGAATTCTGTCCTACATCAAAGGATCCCTCCTAAAAGGGCAGGCTTTGCACAATGGTTAGGTTGATCCATTGTGCCCTTGTGGTCAGAGATATGAGTTGAGAAAAAGCCTCTTAGCCAAGCAGGCTAAGACTCTGTACATTATGACCTTCCCAGACCCCTCAATGACAACCTTACGCATTAGGTACGTCCTTTTTGAGGATCCCAAAGGTGTCTCATGGAATTGATTACTCTTCTGTTCTTGTGCTTATGATTCATAGGCAAAGCAACTAGGTAAGACAACCCATCCTTAATTAAAAACAGGAAAAGATATCAGTCATACCCCTCCTAATCACAATGATACAATAGTAGTTAGATACTCCCTAACTGCAAATGATCAAAAGTAGCTTGACCCCCAACGTAACCAACTGAAGACTCCATTTCAACACAGTCCAGTAATGAGATGGATCGTATGATCCAAAACCTTATTTAACAGCAAGAATCTTGATAACTGAGCTGAAATTTGCTTGCAAGTTCAATTGCTTATCATTGTGAAATGACCAAGAATTGAAAAGCATGTATACCATGAAACAATAAATTAGGGACACACAAAGCCATCTTTTTAATGTATACATTGCATTTACACCCCCCCCCCTGAAAAAATTAATAATAATAATAATATTTTTCTGGAAACTAATAGTAGAGAATGATTTTTTTTTTGTTTTTTTGTTTTTTTTTTTTTGGGGGGGGGGGGGGGGGGGGGGGTGGGGGGACTAAGAACTTTTCTCCCCTTCTTTAAAAGGGAAGGAAGGGTGGAAATTACAAAAGCCACAAGAAGCCTTGCCCAACAAAGCAAAGGCTAGGGCCCATATAGGGTGGTGGAACTCCAACTTAGAAACTCCATGAAAACAAGCCAATTCCACCAAACAAAGCAACTAATCAGGGTCTACGGACCTACGGTGATGTAGCCTCAAAGGGACGAGGGCCAAAAACCAAGATCCTTGATGATCAGCAGAATTATCAGGTTCTACAAAACCCGGCAGCTAAAGAATTCAATGGCTGTTTAGGGCTTTTGGGTTTCTTGGGTGGGTGTTCAGGTTTTGAATTAGGGTTATAAGACTATGGTTTTAAAAACAAAAACCTGAACCAGTTTCAGGTTTAGGCTCTTAGGTTTTAGGGTTTCTAGAAGGTAAATAGGGCAGGGACTCAGATTAAGTGTTAATGGTAGTTTTTTGTTTTTTTTTTTTTTTTTTGGGGGGGGGGGGGGGGAGCATGGAATAGGATGAAGTGTTACTCACCAATTGAAGACTTGGGATCGAGGATGGAGTAGTGGAGGCAGACCAGCAGCTCTGCTGAAGAAAAATTCCTTCAATCTGAACCCTATAAAGCTTTACTTAACACCTAAATTTGCTACAACAAACTTCTTAATAATTGTATCCTCAAAACTGTGATTTGTTACAAGCATAAGCTGTCTATTTACAGCCTTTAATATTGACTCCTAACAGTAATTAACATAAAAAATAGAATTCAAAGAGGACTTCTACTTATCTCAACCTAGAGTGACTCAAATAACAATTTAAAAAGCACATTTGGACTCCTAACAACCTCCTAATTACAGTTAGGAGTAGGACTCCCAAACTGATCAAAATACCCCTGGTATCAAATTATGGTTCTAGTGCTACTGGGCAGCAAGCGTAGTTCTTCTCCCAAGGATGACTGAATCGGGGTGGGGTAAGAATCAAGATTGGATGGGCCAAGACAGGCCTACAATGGATGGATTTAATGGGAGGGCAAAGTGTCAAGGGTGGTGAACTGGGTTGTGGGAAAGATTTAACGCCATTAGCCCAGAGGATCTCATGGGTGGATTAGACATTAGAAGAAGAAGAAAAGCGGAAGGATAAAAGCAATTAAGTCTAATTTATTGTTGAAAGGGGGACCCAAAGGAGATGTCCGAATATAAAGAAGAAAAGAACTAGAGGACAAAAGCAATTAAGTCTGCAAAACACCTCAATCAGCTCTTGGTACATGGCTCCACACACATCAAGGAACTCTTTTATATAAATACAGGTAGTGGTTATTGTCTGTCAAAGTTCCTCTTAGGGGCAGTGCTAGTTTTGCTGGTATTTGGGGCTAAAAACTTTTCTTATGATAAAGGTACTAGTTAATGTACATCAAAGTTCATCTAGATTTGCAGGGCTAGTTTTGTAAAGGGTTTACATAAACAAGAAATGAAAGGTTATACATGTCAACCAACAATAGGAGTCTTAATTTCATATTTGATTCCTTAATTTAGAACTGCTAGAGGTGGTCAAAGATAAGAATTGGAAGCCATTGCGATATGCCTATTCTGCTTGGAAAAATTTACAAGTTGGAGACCACTTAAGGATTCCCACAGGAATTTCTAATTGATATTGTACTAATACTTTCATGTCTAAAATCTAAGTTGATACCTATATTTGGGTGTATTTTGGTCCTGTCTGAGGTTAGGTTAGTTTTAGCTGGCCTTACATTAAGTGGTGGATATGAAATAACTCAAACCAGTCTTCTTTCCATCCTTTCAAACAATGGATTCCCCAGCCAAGTCTCCCCATGCCCCTAGCCAGTAGGTTTTATACCCCAATACAAAAAAGGAACAGACCCCAGCAATTAAGCATTAGCAACTAGATATATTTTACAGCTCCATAAGGTTAAAATAATTTCTAAATAACTAAAAGGACAAGGCCAATAAAAAGGATAGAAGGATCCCGTCAATGAAGTACACATATTGGAGTCAAAAATGTTTTTCAGTATTACCTTCACGTCCTTGCTTTCCAAGTTTATACAGAGCTCACTGTTGATGGTAGTCTGGCCTGGAGAAACTCTTCTGCGTTTGTTGCAACCATTGAGGGACAAACCTAAAACAAGAGAATATATGTAAGACAATGCAGACAAACTTGGAATAGCAAAAGAACTGCAAAAAAAATTATAATATCAAATAAAAAAGGTTGGAAAATTAAAAACAGACGGAATTCTGAACTGGAAAACCCTCTTTTAAAGTTACTTCTGTCACAACTAAAAGAAAGCACATAGATTCTTGTAAAAACCAATGGCAATTGAACAAATAAGTTAACTTGTACAAATATAAAGAGTGTACTAGAACTTATGTTACAACTAAAAAAGAGCATATAGATTCTCGTCAAAACCAACGGCAATTAAATAAATAAGTGAACTTGTATGAATAAATTTAGTTACCAATTAAACAGTCTATGTACAGGAACACCTTTTTCTCATTTTCTAGCCGTGTCCAGGAAAGCTTTAAACCAGAAGTCATGTATACACTAGACAATGCTGGTAACTGAAAATATGTATCCTTTTTATAGGATGGCAAGAGGGAACGATAGGACCCTGCAAATGCCGATGATAAAACCCTGCACCACCAGCTGTTGGCAGCAACCTTCGCCACAACCCCCCCCCCCCCCCCCCAACCTAAATGAATTCACTCTTAACTCACACACACTCCCAACCAAATAGCATATACAGAGGTTGAAGATGAAATGTAAGGACTAATGCATTTAACTCAACAATTATTTAAAACACTAATTTGATCCCCCCCACTCCCCGGTTGCCTATTCCTTATGCCAACTAAAATAGCCCCAACAATCCCCAAAATATCCTAACTGTAGGTCAAACATGAGAGTGGCTGTTCCCTGATAGGACCCTGCTACTTGTCCTTGTCCTTTCTGTTCCCCCCAGTGCCCCACATGGTTATTTTGATAACCTACAACCGCTCTACCCCTACACCCTCAATATTGATGTCCTAACAGGGAACAACAATGTGACAGTGAGAGAGAGAGCCAACAAAAGGTAAGCATAAAGGTTGCCATGACAAAGACCTTGTATCCGTCTCTGATACAAACACAGATGCCCAACTCCCTATTATGTGATGTCCAAGAAACCAACAAATATAATCTCAAAATGAAAAATATAGTTGGTGTGGCTTAACAACTATAGATCACTAAAAACAAGGACCTTCAGTGCTATTTTTTATTTTTTCAATTAAAGATGTATGGGTGAACAAGTAAAAATGAGAAACTATAGGCACGTGACCTAAGGGGTGGTAGGCTCTGAAAACCCATCAAGTTAGTGCCCATACCATCAATAGCAATAAATTGAACAATCTTACATGCTCTTTCAATTTTTGCATCCAACAGAACATTTGAGCCAGCAAACTATCTCAGTAAGAGTTTCTGAGGTTTCCAGGATGCACTGAATCACTGATCCCCAAAAGTTACATTATGTTGCACACTATCTATGTGTATATATATATATATATATATATAGGTAGATAGTTCGTTGACAACAATGAGATTCGTTCTGCTGTACAAAATAGATCATAAGAATTCTCCCTAGATTCTTGTTTCCCACTTTGTTTCCTGCCAAAGTTTTGCACCACTAATCCAATCTGTGTTCAGAAGACAATGGGGGTCAAATAATTTGTTTTTGGACAAACATTTTTCTCCCATTTGCTATCCATATTCAATTTCCTCAACTAAATTAAGTAAAACCAATATAAATCAACATTCAGGTTAAATTTCTTGAGCTTTTTCAACCCACAAACACTATACTAAAAGAAAACATAACCATGGAAATTCTTGTTTATGATAATTCTCTCGTACAGGAAGCAGCATAACCAAAATGAAAACATGAATGTTATCAGAAGAGATATTTGACCCAACATTCTTGGCACATACAAATAGCAGACAGTAACTATACAGATAAGAGTATGCACAACACAGGTCACTGATGCAATCTTGGTTTCAACAACTCAAATTTGGGTCATTATGGACCCACAAGAATGACAAACAGCATGTACTTAGGTAAATGATTAGGGGGCAGGCCAGGAATTTTTCAAAAATGAAGAGGTCATTAGGTGATTTTCTCAGGTATGGGGTTTTCACTAATTTTGTGGAAAATAGGAGAGGTCTCCTTCAACTTCTCAATGGAAAGGAGAGCGGCAATAAAATATAGGGTTCAGGTGAGTGAAGAGAGTCATTCATATGGTTTGGTTTGCCCTGAAATTTCAGGCACGAAACTCCAACTTACAGTCCTCTAAGAAGTAGTTAATGATGGTTACAAAGATCAGGTAAATGATGCTTTAAATTGTTCAGCAACCGATCCTGGCGTTTGATAATAAATCAGGATCTAGGATGGGTTAGAATTCCAAATCCCAGTTTCTTTCAATCTCAAACTTGGAAGAAGGAGATTTTGCAATGTGGTAACTTTCAGTGGTTGGGCTCAATCATAAAAGGAGGAGAAATACAGGATGTTACACAGAGAACTAGAATAGGATGCTGAAGTAAATAGATGTGTCCAGACTCCAAAGTGTTGTGATCAATGTATTCTTTTAAAACTTACAGGAAAATTTTGAAGGATGATGTATGATGCAAAGTGTCGGGCACTAAAGAAACAACATATAGACACACAAAATGTAGCTGAAATGAGGATTGATATGGATGTGTGGTAAAATCAGGCAGGATAAAATAAGGAGAAAATGAAAGCTGCTTTGGAAGTACCTCCGACACATGATGAGCTGTGAGGAAGTCATTGGAAGTGGAATGACCATGTAAAACACATGCCTTTAGATGCTCCAGTGTGGAGGAGTAATTCGAGACAGATTGAAGGAGCTAAATCAGGGATAAACCTAAAATGACTTCACGGGAAGTGGTGAGAATAACAGAGATAGCTTGGGACTTAATGACACATATGCCATATGCTTTTGAATAGAGCTCATTGGAGAGCAGGGATCCATGTAGCTGACCATATATAGTTGGGATAATGCTGAGCTGAATTTGGTTGAGGGAAGAACAGAGTAGAAAGAGCACACCTGAAAGAGGGGGGTAAAACCTGAATCAAGCAGGTATGAGAGAGAGAGACAGGGAGATATGGGACACAACCAGCAACCAGGAAAAAACAAGTTACCTTTTGATCGAATCTATCCACCAATGGAGTTGCATGTTAGCATATAAAGAAGAAATAAAAGACTCCTAATTAGATTCTAAAACTGAACCTGAAAATTAATTTGAATCAAAAGCTCCAACTCAAACAATGAAGTAGAGTTTTGCATCAGACTACACACTGTTTACTACATCTCCATCAACCAGAATAAAGTGATACAAGAAATTAAAGGAATAGCCCTAGCAATCATTTGCATAACTGTAAACATATACGGGAAAGATTCTACTACATGCTGAACTAAATGCAGTATCATAGAGGAAGTCATGGTGACACTAAAATTCAGCTGCATAGAGAGGAGTTGTCTCTGCAGATGCATCAAAGAGATCTCTTGTTATCAAATTGATATATATTAAATCAACCAACCCCAGCTAAACTTAGGGGTAAGTGTGTGTTCCTGATCCCACTCTGCAAGAGGATGGCAGAGTAAGATTTGGTAACAAGAGGTAAGAAGTCATTCCCGAACATTAAATAACCGAAACAACAGTTGGAAGGCACTTAATAGAATTACTTCAGCCCCCACAATAATAAATAAGAAAATGCCGTTAGCACTTCAAGCCCCACACCAAACAATTATGAAAATGCCATTATCACTTCTAGCACTACACCTGATAACTGAAATGAACCAAGCCAACAAAACTAGGGCACTGTCTAAAGATCTAGTATAGTGCAGGCAATAATATTAAAAGTTAGCAGAGAACAGAAGAAGTAACCCCTTGCAGAGAAGAGGAAGCTCAGCAACAGACCCCTGAAATCCTAGTTAGCGAGTTGCTGAGAGAGAGAGAGAGAGACTAGGGGCTTAAAATTAGCTGGTTTAAGACACAATATAAGACAAAAGGCAGGGGGAGTTAAACTTACAGAGAAAAGAAGAGGGAGATGGAAGAAAGTTAGTGTGGCTGGGAATTGATTTTTCTACGCTGTCTTCACCAGAAAGCTGGAGAGCTCTGAAATCTTCGAGTGGTGACAAGTGACCTACGGTTTTGGAAAGGAGAAATAATGGAGGGAAGGACGGATAAAGAAGCATTAGAAAGAGAAGGATGGAGTTGTGCATGCTGGGGAGAGCCACACAAAGTGGAGAAGAGAGGGAGAGCATGGAAATAGAGGCCACAAGAGAGGGGGAAACTGTAGAGTGGTTGTTTCAAGGTTGATTTCTGTGACCTCGTAATGTGTTCTGCGGAGGATTTGCTCCAAGAGCGGTGTTCCATTTGGTTTGGTCGATGGGAGAATAAGATCAACCAGATTTGCCAAGCTGCATTCTACTCCCATTTCCACTCTCACAGAGTAGAATATCAATGGATCCCCACAGAGGCAATCAAACGGTTCCCGAAAATCTTAAACCAATTCATGAGGAGACATTAGTGGTACCACGCAGTACCGGCCGGATCAGCCTAGTCAATCCCAATGTGAATAGGCCAATACAGACTGGATCAGTCCTAGAAAGTCCCACCTTGATCAGTGAATAGCAAATCCCAATTCTGGCAGCACCGAGATGGCCAAAACCTTAGAATTTCCAAAATTTTCTGATCTGAGGCCAATTCCAGGGTTTCTTTTTCTTTTTCCATTTTTTTTTGTTTGGGGCCGGGGTGGGGGTGGGGGGGGGGGTTACGGATGGTGGGGTTGGTTTGGGGAAGGGACTGCTAAAACCTAATATCATTCATAAATTTCACATAAATGGAGATGGGAGGAAATTCCTTAAAAGTAATAAAGCAGAAAAAGAGGGAAAACAAACCTAAATTGTAGAACACCAAATTTTGAACCAAAACATGAACACAATTGTAATCTCAGGCATTCTAGCAAAGGTAAAGCACAGACCTGAGTTATACCTCCTGGAGTTGTTTCTTGCCTACAAGATTGCAAACCAATATTAGAAACAAAATCACCAAAAAGCTAAAGGTAAAACAGTACTGCAACAAATACTTAAGAGATAATATACTTCAGCAAAACTTCTTGGTGATGAAATCAGAACTTCATCATCCTCAATGGCATCCACATCAATTGTCACAGGAGGTAGCAAACCCCCTCCTTGCACGCTAGTCTGAGCTTCCTGAGACTCAATTCCATTAGAGATCACCTCCAGATCCCTATCCTCAAGCGGAGGTATTTCATTAAGGTCCACATTGAGCACCATTTTTCTCTGGCAAGAGTCCCTCAGGCACCCTTTCAAAGGCCGCCTCGGACTATGGGTGCTCATGCTATTTAACACTGCTGCTGCTCCTCTAGATTCAGAGTAAAGCCACCCTAAAATAGGCAGCAATAAATGTCACATTAATATCCTGAATAATCTTACGTTGTACTTGCTCCAAAACGTTGCCAGCAGAAAGCGGGGAACTTTATGAAAACTTTACAGTCCAGTTCCAGTTTCAAAAACCAGAAACCAAAACTGAGAGAAGAGGAGTTTTTCAAAAACTTAAGAGGGTACAACTATAAGGATATCAAAAAGATACAGAACAAGCACAGATTGACAATAAAATCTGTTGGCCAGAAAAGCAGTAAAGGAAACCAAACGAGGAGAAGGGGGAAGCATTAAAACCTAGAATATAATAATGACAACAGCAGGAAACAAAGAATTAAAAGGTAAAAACAAACCAGATATGCAGAAGCAATGAGGAAAAAAAACGTGAACCAAGCGACCTATCCAAGGAATAACCTTTAATACCACCAACAATGAAGTTTGCAGAAGAAATCTATGAACTGAAACAGGAGGGGTAGGGGATATCTACCAATCTCTCCACCCCTTGAGTTATAAGAGACAAATTTTCAATCTTCTGCCTCTTCACTCCTCCACCCCTCCACCATCTTCCGCAACGATGGTGGAGGAGCTCAACCAGGGGCGTTTACCCGCTCGTGTGAACACTCCCCCCCGGTTGAACATTGGAAACGAATACGCGTGTGAAAAATTGACAACTCACTTTCATAATTTCATTCTGATGTTAAGCCAGAATGTAACGGATAGAATTCCAATAAGATAACTTTGGAAAGGAATCAGCAAGCTTTATTTTGTAAAATCTGACAACCAAAAACAGACCAGTACAGCAATCTCACAATGGATAGCACATACAGTATACGCATTGGAAGGGTTACAAAATACGCATTGTTACCTGTTTCATAATGATAAACAATGTTATTTAAAGAATAAATATATAAACTCAATATTACACTTTAGATAAAACTCTATATCCCAATTTTAGAGTCTTATGTTTTTTTCCCCTATACAAAAAACCTTTTTATATAGGAAAAAAACATTTTTATATAGGAGAGGGGATATTACATATACCATCAGGGAAAGAGTCGAACCCATGACCTCTTTGTGTGGTCATTACCAACTCAGCAACCTGTGATGATGAGTCCTTTGTTTTTGGGTGAAGCCAAATTCATCTAGAAGCAAGTGGAGGGTTTTAGCCCATCGAGTAACAAGTTTCTCATATAGTCAAATATTTTGAAAGGGAACTTCCAAGCTAGCTAAAGGTATGAGGATCTAGGATACAAAATAACATGAAAACAAACCTCAAGAGGTTGACTAGTTGGCAAAGACTAACACACATCATAGTATAAGGTCAAGAATTTATTTGGGGTCAAGGATGAGTCACACTCTATATTTAGGTTATATATAAAGCTTCCCCTTGAGGATGTAGTTGATATGCGCATAATTTGGACCGGACCAACCTCAATTCCAAAAAAAAAAAAAAAAAACATGAAATTGGGGAAGTAAGTAATGGATATCCTCAATTACATGTATGAGTTTCCAAGGTACAATCTCTTGTGTGTTGAAGTTATCTAATGTTCCAAGTTATCTGACTCAATTATGAAGCTTAGGGGACTACTTTAACCTATGAATGGCCTTAAGTAATTTGTAAAACCTAGTTGAATTTTTTCGACCAACAACATACCCAAGAGTTTGCTCCTTGCAAAACTTCCTCTTATAGGTTATTGTATAGAAAGTCATTCTTGATGTCCATACAATACTACTATTAGGGTTATTTTGATACATATAGCTACTAACACTTAACAAGATTTTAATTAAAGGTGAGTCAATATTCAATTAGATAATGAGGCACTACTCTTTGTGCCCAGGACTACCTTTCAGTCCAAAGATGAGATAATGCCTCACAAGGATTGTGAACATTAGCCAAAAAAGCAAAACCGATAATCTAAAGGAAAATGAGAAACAAACATATAACTTTCAAGGAATATTATAATGCCTCTTTCTTCGCCCCCCCCCCGTTGTTCCAACAACTCTTCCCTCTTTAACTCTATATTTGTTCCCTCTCTTTCGAATCCAAACCCTTTTTGACATTTTATTCTCTAACCCCAATTTCCTTCCCATATGGTAGCCTCAGATAAGCCAATACTCTACTTCTATTCCTTGTTGTTCCTTTTCACTCGAAAACTTTGCAAATCCAAATTGGCTCTCATGTCTTGGAATTTGACCAACTTGAAGATTCCACTTCCCAAGTTCCGTTTTACGGGTTTAATCTTGCGAGAGTACAATCTCCCCTCCAAGCTACCCTATCAACCCCTCCCTCGCAGTGGAAAAGAAATCCCTAACTGTTGATCACCCCTCCTAGCAATCTTCTCAAGAATAGAGTTTCTTTCACCAAAAGTTTAAACTCAAATGGCTTGAGCTGGAAGATTAGAACACTGCTTACTTCCATCGCTTCCCCAAAGCCGGCCATAGCTTCAACTCCATTCCCTTACTCCTCTCCAATAATAGTACATGGATTACTGACTCTCCCAACATAAAGTAAGAAGTCCCTCTTTCTTCTCCTCTCTCCTTGTTCCGTCCTCCCTCGCCTCCTGTACCCCATATTTGATCGACAAATTTCTTCAATCCTCTCTTCTTGTTGCTATGCACCACCACAAGTCTAATTTCGCCTATGGTCTTGATGGCTTCTATTAAGGCAACCTAAAGGGGGGGGGCGTGAATTGGTTGCAATTGGTGGACTTGCCTAATTTTTCGATTTAATTGCAAACACAAAGTAAATTATAGATTTCAATGATAATTAAGTACCGCAATCAATCCACAAGACAAGTATTTTATAGTGGTTCGACTTTGCAAGCCTACATTCACTCCTCTCTTGGCCTCAAAAGAGTATTCCACTAGTGATTCTCTTTCAATATAATGGGTAGAGATCAAACCCTTTACAATCTATGTTCAATAGGGCAAGAACATTTGCTACAATCTTTATTCTAAGAAGGACAATAGCACCCTTTACAATCTTTGTTCTAAGTAGGGCAAGAGCTCCTTTTACAATCTTTGTTTTAAGTAAGGCAAGAGCACCCTTTACCAATTCTAATCAACCTAGACTAGAATTAAACAATCAACAGAAATTGAGAAATTGGAAGATATTACCTAACAAGGGGTGTGACACTTTTCCCCTTGTGTGAGTGTGATGTAATGATATGAATGCTCAGTGGAAGAGATGCACCACTAATGAAGTCCTAATGACTTTTAATCACCCAAAGCTTTACTCCAATGATCTTGCTTGACAACTTTGGAATGTCCTTCAAAGTTGAGTGAAGTTGGAAGGCAAGTGATCAATGCTTGTTCACCAATTTGAGAGCTTTGAGAGTTGTGAGATAGTAAATGCTTAATAGGCAAGGTAGAACCTCTCAAATGGGGGGGGGGGGGGGGGTGGTTGGGCTTATAAAGATGGCATTCAATTGCTTGGCTCAACCTCCCAATGGAAAGAAATTTATGTGAAATTTCAGTCCAGATGGACGTCTGCCTGGCCAGATGGACGTCCGTTTGGCCAGATGGAAATCTATCTCAAATTTATCCATTAAAAATATAGCCATTGGGATAAGTAAGCACCAGTCAAACGTCCGTCTGGCATGCCATAGCCAAACAGATTTTCGACGGACAAGATGAAAATTTCGTCTAGCTCTCTGTGACTAGACGGACGTCCATCTACAGCATAGAGTACACAAGTAAGTGCGGTTGGGATTTGATTGGGTTTTATGGTCCTACAAGTCAACCTTAAGCCTCATACTCTCTCCTAATATGTCCTAGGTCAATCTAGTGACATGATATGCATATATTTTGTAAATGATAAGTCTCTGAATTCAAATTCAAATTCAAATCCACCGTAACTAGCTCTATCCTCAATTGATCTTATCTCCAACCGATCAAGAAGAGTTTTGACTTATAGTTAAAGTATCAACAAGTTGTAGAGTTTGATTGTAAACAAGTTGTAGTTTAAATTCAAATATTTAAATTGTAATTCATATAATATTAATGTACATCTCCCACTCACTAATCTGAGTGTGGAAGAATTCTCTCTCAAACGAAATTATAACTTGGTCTCAGTTTTTCGGCCTCTGATCGCCGTCTACACGATCCTCAGGACCAGCTCCACCACTACCATGGCTTCTTCTTTGATTTTACCTACCAACATCGTTTCTCTCCTACCTGTAAAGCTTGATCGAAGCAACTTCTCCTCTGGAAATCGAAATTTCTTCCTCTAGTTCATGCACATGACCTTTATGGCTATGTTGATGGAACCAATCCAACTCCTCCTCAAACCATACCCAATCCCTCCACCACATCACCCACATCAACCTCCATTCCTAACCTTGCATATTCTCAATGGCGCAAGCAAGACCAAATGATCTTATCTTGGATCATCTCCTCCCTTTCTGAAAGTGCTCTTTCTCAAATCGTTGGTCTCACCGCTTCCCACATTGCTTGGAATTCCCTTGAACGGACTTATGCCTCCCAATCTCAAGCCCCCATAATGCAATTGAAATACCAACTTTTGCAAATTCGCAAAGGCCACTCTTCTATGGCCGAATATGTTCAGAAGATTAAATCTATTGTTAATCATCTTGCCGCCGCTGCTCACTCAGTTTCTGATGTGGATATTATCCTCACAATGCTTCGTGGCCTAAGCCATGAATATGAATCCTTTGCCACCTCAATTACCTCCCCTCTTGACCCTCTTCCCCTTGATGATTTCATAGGCCTTTTATTGAATCAAAAAATCTTCAAAGATCAAACAAGACAACAACTTGACTTGCCTTCATCAAAAGTTAATCTATCCACCAGATCAACCCCCCCACCCAATAACCGAAATCGTGGCCCCTTTCACAACTATGGCAGAGGACGAGCTCGAGGTTACTACAATCGTGGTTGACATGCGGTGGAATGTTATTTTCTCTATGCACCAGGTGACAATGCCTCCAAGCTGAATTCTTCTCGAGAAGCTTTCTTGGCAGGACCCACGGCTTCATTTGATCCTTCTTGGTACCCTGACTCAGGTGCCACTCATCATGTTACATCTAATGTAACCACATGGATACAACAATGCCTTACCATGGTATTGATCAACTTCATATTGGTAATGGTTCAGGTTTGCATATAAAAAATATTGGAAGTACTTCTCTATCAACGCCTTCTAAAATTCTTACTTTATCTAAAGTGCTACATGTTCCTTCTATTACTAAAAATTTGCTCTCTGTGAGTAAATTTACACGTGGTAATGATGTTTATATGGAATATCATCCAAGTTTGTGCTTTGTGAAGGATCTCAAAACGGGGACTGTTCTACTTCAAGGATCAATTGAAGCTAGCCTCTATCGCTTCCATCCACCATCCGCATCTCCCTCTGTTCATCTTAGCTAACGTGTGTCTCAAGAAGTATGGCATGACCGATTAGGGCATCCGTCAAAGAGAACTTTGGACTCTCTCTTTTGCAGTTCTCGCCTGCACCAACCTTCATTTATTTCACCAGTTTTGTGTGTCCCATGGAGATGGGAAAATCGCATAAATTGCCTTTCAAGTTGAATAAATCAAGGGCAGCATCTCCATTCCAATTATTGCACTCTGATATTTGGGGACCCTCTCCGTCACCATCTACGCAAGGTTACAGTTATTATATTTCTTTTTGGATGATTACAACAAATTTACATGGATTTTCCCACTTGTACATCGTTCTGATGCAATTTTAGTATTCAAGCAATTCTATTATTATGCAGCCAATGTCTTTAATTCTAAGATTCAAGTTTTTCAATCTGATGGTGCCAAGGAATATGAATATTTTGATCATGTTTTTAAAGATAATGGTATATCTCATCAGTATTCATGCCCACACACTTCTGAACAGAATAGGAAAGCGGAACGGAAGCATAGACATATAGTAGAAATAGGCCTCGCTCTTATGGCTTATGCTTCAGTCCCCCTTATTTTTTGGCCAGCTGCCTTTGAAATGGCCGTCTTCTTAATTAACAGAATGCCTACACCGGTACTTGGGAATGAATCTCCATTTCAGGTGTTATATCACAAAGATCCAGATCTTTTATTTCTCAGAATCTTCGGATGTGCATGTTTTCCTTGGTTACGACCTTATAATAAAAACAAGCTGCAATATCGCTTTAGGTAATGCATCTTTCTTGGATACAACAACTCACACAAGGGATATGTATGTTGTGATTCAACTCTTGGCCGATCCTACATCTCTAGACATGTAGTTTTTTAGGAAACCAAGTTTCCCTTTGCAACTCAACCTCTTAACCACCCTTCCTGTTCTCACTCCACTCCCACCATAGTTACAACTGATAATCTCTTTTCAAATTCAAATTCAAATTCAAATTCAAATTCAAATTTTGAAATCTCCTGTCCCACCCAAAATTCCAATTCCAATTCAAATTTTGAATTTTCCCACCCCACCCGAACTTCGAATTCAAATTCAAATTTTGAACTCTCCTTTCCCAGTCAAAATTCAAATTCAAATTCAAAATTTGAACTCTCCTTTCCCAGTCAAAATTCAAATTCAAATTCAAAACTTGAAATTTCGGAAACTCTATCACAACCTCTCCCTGCACCCGAAACCTTAGCCCATAACCCACCCGAAACCCTAGTCCATAACTCACCTTCACCATCCCAACCAAGTCAACCTTACCATGTGCAAACCCGATCCAAAACGGGTCATCCTAAACCCATCTCTAAACTGAACATCCTAGTCACCTCTTTTGTTGATAATCCTGAAACATAACCCACCTCATATACCACTGCCAGTAAAGACCCCAAGTGGAGGCTTGCTATGAGTGACGAATTTGATGCTCTCTTACGTAATGGTACTTGGAGTCTAGTTCCTAATCAGCCCCACATGAATTTGATTGGAAATAAATGGGTTTACAGAATCAAACGAAACAGTGATGGCTCTATTTCACGTTAAAAGGCTCGTTTGGTCACCAAGGGATTTCATCAACGTGAAGGAATTGATTATTTTGACACTTTTAGTGCCGTTGTCAAACCTACTACCATACGCTTGATTCTATCACTAGCAGTTGCCCAAGGATGGACTCTTCGCCAATTGGATGTTCAAAATGCCTTTTTAAATGGTGAATTATTTGAAGAGGTTTACATGGTTCAACCACAGGGTTTCATTGATCCAGAGAGACTTACTTATGTATGTCACCTTCAGAAAGCTTTATATGGTTTAAAACAGGCCCCTAGGGCATGGTGTCATCGGCTTGGTAGTTATTTACTCACTTTGGGATTCTCATAGTCCTCATCTGATACAACATTATATTTTCGTACTTCAGCACATCAAACAATCTATCTTCTTGTTTATGTGGACGACATTGTCCTCATTGGATCTAGTTCTTTTGAGGTTAATTCTGTCATTATAGCCATTGGCAAGGAATTTGTCATAAAAAATCTTGGTGACTTAAACTACTTTTTAGGGGGTCGAGGTCACTCGCTCATCTCACGGTTTACATCTTTGCCAGTCAAAATATTCTTTAGATCTTTTGCGAAGGACCAATATGCATGAAGCAAAATCAATATGATGTGTGCAAAATCCGCTCAGCCCTTAGGTCATAGATAAATGACCTGCAAAAACAATCGTTAGATGTGGCCCGACCGCAGGGGTCGGGAGTCCACCTCCGAAGGCTAAGTCAGTTGATGAACTGATCATAAAAGGCTCTGCTTGAGTCCAGAGCAAAAGATGAATATGAATATAAGGAATACAATTTAGATACCTCTCTTGTACGTAGGTCATGTCTTATATAGTGTTTACCTTTGAATCTCCTTCGCTGGATTTACTTGAACCTTCTTCGGGTGGCTGTCCGATCTTAACGATTAGATCCGTTGATAATAGATCCATTCGTTGGTAGGATAATAAATAACTGCATGATCATAGTATGGCAGTTATCTGAGTAAGCATGATCGTTTGCTCCCGTAAGTGCCGTTAACCATCTCCTTGATGATTCGTCCACTCCTATTATTACGGGATCGGGCGTGCCTGTTGACTGAGTCAAGTTTCTTCCTCATCAAGCTATCTTTAGACCCGGCCCGCTTGTAAGCGAGTCGGTCAGTTTCTTCCTGACTGGAGTTGAGAGTTGAATCAAGGGCGGACCCGGTTAGATAATTATTTTTCCCGTATCACAAGCCCCCCAGACCAAGCGTTCAGGCGATTCCAAGGGCTTGGTTTGATCTGGTCCCGTTAATCGAATGATAGTTTTGAATGATCCTTCGCTTATTAAATGTCGAATAGCATTTAATGCTGCTGCATCACTTTTTCCCTTGAGTTTCGCGAATGCCTTCATTTTTCGTGGGGGTGATGCCACGTGTCCTCTGTAGCCAAAATCATCATTGCACACGAAATCAAAACTACAGTTTACAAACGTCAGTTCTGATTCAATTTGTTCAAACTTTTTTGAAACATCTCCCGACCATGATCGTCGATCCTGAAGTTATCCTGATCGTACACGTCCTTGATTATCTGCGTGCATAAAAGCTGTTCGTTGTCTTCGTATGTTTCATTCTCTTTGTCTGGAGTTTGAAACTTTGTCGTTCTCCTTGCGCCCTAACAGTCTTCTTGCTTTCATGCTCTCTGCTTCGGTGAATCAATAAGTTCACTGACTCTTTTGTATCCTTTATTTGTCTTGCTCTTTCTTTTTGCTTTCATCCCCGCTTCCATTGAAAACTAGAATTAGACTTTTCTAGTAATGAAAAGTGGTAAGAGTTTTGATGAAGGTTCTTCCGAACATTGTGCCGGTAAGGGCGATTCAAGCGGTGAGGCTTTTGCCTCTGTCCTTGTCGAGAAATCAGATAGTGACAAGTGAACTTTGGCTGCCATTTGGGGTGAGTTCGAAAAAGTGAGTTATTCGAAGAGTGCAGGAAAAAGTATTGAAGTTTCTTTCGCGCCTCCTGAGTATGGGCATTCCAGAACTCCTAAGGCGGCTGCCGAGACCTCTCGGCAATTTAAGCAACCTAGCAGACCCAAGGATGAACCCAGCTCTGTTCCTTCATCATTCACTAAACTTGAACTCCCTTCAGCGATTAAATCTTTTGACTTTCCTCCTTCCTACCTTCTTAGAGCCCCCAATCCTGACGAAAGGGCCAACTCGAACCTGCCTGAAGAGTTCTCTTTGTATATTGATACTCTGGAGAGTGGAGTCCGTTTTCCGTTCTTCCATTCTTTGTTTTCTGCTGTTTTAAACCATTGGGACATTTGTCCCGGAATGCTTCTTCCCAATAGCTGGCGTCTCATCGTTGGCTTCTTGGGTTTGTGTTTTGAACTTGGCATCGAACCTTCTCTTCCTTTTTTTGTATATTTTCATGCTTTATCTCTTTCCCACCCTTTGGGTTGGGTTTTTCTTTCCAAGCGTAACAAGGTTGAGCTTGGGTGGTCAGGCAGTATCCTTGCTAGGGGAACTTGTCCTTCCAATCACAAGGGATGGCGTAAACGGTATTTTTTCTGCCAAGCACCTCACTGAGATCTTAACTTCCCGATCACCTGGAAACTGCTTACTTCATATTCCGAGGGAAACCGGGGCCTTCCCCTATCTAAGGCCGAAAAAGCAGTTGCCAAGAAGATCAAGTTAATTCCATGGTACCAAGAGATACATGGTCTTGAGATGGAGTATACCCCTATTCTTCAATATTGGGGGCTAGCTCGTTGTGAGCTTCCAAACTGTTGCATTTGTCTTTTGGAATGCATTGCAACCTTATTTGATTTTCTGACTTTTTTCCTTCTTTGCAGTGCCTCCCCGAGTTAACCCAGAGAACCTTCGGGTTAAGGCAGCCAAGGTAGTTGTAGCTGCAGAACAACGATCTCCTCAAGCACTGACGGCAGATGAGATTGCTGCTATGCCGCCTCTTGACCCTTCTTACAAGGGTATAAGGAATTTAAAACTAGTGGTTGAAGCTTCTAGGAGAGGGAAGAAGCCAATTGTAGATGAGGCAGAAGTCCCCTCTCTAGCCTGAACCAAGAGGAAGCATGTCCCCACTGAAGCCTTTATCCCGAAGAAATCTCAGAAGAGTCAAGATTCTGAGGAGATCTTTGTTCCACAGTGGACGCTAAGTGTGTTGGATCGGGTCATGCAAGATCATGAAAAAGCTGCTGAGTGGAGCTCTCTTAGCTTGATGCCAGCCGATCATCAAGCTCTTGAATCTTTGAGTGATGATACGCTCGTTCGTTTCTCAACAAGGTATTGTATTTCCTTGATTTTCTGTTGCTTGCTTTGTAATCCTTTCTAGGATTTCTTGATAAATGTCTGTTTTCTCAAGACTATTGTGGTGAGCTTTTACCAGCATATCGAAGCTTTGAATCGGATTGGTCGTAGTGGCTCCCTACTTCAAAGTCGTGAAGAGCAGTTGGCGAAAGCGAATTTTGAAGTGGATCGGTTGAAGAAGGAAGCCGTAGTGTTGAAGGAGGAAAATGACAAAGTCAACACGTGAAGAAGGATCTTGACTTGTCCATTAGTCGCATAGGAGCTCTGGAGCGTGAAGTGAAGAGACAGACAATGTACGCCTCCGAATGCATGGAAAGGGTTGAAATTTGGGCCTTGACAATGATTGTCTTAAGAAGGCGATTGTCCCTGCAAACCCGAACATCTTTCCCATGTTCTTCGGAGAGACTGCATTCGGAAGTACCTGAACAATGTCCCCTTCAACGAACTAATGACCCCGAACAACCTTCAAGCCTACCGAGCTGGACAAAATGATGTCTGGAAGGCTATCCTTGAGGCAAGCCCGACTTTTGATACGACTCCTTTTCAAATTGTTTGCCACAAAGAAGTCTTTGAAAAGCTTGAGCTACCCTTCCCCGATTGGACTCAAGGAGAAGAGGATCCTGTTTCGGTGGATCCAAATATTGAGGAGTTTCTCAATGATTCGCAACCTCTTCCCGAGGAACCTCAGCAGCCTGCTCCCATAGCGGATTCTTTTGCAAAGTCCACCAAAGAAAAATAGAAAACTGTTTCTCCTCTCTCTTTTTTTTTTTTTTGAAAAATTTTTCTGCTTCTGACTAACTTCTTTCGGTATTGCAGGAGCCTTGCTGATAACTTCCACAAGCAAGTGGAATTAGCTTTCAGGCATGGAACTTAATATCGCTGAATTTCGGCGAAATTCGGTGATTTCGTCCCCTGGAGAACCGAAACCAGGGGGCAAAACAAACTTTCCCACCACTTGCTGGAAAGTCGCCGATTTTCCGGCGAAACTGTGAAAATCAGCCAAAATTCCCTCAAATCTGGCTTGTCACCATCACCCCTTGCTGAAATCGAACCCTACTTTCTCCTCTTCTTCTTGAGTAGCTTCAACCCAGCTGCCGTTCTTTGTCATCTCCATCTCTAGTAATCGGCTTATTCAAATCAATTCGCTACACTAGTTGATCTCGTCTCCATCTTCAACCTTCGATCATCATCAACCTCCGTTCTTTGTCATCTCCATCTCTTCTCCATCTTCAACCTCCGATCATCTTCAACCTTTTTCATCTTCAACCTCCGATCTTATTGAACCTGAAACACAGGTAAATGTGAAGAAAAATAAACGCATGGACGAAAATAATAACTAAAATAGCTTTGTGATGTGGGTTCTGGTGGATCGACAGGCCAAATACTTGGTTTGAAACCTTGAACTTCGAAGCAGGGAAAATGAGAAGCAGGGTTCGAAGCAGGGAAAATGAGAACCAGGGTTTGAAAGTTGAAAGTTGGAACCTTGAACTTTGAACTTCATCTGCACGAACTTCGGGCGAAATTTCGCCATATCGCCAAGTTCGCTGCCCAGCAAACCAGCGATATGCAGCGAACTTTCGTTCCTTGCTTTCAGGCTTAGTAGCCTAAGTAATGATCTTTCTCGGCTTCGGGAAGAATCCAAAGCCAAAGACGCTAAGCTTGCTCGTCGTCAGGACAGGCTTTGGGAAATTGTCCGAGTGAAGAATTCCGAAATTAGGTGACTTCATTTGGATTTGGATGGTGCTAGGGAGAGTATCCGAAAGCTATAGCGGGAAGTTGAGAAGGTTTCAGGAGAGTTGAAGGGGTCTGACTCTAAAGCTCTTGCGCCTCCAGCTCAAAGGCAAGCCATGCCTATAATTTGCAGGCATATCGGGACGACGAGAACGAGGTATGGGAGTTGATCCTAAGGAGAAATCCTTATTTCAACACGGCTCCCCACCGTAAAAGTTGTCATCCCGAAGTGTTTGAAAAGTTGCGACTTCCTCTTCCTGCTTGGGCTAAGGTATGTGGTGGACCGACCCATTCCAAATCCGGATATAATGCATTATCTTGATGACTCTCCTCCCTTGTCCCCCCTTAGAGGATTCAGTTATGAAGAGCTTGCCTTGAATGCTAGTTTGACTAAGGGCCAGGCTTCTTCAGAAAAAGCTGGATGAAGAGTATGGAATTGCGGAGGATTTTGACCTGTAGGTGGGAGCTTACGGAATTCTTCGTAGTTGCTGAGGATGAGAAGGATCAGTCAAATGATGAGAGGACCTATGTCTGCACGGCCAGCCATCCACCTATGTCTTCCCAACTCCGTTTCAACATATGAAAGTTTACGGAATTCTTTGCAATCACCGATGATGATACTTAGAATTTGCTGTTTTTCGACCAAACAAAGATTTGACCTCAACACTTGTTACTTCCCATGTATTTTTCCTGAGAACTTTTTGATGTTGTAAAGGTTGGCCCCTTTTGGTCATTTTAAAGAAATAAAGAATTAACTTTATCCTTAAACCTTGTCAATCACTGAAGTCTTTGCTTTAGTATGCCTTAGCTGATCGTCACCATTGCCAGCCTTACTTAGGAATTTCCGAAGAATTCTTCTAAGTTTTTTGGAGGTCTCACTCGGGTTTTAATCTGATGCCTTTATGACTACTTAAGAATTTCCTTAGAAATTCATTAAGCTTGCAAAGGTACCACTTGGGTTTTAAACCAATGCCTTACTTAGGAATTTCCGAAGAATTCTTCTAAGCTTTATGGAGGTCTCACTCGGGTTTTAAACCGATGCCTCTATGACTACTTAAGAATTTCCTTAGAAATTCTTTAAGCTTGCAAAGGTCCCACTCGGGTTTTAAACCGATGCCTTACTTAGGAATTTCCGAAGAATTCTTCTAAGCTTTTCGGAGGTCTCACTCGGGTTTTAAACCGATGCCTCTATGACTACTTAAGAATTTCCTTAGAAATTCATTAAGATTGCAAAGGTCCCACTCGGGTTTTAAACCAATGCCTTACTTAGGAATTTCCAAAGAATTCTTCTAAGCTTTTCGGAGGTCTCACTCGGGTTTTAAACTGATGCCTCTTTATTTGATCCATTATATTGTGTGTTGCCCCCAATCAAGAGATGTCGTGTTGAAAACCAAGAATTGCATTGATTGAGTCGAATGCCTTACATCATAAATGAAAATGATAATCTTCTAGGGATAATATTTCTTCAGATATCTAGCATTCCACGAACGATCCAGCTCTTTTTGTGTTGCCATGTTCTTCAGCTTATATGCCCCCGAGCCGATTGGCTTGATTACCATATAAGGTCCTTCCCACGAAGGATCTAAATTCTTTTGATGGTGTGGATCTGAAGCTAAAGTATTCCTTAGCACCAGATCTCCCGCTCAGTACTGCTAATGCTTTACTCTGGAATTATAGTGTGACGCTATCCTTCGCTGATAATGTTGGGTTTGGGCAACTGCTTTTGTCCGAACTTCATCTAGTAGTTTGAGGCTATCTAGCAATCCTTGTTCATTTGCTTTTTCTTCAAATTCTCTTTCCCGAAGTGTCCCAACCATTACTTCGACGGGTGCTAATGCTTCAGATCCATAAGCCAATTTAAATGGAATTTCTCCGGTGGGGGTCCGAACTGTAGTTCGATAGGCCCATAGAACATTGTGCAATTCTTCAACCCATAAGGCTTTGTCAGACTCAAGTCTTTTCTTTATTCCATCGAGTAGCGTTCGGTTGGTAACCTCCACTTGCCCGTTGCTCTGTGGGTTTGCTACTGATGACATTCGATGTTCAATCAGGTAAGTGTTGCAGAACTGCTCGAACTGTGGGTTGTCGAATTGTGTACCATGGTCGGTTACAAGGATTTTTGGCATCCCGAACCTATAGAGGATAGATTCCAATACGAACTTCTCCACCCTCTTTTCAGTGATGGTTGCCAAAGCATTAGCTTCTACCCATTTGGTGAAGTAATCAATTGCTACGATGAGATATTCTCTTCCGCCCTCAGCCTTGGTGAATTTCCCCATAATATCAATTCCCCACATCGCAAAGAGGATGGGCTCCAGAATTGATGTTAGGGTTTTAGCTGGCCTTTTTGATACTGTGGCATGGATTTGGCAATTGTTACAGCGACAAACGTACTCCATTGCCGCCTCTTGGAGCTTCGGCCAATACAAACTAAGTCTTAAGATTTTGTGGGACCGCCCATATGCACCCCACAAATTCCTTCATAAACTTCTGCCAACGCTATACTCGATCCTTTGGGACCCAAACACCTCAATAGGGGTCCAGCATAAGATCTTCGGTATAGCCTTCCATTCTGCATTACGAACCTTAACGCCCGTACCTTGATTGCTTTTGCCTCCTTTGGATCTTCTGGTAGATTATCATCTTTGAGATATTCCACGATCGGGTTCATCCAGAGATTGTTCGTTTCAATATAGGATATTTCCTTTTTCTGACTGCTTGGGAATGCTAGTTCCTCAATGTAGACTGAAGGGTCTAGAGTCTTTTAGCCAAGTTTCAAAGCTCATCCGCCATTGCATTTTCTTTTCTTGGAATCTGACATACTTTCAGATTCTTGAATTCCTTCTGCAACTCTTGCACGATTTCTTGACATTTTTGCAGTCGGGGTTCCTTGACGCCATATTCTCCTTGCACTTGATTGACAATAAGCTGTGAATCACTGAAGATAGTTACCTCTGCTATTGCTAGTGCCTTTGACAGACGGAGTCCAACTATCAAGGCTTCATATTCTGCCTCGTTGTTGCTTGCTTTGAATGTGAACCTCAAAGCATAGCGGATTATGAATCCTGCCGGGCTTTTCAAAAGAATCCCATCCCCGACTCCTTGCTTATTGCTCAAGCCGTCTACATATACCTCCCACATGGTTGGAATACTGGGTTCGGCTACTTCCTCGGTCGGTGCAGTGGTTTCTACCACGAAGTTGGCCAATGCTTGGGCCTTTATTGCCATTCGAGGCTTGAAACTTACTTGGAATTCGCTAAGTTCGACCGACCATGCTACCATTCTTCCAGACAAACCAGGCTTACGAAGAACTTTATTAAGAGGAAAAGTAGTCAATACCTCTATTGGATGTGCCTGAAAGTATGGCCCTAGTTTCCTGGCCGCTATCATAAGGGTTAAAGCTTGCTTCTCGATCTAGGAATATTGTGTTTCTGCGTCGAGGAGCACATGGATGACATAATAGATTGGCCATTGCTTCTTGTCTTTCTCTCGAACAAGTACCGCACTCACCGTTCAGCGTGACGTCGCTAAATAAATTTGCAAAATTTCTCCTTTCTCTGGTCGGGATAAAACCGGTGGTTTACCCAGTGTTTCTTTCAGATCTTCAAACTCCTTTTGACATTCTTCTAACCATTTTGCCTCCTTACTGCCCCTCAAATCCTTGAGTGCTTTGAAAACAGGGAGGCATTTTTCTCCTGACTGTGAGATGAATCGGTTCAACGCAGCTACTCTTCCTGTTAGGCATTGCACATCCCGAACGGTCTTAGGAGATTCCATATTAATCAAAGCCTGTATTTTGGCCGGGTTAGCCTCAATACCTCTTTGAGATACCATGAAACCTAAGAATTTCCCTGACGATACACCGAAGGCACACTTTTCTGGGTTCAGCTTCATCTAGTATTTTCGAAGCACCAAAAATACTTTTGCCAAGTCTTCAATATGCTTTGATCTTGCTGTGCTTTTCACCAGCATATCATCAACGTATGCCTCCATATTTTTCCCGATCAGATCCTTGAATATTTTGTTTACTACCCTCTGATAAGTAGCCCCTACGTTCTTCATGCCGAACGGCATGACTTTGTAATAGAAGCTTTCACGATCGGTCATGAAAGCAGTAAACTTTTCATCCTCCTGGTTCATGAGGATCTGGTTATACCCCGAAAATGCATCCATGAAACTTAACGTTTCATATCTAGCAGTGGCATCTATTAAAAGATCTATCCGGGGCAGCGGATAACAGTCTTTTGGGCAAGCCTTGTTGAGATCTGTGTAATCCGTGCACATTCTCCATTTTCCATTCGCCTTCTTGACCATTACCACATTGCCCAACCAAATTGGGCATTCGATGGGTTGAATGAACCCTAAATTTTTCAACTTTTCGACTTCGCCCTTGATGGCCTCGTGCTTTTCTATCGAGAAGTTTCTCCTCTTCTGAATAATTGGTTTTACCTTTGGATCTATCCAGAGTTTGTGCTCTGCCACCTGCCGATCTATTCTTGGCATATCCTCCGCAGACCATGCGAATACATTACTGTTTTCCCAAAGGAACAACTTTAGTACTACTTTGAATTCCTCCAACTGCTTGGATTCGATATGGGTAGTTCTTTTTTCATTGTCAGGATCCAGCTAGATTCGTTCCAACCTTTCCATTGGCTCGGATCTTTGCATTTCTGTCTCATCCCGATCGTCCCGTATCTCTATCGGCAATGCTGTGGCCTTCCTCGGGCCTACTTATCTTTCAGATACGCCACGTAGCACTGTCGGGAAATTCTTTGGTCAGAGGAAACCTGACAGATTCCCATATTAGTTGGGAATTTTATCTTCAGGTGCTTTGTCGAAACTACAGCACCTAACTTTGATAAGGATGGCCTACCGAGAATGACGTTGTAAGCTGGAAGTTCCCGAACCACCAGGAAGTTCACCCGAATAGTAGCTTCTTTGGGGAAGCTTCCAACTGACAATCCAATTGTACTGATCCTTCGGCTACTGCTGACGACCCGGCAAAGCCGTAAAGTTGCGTAGATGACGGCTCCATTAGATCTTCCTTGACTTTGAGCTTTTGATAAGCCTCATAAGATAAAATGTCAGTAGAAGACCTTGTGTCAACCAATACTCTGTGCACCTCTCAGTGTGCAATTTCTACCTTGATAACTATGGCGTCATCATGAGGTATACATACGCCTCTCTCCTCCTCTTCACCGAAGGTGATCGAACCCTCACCATTCGGTCTCTTCGCTTCTGCGTTTCTTCCAGTTCCAATAAATTTGGATTTGGCCTTCAACTTTCGGAGTGACTCAGGTTCGGGTCCTCCGAATATTGTCAAAATGGGTGATCGAGTAGCATCAATCACTTTTTTTCCCTTCTTAGATTGAGGAGCTTCGGTTGGCCGCTCCTGACTTACCGAACGCTCCCTTTTGTCATCGGTTTCTCATGGTTCTGCCCGTCTCCCCTTGACGAAGCCGGATAGATGACCTTGCGCTATCAATCTCTCGATATCAGCCTTTAAATGCCTACAGTCATTGGTATGGTGTCTGTAATCCTCATGGAAACGGTAGTACTTCTCAATATTTCGCTCTCCAGGCTTTGTTGGAAGCTTCGGTGGCCATTTTAGGATATTTTTCCCCTTGATGATATTTAAGATGTCTGCCCGAGGAGTATTCAAGGGTGTATACTCGCTTTGATCGGGAGACCTCTATCGCCATGCCGCCTGGGGCCTTCCGACTCGATCCCGAACATGCTGCTGGGCTTTTGCTTTTTCTCTAGAGCTTTCTGCTCTTTTGCAGGGATCTTTGTGTCTCCCTGATGCGCATCCAAGATCTCTGTTACTTCCGCCTATTTCTGACACCTTTGCACCAGTTCAGCATAGGTGGTAGGCATATCCTGAAGTAACAACTCCAAGAATCTACGATGGGTGAGTCCAGTGAACAAAGCAGTTTTAGCTACCTATTCATCTAAATTCTCAATCTCCATCGTGACCCTGTTGAATCTTTTCAGGTATTCCCGAATCGATTCGCTTTTCCCTTGTCTAATAGTAAACAAGGTTTCCTCGGTCTTCTTGATCTGAATTCCGCTTTGGAATCAACCAATGAACTTACGTGCCAACTCCTCAAAGTCCACAATCCTTCCGCTGACGGAAGGTTCGAGAACCACTTTTATGCTGCTCCAGTCAGAGATGAACCGAATACCCTGCAAAGAATTTCATCTGAATTACCAGCCACTGCAATAGTCTGCTAGTAATAACTGATATGAGCGATAGGATCTCCCGAACTATCGAACGAAGAAAAAGTTGGTAACCGGAAATTGTGAGGAAATTGATATCCAACTATCGCTTCGGCGAACGGGGTTTTTCTGATGACCGAATATATATCGTCAGTTATTCTTCCTCTAGTCAGTTGTCCGAGCCTTTGATTAATATTGGCCAGTTCTTGGCCAATATGCATTGAACGGTCACCGATAACGCGAACATTGTCCTGAACCGCACGCCTGGGGGTTGGTGAGTGAGCTCACACTCCCGCTTCTAACCTTGTCGTTGAATGCGTAGTGCTTCCTTGTGGTCATTCAAATTGCTCGTCTCTTCTAGGAAGTTCCCCAGTTCTTCTTGGTTCTTTGCCTTGTCTTCGGGCATCTTCCCAGAAATTCTGACCAACATTCTGGTCCTCCAGAAGCCTTCTTTCCCTTCGCGGGGAATGCCCTTGTAGAAGAGAGGTAAATACCTCCTCGTCTTCTCTTACACCCCTTCCCGCTTCGTGCTGATCAGGAGCCTGCGGCGCCACCACCTGCCTGACCAACGTCCGAAGCATTTGATTCATCTCCAGGAATTGGAGCTTCAATTGATCCAACTACTGTTGGAGTAGATTAGGAGGATATAATTGGTCATTTCCCCCTTGTCCACCATCTTCCGTACTTCATGAGGTCAACTTCCTTCAGGAATATCATCTGGATTGTTTCCTCCTGGAAGTTGAGTTCCAGCCTCTCGCTGAGCCGCTGCTATTGCTGCTGCTGCCGATGATCTGGTAACCATGACTTTCTGAAGTGTTTCCCACAGATGGCGCCAAATGATGCATCCAAAATCCGCTCAGCCCTTAGATCACGGATAAATGACCTGCAAAAATAATTGTCAGATGTGGCCTAACCGCAGGGGTTGGGAGTCCACCTCCGAAGGCTAAGTCAGTTGATGAACTGATCATAAAAGGCTCTGCTTGAGTCCAGAGCAAAAATGTGAATACGAATATAAGGAATACGATTCAGATACCTCTCTTGTACGTAGGTCATGTCTTATATAGTGTTTACCTTCAAATCTCCTTCGCTGGATTTACTTGAACCTTCTTCGGGTGGCCGTCTGATCTTAACGATTAGATCCGTGGATAATAGATCTTGGTGGGATAATGAATAACTGCACGATCATAGCGTGACAGTTATCTGAGTAAGCACGATCATTTGCTCTCGTAAGTGCCATTAACCATCTCCTTGACGATTCGTCCACTCCATTATTACGGGATCGGGCGTGCCTATTGACTGAGTCAAGTTTCTTCCTCAGCAAGCTATCTTTAGACCCAGCCTGCTCATAAGCAAGTCGGTCCGTTTCTTCCCGACTGGAGTCGAGAGTCGAATCAAGGGTGGACCCGGTTCGATAATTATTTTTCCCGTATCAAGTAGCAACCCCGACCTCCATCACCAAAGCAACCACTGAGGAACCTCCCCTCTATGTTGATCCATCCCAGTATAGAAGTACAGTGGGTGGCCTTCAGTATTTGACTCTCACACGCCCTAATATAGCATTTGCTGTCAATAGGGTTTGTCAATATATGCATCGCCTTACAATTGATGATTGGGCTACAGTTAAGCGAATTCTTCGTTATCTAAAAGAGACCCCATCCCATGGAATTCTTTATCGACCAACAACTAATCTTTCTCTCACTGCCTTTAGTGATGTAGACCGGGGCCGTTCAACTATTGATCGATGATCTACAAGTGGTTATTGTGTCAACTGGGGCCCTAACTTGATCTCTTGGAGTTCCAAGAAACAATCCACTATGGCCCGCTCCTCTATAGAATCAGAGTACAAAGGGGTTGCTAATGCTACCGCTGAGTTGATATGGTTATGTCAGCTATTGCTTGAACTTGGGGTTGTCACTTATGCACCAACTCAATACTGCGATAATATTGGAGATACTTACCTTGCTGCTAATCTGATATTTCATGCATGAACCAAACACGTCGAGATTGAGTATCATTTTGTTTGTGAACAAGTCGCCACCAAAAATCTTTCAATCCGATTCGTTCCCATAGGAGACCAAATCACAGATATTCTCACCAAAGGCTTATCTGCTCCAAGATTCAAAATTTTAAAGTCCAAGCTCACTGTCTGTTCTCAACCAATGACCTTGCGGGGGGGGTGTAAAGGATAAGTCTTTGAATTCAAATTCAAATTCAAATCCACCGTAACTAGCTCTATCTTCGATTGATCTTATCTTCAACCGATCAAGAAGAGTTTTGAGTTATAGTTAAAGTATCAACAAGTTGTAGTTTAAATTCAAATATTTGAATTGTAATTCATATAATATCAATATACATCTCCCACTCACTAATCTGAGTGTGGAAGAATTCTCTCTCAAACGAAATTCTAATTCAAGATAACAATAAGAGATAAAGATAACTTGCATTGTATATAATATTGTCATTACATAAACGATGAGCACATGTAAAGACAAGTCTTGTCATAAGTAAAAGATAACATGAAGCAAAAAAAAGTAACATGAAATGAAAGATAACATGAAACATGAAACAAAAAACAACAAAAGAGGCTATTCTTCAGCTTCATCATCCTCTTCATCATCGCCCTCTTCCATATCACCTTCCTCATCCTTAGCTCCATCATCATCATCAGCTTCATTTCCTTGCGGCTGCATTGGAGGGATGTTAAGGTGAGGCATCATGTAGTGCATGAGGTCTTCAATGGAACCCATGCGAGTAGCTAGAGAATCGAAGTGACGATCAAAGTGCTGCTGCATGGTAATGAGGCAAGAATCAAGTGCCTGAAACCACAGGCTAGTGGATGTGGAAGGAGCAGGCTGCTGGGGCTTGGCTGGTGCACCTTCGATGTACATATCCTGAGGTGCTGTGGCTCCTCGGCGAGCTACTGCTTCTTTTCTCTTGCAGTATGGAGGAGCCCCTAATTTGTCAAGAGGTGGAGTTGAGGGAAGGGAGACCTCATTTTTCAAGTTCACTTCAAACTGCCGAAAGATGGTTGTGAGAAGGCTACCATATAATAGACTCATATTTTCTAGTGGCGGCAGTTTGTATCATGTAGGAGAGAATGATGTAAGGTAGAGATGAAACATGATGCAAAAAGTGATATAGGTTTGAATAGAAGTGACATCAGTCTGGTGTCCCTTCCTAGGAAGGATGTTCAGCTAAGTGATGTGACTAATGGCTTTGGCCTGATCAGTGAACATGGTTTGTTGAATATTCCGATAGTAGTTTGGCTAATTTATGGGTTTTAAGAGGAGTTGGTAGACTTCTTCTATATTGACATCCTCAGGTGGGGTATCTTTATAGGTCCAGAATATATGGGCCCCTTTGGTGGAGATCCCAAATATGGTGTGAAGGACAGGGATGGTGAGGGCAATGTTTACCCCTTTGACATAAGAGGTGATTTTCAGATTTTCTCCCTCCCCTTCATGTCGGAGATTCGCATAGAAATAAATGACAAGCTGGGGGCAGGTGGGCTCATCGGCTCGAAGAATGGGACCCCAACCCATGTCCCGGAATAGGGGTAAGATTGGGAATTGAGCTAGGGAGACATGGTTGATGGACTTGCCCTACTCAATATGATGCTTGACCGTGCAAGGATATAGTTCTTGAGCCCTAGTATCCTGAAATCATCTGTCTAGCCTAGGGGAACCATAAGGTGATTTGGCACGGGGGGAATGGAGGAGGAGCAGCTCTAGAAGAAGAAGAAGCTCGGGAGGAACCACCACGAACAGACATATTCTTTTGGCAAGAAGTCATGGTAATCTATCAACCACAAAGACCACATACCCAATAGTATAAGTAATCACATTATACTTAGGTCTAAGGTTAACTTTGAGAGAAATCTTGAAGATTTTAGAAAGCAACTAGAATGCAAAAATCTAAGTGGAGTGAAAGACTGCGATTTTTCAGGGTTTTTCCCATGAAAAAAATGCATGGATTCTCAACCAACAGAGTTTCAAAGTAGGAGAGTCCAATTTCACCTACTAATTTATTTATTTATTTCTTAAAAAAACTGATTGAAAAAAAATTTCACCATGAAAACAAATCCAGAATCAGATATGTTAACCAAGAACAGGGAAACCAATCCAAAATGTTTTTATCAAAAAAATCAGGATTTTTTCTCCAAGCATGTAATCTTCATAAATTTTGAGTATTATCAACCATCATTAACCCACAAACTCATTTCAACCAAAAATGTTCAACAGGTTTTAGTTATGGTGGAGAGAATACATGGGTTTAACAAGAAATGCATGGAAAAAAAATCCAGGGTTTCAAAAAAAAAAAAAAAAAAAATAATAATAATAATAATAATAATAAAGAGGATTTTGCTCAAGATCGTTCGGGTAAGGTTTTGAAAATAGTTATTAGGTTTTGAGAAAAGAAACAAAAATAGGGTTAAAAAAAAAAATGCATGGTAGCGTTTAAGTTTCAAAAGCAAGAGAAGAACTGATCTTCAATCGTTTGAAATGCATAAACAAAGTGGGTTTAGTGGAACAAAATACCACAAGGAGAGGAGAGGGGACTTACCAGAAATGATGGAGATCAAGGCTTGGAGATGAGGAGAGTTTGGTAACTGACGGGAAGTGGGAGAGATGAGTTTCAAAAACACTACGCGTGTTTTTAAAATAACCAAACGGTCATCCGTTTGCCAGATGGGTATTCCATCTAGTTTCAAACGGTTGTCCGTCTAGTTACTGAACAGACTATGACTTATAGTTTAGTCTAGAGTAGGGAATTTTGGATGTTTTTCTTATTATAATAGATCAATAAGCCCCAATTCCCTTCGTATTTCAACAAAATGATCCTCACTTAGGGTTTTGTGAATATGTCCACTAATTGGTGTGTTGTATCAATGAATTCTAGGACAATTTCACCCTTTTGAATACAATCCTAAGGAAATGATGTTTAATATCAATGTGTTTGGCTCTTGAGCGAAGTATAGGGTTCTTACTGGGGTTGTTGATGGCACTAGTGTTGTCACACTTGATAGGGCATTTCTCAAGGTGAACCTTATAGTCTAGTAAGGTTTGTTTCATCCATAATACTTGAGCACAACACTTCCCAGCCGCTATGTATTTTGCCTTTTCGACAACACAATTTTGTTTCTTGCTAAACCATGACACTAGGTATGGTCCAAGCAAGTGACATGTGTCACTTGTGCTCTTCCGGTCAACATGACAACTTGCAAAGTCAGCATCCGAGAAGCTAAGTAGGTCAAATTCTTGATCCTTAGGATACCATAAACCTAAGCTTGATGTGCCTTTCAAGTATTTGAATATTCTCTTTACAGTACAAGTATCAGATTGTTTAGTATTGGCCTGGTATCTTGCACAAGCGCAAACACTAAACATTATATCTGGTTTACTAGCCGCTAATTATAGAAGGCTTCCAATCAATACCTATATACTTAGTGGCATCAAAAGGCTTCCTATCTTCATCCTTTGATAATTTCAAAAATCTGCTCATGGGTGTTCCACTAGCCTTTTGAGAGGTTAAATCAAATATTTTTATGAGTTCTTTGACATATTTGGTTTGATTAATAAAGATGTCATTTCCATTTTGTTTAATTTGCAAACCAAGAAAAAAAATTTAATTCACCCATCATACTCATTTCAAATTCATTTCTCATGCAAGTACCAAAGTCATGACACAAAGATTTATTTGTAGCACAAAAATGATATCATCCACATATATTTGCACAATGATAATGTCAGTATTTTTATATTTTACAAATAATGTGGTGTCTACCTTACCCATTAAGAATCCCTTTTGGACTAGGAATTTGCTTAGTCTTTCATACTAAGCTCGTGGAGCTTACTTAAGTCCATATAGAGTCTTCTTAAGTTTGAAGACATGGTTGGGGAAGGTAGGGTCTTCAAATACTGGATGTTGTGCAACATACACTTCCTCCATAATGAATACATTTAAGAATGCACTTTTCCCATCCATTTGATATAACTTGAAGTTCTTGTGACATGCAAATGCCAATAACATTTTTATGGATTCCAACTGGGCTACGGGTGCATAGGTCTCATCAAAGTCAATTCCCTCTTGTTGATTATACCCTTGGGCAACCAACCTTGCCTTATTTCTAACAACTTGACCATTTTCATCAAGCTTATTTCAAAATACCCATTTGGTGCCTATGATGTTATGATCTCAGGGTCTTTGAGTGAGTTTCCAAACATCATTCTTTTGAATTGATTTAACTCTTCTTGCATGGCCATGATCCAATAATTATCGGTTAAGGCCTCTTTTGCATTTTTGGGTTCATATAGTTGACAAAAATGCAACATAATTGTAAAAATTTTGAGTTCTTGATCTAGTTTAGATTCCTTGACTTAAGTCACCTATGACTTGTTCAAAGGGGATGGTTTTTCCATGGGACTACCTCCTTAGGTAATTCTTGAGAGGAGGTCCCACTATCTTTGGGGATCATTTCTAGGTACTTCTAGAGATAAGCTAACCACTTTTTCTCTAATTACATGTTCAACCCCCCCCCCCATCATCATTTTCATCAATTAGAGGTTTATATTTATCCTTACGTAGAGATACATCACATTTGACATTTATTGATTTTTCCACAACTAAGGTCCTTTTATTTAACACTCTATATGCCCTACTATTTTGGGAGTTCCCAAGAAAACTCCCTCATCAAATTTTTCATTAAAATTTCCTTAGGGTCCTTAGTATTCAATATTGTGTATTTACGTTCAAATATTTGGAAGTGATCAACGCTAGGTACTTTATTGTGATAAAGTTCATATGATGCCTTGTCTAAGAGTTTTCTAAATACTACACAATTTCAAGACATAATAAGTAGTGCTTGTGGCTTCTACCTAAAGATACTTTGACAATGAGAATTCATTAAACATGGTTCTAACCATTTCTCGGAGTGATCTATTCTTTCTTTCTACCACTCCATTTGATTGGGGGGGGGGGTTCTAGGGGTGGAGAAGTTTTGGGTTATACATTCTTTGTCATAAAACTCCCCAAAATAGTTGTTATTGTCAAATTCCCTCCCATGGTCACTTTGAATGGTGGTTAAGAGGTATTCTTTCTTGTTTTGAATTTTTTTTTTAACAAGAATGGTGAATTCTTCAAAAGCATCATCCTTATGTTTTACAATAAAGTCCATGTATACCTTGAATAGTTATCTATAATGACAAATGTATACTATTTACCATCAAGACTAGCTATCCATGTGAAGAAGTTCTAGTGGTCTACTTGTTGATACTATCTTCTTGGACTTATGAGATACTTTAGTTTGTTCCCTTTTTTGGCATGCATCACAAAAATAGTTTTTATCAAACTTTATTTTTGGAAGATTCTTAACTAGGTTATTTGATGCAATGGTCTCAATTAACTTCATATTAATGTTATTTAGTTTTCTATGCTAAATAAGAGTTTCTTCATTTGACATAATACAAGTCATATTAAGAGATGATTCATTGAAGACACAAGTATAAATGTTATCTCTCCTGATACCTTTTAGAATTAGATTTTCATTTATATCTTTTACATGGAAACAAGAAACATCAAATATAACTTTATAGCCTATATTACACAATTGACTTACGTTAAGCAAGTTATATGATAGTATATCAACCAAATATACATTTGAGATAGAAGTACCTCCATGTTAACTTGACCAATGCTAACTATCTTTCCTTTGATATTATCTCCATAAGTGATGCATCCTCCATCGTATGATCTAAGCTTTGTGAAGAGCTTTGGATTTGCATCATGTGCTTGGAACAATCATTATCAATGCACCATGCATTTCTTTGGGTGTTCAACAAGCAAACCTATATAAGAAAGGAAAGATATGCATTAGTCCCCACGTTTACATGAGTCCAACTTGGTTAGATCTTATTGGTTCCATGTTGAACCAAATAAGTTGATATCCCTTGGGTCTTTGAAATCTTGGGTCTCAAATGTCAAAAGATTCTTGGACTTGAGGTTTTTGTTTCCTTTGTCCTTTGAAGTTTTGACTTCTTTGCCCACTCATTTGTTTTGTATTTTTATTGAAGTTTTGAATTCTTAGGTCTTTGATGGTTTGGCATGTATGGCCTAAATGGAGGTTGAGGCATATGCTCGAAAAGGGCATAGTAGGGATCTAAGCAATTATAATCAAATATCATTTGGTTTTGGTTTGGCCAAAATTGGTGATGTTGTTGTCTTTGGACATTATGGTAGTTTTGGATTTTTTGCTTGCTATGGTCGTAATGGTTTTGGTATCCTCCAATACTTCTTGAATAATGTTGGTTAGAGTAATTTGGTCATTTGTTCCTTGGTTATTCTTTGGTTGATTATTTTGATTTCCATTTTGCCCTTTCCTTTGGAAATGGTGATTTCCTTTTCCAATTTTCCCTTTATTGACTTGAGATTGAGTCTTGTCCCCACTTTGAATGTTTCCTTGAACATTTGTGGGATTTAGTGAAGGATTCTTGCTAGATGATAATTTTTCAAATCTAACTTCCTTCCCCTTTCTAAGAGTGGTGGTTTCACCATTGAATCTAAGTCATTGTTTATCTTGAGGACTCTTTTTTTTTTTTTTTTTTTGGGGGAGGGGTGTCTAGAAGGTTATCTAGGTTCTTTTGCCTATTTGTGAATGCCACAAAGTCATTATTTAGATCAATATTTTCCTTTTCTATTTTCTTAATATACTCCCGTAGATCATTTATAGTATCATTAAAAGAGGACACTTCACCTTTCAAAACCTTACTTTTTCTTTTCAAGTTTCTTACTTAAGTTATATAAGATTTGAAAGCCACTAACTAAATCCTCTTCATTAATGTCATCTATTTCATTTTCATCATTAATGGAATCAAGACTATCATATATAGAGTTTACCTCAAGGTCTTGATCTTCAGCTGATTTAGCCATCAAGGTTAAGTTGACCTTTTCTTCATCGGATTTTCCGTTTTCTTCCTCATCATCGCTTGTAGTCTAGGTGACTTCGACTTTCTAGGCTTTCTTCTTTCATTTGTTTGGACACTCGGTTTTAAAGTGATCCGATTTCCTACACTCAAAGCAAATGACATCTTAAATGTTAGTGGGTGGGGTTATTCCTTTTGAGAGATTTTTACCTTTTGATTCTTTGAACCCCTTTCCCTTGAGTGGCTATCTTCCTTTTCTTCCTTTGAGAAATTTCTTGAATTTCCTTGTGATAAGTGCTATATCACCATCGGAGTCGCTTTCTTCTCCTTCACTTTCATCATCCTTCTTGGTGAAGCTTTTAAGAGCAATTGACTTCTTCTTTATCTCTTTTGAGTGACTTTCTTCATATATCTTGTCTTCATTAAGCTCCGCCTCATCTGCAAGTAGGGATCCCATGAGCTCATCAAGTGTGATGTTTTCTAAATTTTCCACCTTTTGTATGATGGTCTTCTTGGGTCTCCACGAAGGTGGAAGAGCTCTAAGGATTCTCCTTGTCACATCCTCATTTGCAAAATCCTTGCCAAGACTATGCAACTTATTAACAATATTAGTGAATCTAGTAAATAAAGAAGTTATATTCTTATCAACTAACATCTTAAAGTTTTCATATTGAAGCATGTAAACATCTAAATTCATTTTTTTTTTATTTGGTTGGTCCCTTCATAGGTGACAACCAATTTTTCATAAATTTTCTTGGCATTCTTGTGAGTGCTACATCTATTGTATACCTTTTCACTTAAGGCACATTGTAGAAATATTTTGGCTTGGTGGTTTGCTTGGGCTTTGACTTTTTTGGTTCTATCCCATTCGGTATGGGTTTGGGTATTTTATTACCATCTTTATCAAACTTGGTAATCTCATTCGGTCCACATGTAATTATGTCCCAAATATCAATGTCAATGGCACACACAAAATCTTCAAACCTAGTTTTCCAATATACAAACCCTTCTCCATCAAACTATGGAGGCCTAGAGGTGTTAAGTCCTTCAGGACTTGAAGAGTATTGGTTGGATAATGATGCCATGATCTTTTACTCCTTTAGAGATTGATTTCAATTTTAATTTGAGCTCCCACTCTGATACCAATTGTTAAGGCAACCTAGAAGGGGTGAATAGGTTGCAACTAGTGGACTTGCTTAATTTTTCAGTTTAATTGTAAATACAAAGTAAATTGTAGATTTCAATGATAATTAAGTAATGCAATCAATCCACAAGACAAGTATTTTACAGTGGTTCGACTTTGCAAGTCTATGTCTACTACTCTTTTGGCCTCAAAAGAGTATTCTACTAGTAATTCTCTTTCAATACAATGGGTAGAGATCAAACCCTTTACAATCTATGTTCAATTGGACAAGAACACCATTTATAATCTTTGTTCTAAGTAAGGCAAGAGCACCCTCTACCAATTCTAATCAACCTAAACTAGAATTAAACAATCAATACAAATTGAGTTAGAAGATATTACCTAACAAGGGGTGTGACACTTTTCCCCTTGTGTGAGTGTGATGTAATGATATGAATGCTCAATGGAAGAGATGCACCACTAATGAAGTCCCAATGGCTTTCAGTCACCCCAAGCTTTACTCCAATGAGCTTGCTCAACAATTTTGGAATGTCCTTCAAAGTTGAGTGAAGTTGGAAGGGAAGTGATCAATGTTTGTTCACCAATTTGAGAGCTTTGAGAGTTGTGAGATAGTAAATGCTCAATAGGCAAGGTAGAACCTCTCAAATGGGGGTGGTTGGGCTTATAAAAATGATATTCAATTGTTTGGCCCAACCTCCTAACGAATTTCAGTGAAATTTCAGTATAGATGGATGCCAAACAATCCGTCTCAAATTTAGCCATTAAAAATATAGCCATTGGGCTAAGTTAGGACCAGATGGACGTCCGTCTGTAGCACAGAGTGCAGAGTAAGTGCAGGTAGAGACTTAATTGGGTTTTATGGTCCTACTAGCCAACCCTAAGCCTCATACACTCTTAATATGTCCTAGGTTAGTCTAGTGACATGATATGCATATATTTTAATGCGATTACATATGAGTGCATGTGTATGTGTCTTAAGTCCCGGATTCTTCTAAGTCTTGAACTTGACTTGATCTTTGCATCTTCTTATGCTTTGAACTTGTTGCTCATCTTGACGTTGATTCCTTATCCAAGATTCCTTGATCTTGACTTGGTCTTTGGATCTTGTGAGTTTGGTCCAAATGAGTTGAATTCGGTCCACTTGTTTTAGTAATGAGTTGGACAATCACAACTTAATATAGACATTAGTAATTTGTGTTTGTTATCATCAAAACTAATGGAGGCTGATTTGGCATTGTCGACATGGCATTTCCCAACAGTTTCAGTATGGGGTTCTTCTTTAACATGTGGGATTTCATCTGAGTGGACTTTACTTTATGCTATACCCATCTTCTTTTACAACCCTTCTAAACTCTCTACCATTAGCCAAACATTCCTTTGCCTCATCCATGAGAAGCTTGGAGCCGCTTATTTATTGGACTTCATGCCCATTTCCCTCTACAAATTCATCACAAAAATCCTTACCAACCGGCTGTAGTTGGTCATGCCATCTCTTGTTAGCCTAAAACAATCTGCTTTCTTCTTTAGGAGGAGCATCATTGACTATATTGTTCTTTGTGCAAAGATCATCCAAGGGTTCAACTGATCTTCACACTACTATCCTTTTGAAGTTTGACATCCACAAAGCTTACAACAATTACTATTGGGATTTTATTAGTTGTCCTCACCCAAACGAGGTTTCCCTCTTCGTTTGTCGACTTGGTTGATTTTTGCATCTCTACTCCAAATTTCTACATCATCACCATGGATCCTTTACTAGTTTCCCCCCTCTCCTATGTGGGTATATGCCAAAGAAGCATAGTCTCCTCTTTCCTCTTCTTTCTTGCCTTAGAAGTCCTCTTTAGAATTATCCTATCTAATGCTGATAAATTTTTTGTCTCCCCTAACTCTAAATCCTAAGCTCTCAAGCTAACCCATCTTTCTTTTGTGAATGATCTCATGATCTTCTCCAAAGTTTTGTCTTCATCCATATCCACAATTATTTCCTCCCTACCGATCTTTGAATCCCTCTTTAGCCTCAAAACTAACCTAGAGAGGTCCATGCTTTCTTTAGCAAGCATTTCCAAATCAATTAAAGCCTCTCTTCACCATTTTACTAGTTTCACTCTTAAATCCTTTCCAATTGTATACTCGGGTTTACCTCTAAATCTTTGGAGGCTCACCATCTACCATTTTAGACCCAATGCACTACCCATCCAAAAAGAAACTTTACTATTGGAAGGGTAAGCTACTAATCTTTGCTCGAAGGGTAGTCCTCATCAAATTGGTCCTCTAGTCCTCCCATCTCTATTAGTGTTACATATTTTCCATCCTTGAAAGCCACTACTAGTGCCATGGAGGCTCTCTTCTGTGGCTTTGTTTGGAAGGGACATGAGTCTAAGGAACCTTCGCTATGATAGAACCATCTACTCCAATCCTCCTTAGGCACTTTGTCCACCACCTTAGGCTGGAATCTCACCTGTACCCGTAGCAAACAATCCTATGGTATCAATTTGTTTGGTACAATGGTCAATTCTCCATCACTCCTTCCATCTTTGGAGATCCCTCGAACACTTCCTTCCCACCTAGTCAATTCTTATCCACTGCCTCGTCCCTGTTAACCCTAGCTATAGCCTTTGAAGGAATGGCACCAAAGTCTTAGACGACCTTTTCTTCACCTATCTCTAGCTCCCTAAAATGCCTTGACCTCTGTTTGACCATGCACTAAACAATCCTATGGGTTTGCTTGGGATTTGTTGTGGACCTTGAAATCCTTATTGGGCTCTTGCATTTGTGAACTTGTAAGTAAGTTGGTTCTTAGAGCTGCTATTCATTGTTTATGGAGTGAATTTTCACTTATAGTGGAAGCGAAACCTTGAGACATGGACCTCCAACTCTAGGTCCTTAATCTTGATTTGGAAAACTATCTACTTTGATACCTCCTATAAGCTCTAGTTCTTCCTCCATCTTTCTATTGTGGACACCCTAAGGAATAGATACATTGTTGTTACCTATGGTTCCTCCTTTCAACCTTGTACTTAAACACTAGCATCCCCACCACTCTTTCCCTCCTACATATCATTGTCTCTTCCCCTTTGCGAATTTTGGTATTGATAGTTCTTTTCTCCAAATATTCCGAGAAGGACTAGGAAAGTAAACAAAGCCCTAGATTAATAAGTGAGGAAGAGGAAGGGACACCCACTATTGATGGGATATGTACCTCATTCATGATATGAAAAACTCTCCTTTATCATGAAAACCTACAACAAAATCTAGTTTGTATCAGCTAATTTAATAGAATCATAAAATAATTATTTTGCACATTTGTTGATCAAAGAATGAAACCAATGAACATAACCACTTCATTGCCTCTTACAAGATGTGATTTAAATTTATATTTCTTACAAACTATAAATATATTGGTAAAATTTTTGTATCGTTCAAAGCATACATCTCAAAATACAAATTTAAATAAAGAACTTCCACCCATGAGAAAAATAGGAATGTTTGAAAAACAATAGTAATATGCAATCATGAGGCAAACTGACCTGTAATATTGACAATAGCCATGATCTTTGAAGGAAGCATTGTGCAACTATGGGCATTGAAAATCACAATGGAACATCCTAAAAAGAAAAATTGAACCTCTTTAACTTTGAATAAAATCAAAGAACAAAAGAAATAAAAAAAAAAATATGATAACCTCATACAAGGAATTACACAAATAAAACAGTTAATGAAAGAAATTCTTCAAGATCTTGGACATAATAATTAAAGTTTTCCAATACTTACATCAAATGGACTTAAAATTTCTTGTCAAATCATCAATGTAAACTGCCCTAAAAAGGACCTTCTTCCATCTTCACCATTGTTTCCTAATATCATCACTCAGTCTCACTTGTATCAAAGAGAGTGGAAGATAGATGAAGGCTCATGCACTTAAAAGCAAAAGCTTATCGACTAGGTTTTAAATTTTGGGTAATATAGGGTTTATGCGGGTAGATCATATTTTATATGACAACATTCACATGCACAAGACATTAAGCTAAGTATTTAAGACATTGCAAGTAAGAATAAAAATTTTCGAGTATTTACATCGAATAGACTTACAATTTCTCGTCAAATCATCAATTGAGACTACCCAAAAGAGGAAAACTGAAGAAGACCAAATAGTGATGAGCCTCTTGAGATCTCTTCTTCTATCTTCATTGTTGTCCTGCAATACAAACATAGTCTCACCTTTAATGGAGATGGTGGAAGAAGGTTGCAGGTCATACGGCGAAAGGAAAAATGTTAGCGATTAGGGTTTAATTTAGGGGTTGCACATAGTTTTCGAGAAAGGTCATGGTTTTATACGATAATATGACACGCATAGCACGTGAAGCTTGGTTTTAATAATTTAATAAGTGAAAGTTCCCCCATTTACCAAAAAAGAACATTAATTCTTATCTACTAGATTCTTCGAGAGATTTCTTTTGGTAGAGGCTAATATTGTAAGTTCATTTGTTGGTAAGATAACACATCTCTATTAGGCTGTTTATGTTATTTGACTTTCTTTCTGTAGGTTGTAATCGTGGTTTTTCCTTTTAATCAAGTGTCTTCTTACCAAAAAAAAAAAAAAAAATCTCAATGAGATGGTCTGCTATCCAACATATTCTCAATTGCATTTTTTTTTGGGGTTAAACCACTTGTACATTTTCATCCATTAAATGTGGTCTATTGTAGCACTTTAACCATGTTGGTATTGACCTCAAAATACATATCACAAAGTTTTATCACCATCTCTATGGTCAATCTCATGGGTGACTTTATGATCAATGTGGAGATATCTCATACTATCTTCATGGGTTCTTTAGGATAATTGTGCAAGGAAGTAATTATAATTTTTTCATCTGACAACCATATGCTATTGATTCAGTATACCGTATTGCAAAACTTGAATTAGATACCCTTGCATTAATTATCCAAAAGAAGGAAGACAATTAAACAGGAAATATTAAAATGAGAAGAGCCTTAAAGTTTCGCTCCTCCTCAAGATAATGTCTTTACTACATTGCACTAGGTCCTCTTGATGAAGTTCATTGCTTCCAACTTCTTGAATTGTTAGAATGGAAAAATGCACTTTTACTTGATAAATAAATATGTTTTATAGCACAAAAATAACTTAAGAAAAAAATCAATTTTCAAACCCAATAGCACTAGTTTTATAAATTGATTATGTACTTGAATTCTAGTTAAAATATATGTCACACTGGGTAATTAATAATTTGTCAGATTGTATGGTCACCCACAATCCATATTATTAGTCCTAGAATATCAGCCTATGTTTCCTTAAATGTTGATCATGGTCTCCTCAGAATACCTAATCATCCCCAGCCAATAGGCAAAACATGATCTCCTCATGATAAGGATAAAATAACGCAAAACAAGGTTCAACTGTGGTCGGGCCATGGCTCCGATCTGGACGGGTTCAATTACGGTTGGGTCAAGAAACCCTGGTTGAGACAGGTCCAATGTTCGAACCAGTGAATGACGTAAGGGCGAAGGAATCTTAACGGTTACAAGAGACGTGACCTCGTGAAATTTGGGAAACACAATCGGGCCGTGAAAGGTTGTGAAACCCGGCCCTAAGCTTAACCCGGATACTCTATTGTTTGTAGGTCTGAAGACCCGAAGTAGAAATGGAAGTCAACTATGGGCCATATCAGTAGAAGACATGGTGTTTGACTCCGAACCCATGGAGATTGACGATGATGCCCGATACTTGAAGACCTTGTTGATTTGGAAAAGAGACTACACCTTGATGAAGAGAAGATTGGTTGATGACCTTAGAGCTTGGTTAGATATGATTTGAAGGCATTTTCCTATGCTAGGTAAGTTATAGTTTATGTGTTTAAAGTTTCATTTGATTTCGATAAGTGGAAGGCCCTCAAATCCCTGATTCAAGCTTTGCTGACAGCCTGGGTCGACTGGGTCAGTCTACCTAGCCAATCGACCCAAGCAGATAGAATTCCAATAGAATCTTCTGTTTAGGTCTATATTTATATATATATATATATATATATATATATATATATATATATATATACCATAGTACTTCGTATTTTTAGTATCCCTAGCCTCCAAAATACTTAGAGAATGAAAGGAACCCCCCTCCAAGCCTCCAAGAGTGTTGAAGAAGATCAAACCTTGCAAATTTGCAAGTTCTCTCTCTTGTTCTTCAATCAAAGGTTAGTATTCACTCTATTATGTCATTGATTCATTCTTACTATGATCATTCTCTTCTCTTAACTGAGATCATGAAGGAGATGTTGCATCCTTGCAATCATATCTTCTACAATCTCTTTTCATTCTCTAGCTATGACCTTCATATTCATTCTCAACATGATTCTTATGATTTCTTCTTAAAACTATGATCATATTCTTATTTTGATTTCTTCCAGCATTATAGATGCACCTCCATGATTATTCATACCTCGATTTAACTGTATTCATGTACTAGAATGAGATCTCATCATCTCTAGTTCATCTCTTTCATTCATAGCATGTTTTCAATGAAAACTATGTTTTCTACCAAATTAAAAAATATGATTCTAAATTAGTAAGTATTGGTTTTTATCGCCATTTGATGTCTAACATGTGCTAGATAGTCTTAGAATACTGTATTAGATATTCCCTCCAAGTTTCGTAGCATTCCGGATTATGTAGAATAGGTTTCGGACCAAAAATTTAATTTTTGACTCGTACTGTTCATTGGGTAGATTGCTTGGGTCGATTGGACTAGTCTACCCAGCCAGTCTACCCGCAGTGACAACAAGGGATTTCTTCGTCCGTTTCGATTAGTTTGATGCTTATTTTTTTAGGACTACTTCCTAATGATTGTATGATGCTGTTCTAGGGTTAGTTTGCTAACCTTGGATCCATTCTCTTGTTTGTCCAGAATATCTTCGAATCTATTTAAGGTAAGGACAGTTATTACCATATTAACATAGATTGCGTGAATCTTAGTTTTTAAATTGGGAATTACTTAGATTTGCTACTATTATGATATGAATGCTGCAACTACAGTAGGATCTTATTTCCTTATTTACTCTATGTACTTGATCATGTATGAATACTTACTCATGTATGTTGTATCTTCATTTGATCTTGTCTTATTATACTCTTTTATATGATGAGATATCTGTCGTGGATGATATGACTGAATTGGGATTATGATTATTTAGGTATGATTTGGGATTGGGAATATCCTTTTGACATTTCTGTCCTTGGACATCAATGGGAAAAGTATGGGATATTTCCGATGTTACCCTTTGACGCTTTCTTAGATTATTGGTTGTCATACCTAGGACTTGTCTAGTAGTGTTTGGCTAGGATATTCCCTGTTATATCAGACCCGATTCTAAAGGGTATTGAGACCGAACGACCAGTGGTAGAAATGGGGATTCATGGGTGTTCAAGACCGGTAACCAACCCATGAGAAGACATGAATCACATTGTGGGGACCATTTATTGGTAGGGTTGCATTTAGTAGACTTGGGCTCATGGGCGCTCAAGACCGGTAGCCAATCCGTGAGGGGACATGAGAGCTTCCCATCTACTACTTGTGGATGACCAATAGGGTTGATGAATCCATAGTTTGGGACTATGCTGACTCTAGTGTGAAGGATACCGGAAAGGATTGCCAGGGGCGAGGAATGGATGTATCTGGATCTGAGTTGATATAACCAAGTAGATGACTTGCATTTGGCTAGGTTTTACCTTGACATGCGCCAATACTTAGACCAATGGTGATGTGAGAGAGAAGTGACCTAAACCCCAAACCATGGAATGCCCAAGAGGGATGCAAGACCCAACTACCATCGGCAGACCCAAGATGCGAAGATGCTGAGGGGGAATGAATGACCTTCCTAAAGAAGTATGGTGCTATGACTTAAAGCATGTCTACCTATAGAGACCAACATACATAGAGTTAGACTCATTCATGCATTGTCTGTTTCATATCATATCGCATCATGCTATGTATTTGCTATCATGTTATTTATGTTGTTATGGAATGACTTGCCTTGCTGAGTTCTCTTGAACTAACTCCTTTTGTACAAATATCTTTTGTTAGATTACTCTACAGGTGTAGATGACTACGAAGGCCAATATGAGGAAGCGCAAGCTAAAGAAGCATACTACACGCAAGGTGTTGGCAACTATGAAGATTACGTTGATGATTCCTTGGTTGATCATGTTACGTACCATGATTAGCCCTACTGTGGAGTTGGAGTGTCTGAGCTTGATTGATGAAGTTTATGTCTATGAAGACGTTCTTTATAAAGTAGAATAGACTCTAGCTTAGTTTGATTATTCTTTCTTTCTTGTCTTTAGAAGCAATTGTAATCTTCTTTTGACTTTCGAACTACATTCCGCTGTACTCGTGGAGTGAGATTCCTCCTCACTCTACATTTTGATTATACATATATATTGGTATCATTTCCGCACTCTGATGGTAAATTTGTTACTTTGCTTTGATCTATTAATTAATATTGTTAACCTTGTTTTAGTCTTTTTCTTAATTATATTATTGTGAATGTGGGAAGTTGATTTCCTCAATACTGATCTTCGGGACTGTGGATCACACACTCGAGTATGCTAGGTAGGGTACCGGCTGGGTGGATGTGACAAAGGTGACTACTACTAACTCAGAAAGAAGGGTAAAAACCCTGGCATCAAATGGCTACGAAGGAAGGATCATGAACAAATCCAAAGGTTAAGAACATCAGGTAAACTCTATATAAACTAAAGGTTCATGCACAATTGAGGTATCTGAATTGTTTTCCTCCATGATCGTTTTCAATTAAAGGTCTGCAACTAGCTAGAGCTTTGTAGTGACCCATTACTGACTTAGCCTTCGGTGGTGGCCACCCGACCGCGTAGTCGGGCCACATCTAACTCTATTTTGCATATCAACGTGCAAGGATTTGAAGGTTAAGTGGTTTGTTGGACTCATCATTTGGTGCCTGTCTGTGGGAATTGCTTAAAAAAACCATGGTGAATACCAGGTCTACAATTTTGAGGAATCAGAATCAAAATCTCCATCCTCCTCAGGAGAGAACCCTCCTGAGGGAAATCGCGTTCGTGACAGAGAAATTCACGAAGGAGAAGAAGTTGCCAGAGTTCACCTGAATGACCTGAATGATGAAGTTTGAATGGTTCTGGTCATTTAAGAGCAGATGAACCAAATGAATCCAATTTTGGGAGATGATGCAAATGCTTCGAACGGTGTCCAGACACCCTAGGAGCTCTAAGACATCCTAACCTCCACGATCGGGAAGAAGCTCAAGGGTGAGCGTGAAGGGCTGAGATTAGATATTATCCAGTCAAGGGGCGTTCTCCTCGGAGAAATAGACAACAGACCGAGGGCCATAACTTCTAGTAGGAAAGAAACCAAGGCCTACGAGGAGTTCGAGAAGACCAATTGAAAGTAAGAAGAATAGAAGAGTTGCCCACGAGAGATGATCAGGATGTTCAAGATCGTGCACAAGGGAGTTGAACTAGAACCCTTATGAGGCTCGAACGTGGAGTGCGAACACACACTATGACATCTCAGTGTTCAGGTCGTGATTGCATTTGAATGACTGGCACTCGGGCAGTACAAATCGATCGAGAACTGGCAGACATCAACCAAAAGCTGGGATGACTCATGAGAGGCAAAAGGACCAATGACATTCATTCAATTATCAAAAAAACCCGTTCATAGATGCCATTTCCAGGTACGAATTCCCCCACAACTTCCGGATCCTTGGGACACCCTAGCTTTGTAAAGGGTCGAGGTGATGATCGTGATAGAAGAGCTATTGGAGAAAAGAGAAGGGATCGTTTGGGAAGAAGAGACTGTTGGGTCAAAGCCCCTTAGTCCAAGAAGGGGAAGGAGATAGTAGGTGCCAAGTGATCCCCGGTCCTCACAATATTCGGGGGCCCATAACCCGAATCCCTCCTAAAGTTGAAAGAAAAGTTAAAGTTTGTGGGATCAAGAGAGACAGTAAAGAGAAAGAGATCGAATATAGAAGAAAGTATTGTTTTCAATGAAGAGGACGAGAGAGGTGTATGTACACCTCACGATGATGCGATTGTGATTAAGGTCGAGATCAGCCGTCGGGAGGTGCACCGGGTGCTAGTTGATACAAAATCATCAGAAGATCTTCTGTCTTACGAAGCATATCATAAATTAAAGTTGGAGGAGGATTTGCTGAAGCCAACCTCCACTCACTTGTATGGCTTTGTTGGATCGTCGATAGTAGCGGAGGGATTAGTACAACTGGACCTAACGGTTGAAAATTTCTTGAAGGAGACTACTATTTGGGTGAACTTCTTAGTTGTTCGGGGACTCCCAACATACAATGTTATACTCAGGAGACCATCCCCACAAAATTGGGAGCAGTTGTGTCAACCAAGCATATGAAGATCAAATTCCAAACCGAAAAGGAGTACTAGAGGTAACTTCGGATCATAAATCCTACAGACAATGTTATGTTTCATATTTGAAGAATAAAGCTGGGCCAAGAAAAGCTATAGCTTTATCAATTGAATTTCAAGATGACCGGGACAAAGAAGAAATGCAGAGGCTAGGCCTGAACCTGTTGAAAAGCTCGAACGAGTCCAATTAGATTCAATTGCTAAAGGTAGAACAACCTTCATCTGATAATTGTGCAAGGAAGTAATTATAATTTTTTTCATCTCATAACCATATGCTACTCTGATTCAGTATACTATATTGAAAAACTTGAATCAGATACCCTTGCATTAATTATCCAAAAAAGTAAGACAATTAAATAGGAAATATCAAAATGTGAAGAGCCTAAAGTGTCGCTCCTCCTCTAGATAATATCTCTACTACGTTGCACTAGGTCCTCTTGAAGTTCATTATTTCCAACTTCTTGAATCGTTAGAATGGAAAAATGTACATATATTTGATAAATAAATATGTTTTAGAGCACAAAAATAACTTAATCAAAAATCAATTTTCAAACACCACCCAATAGCACTAGTTTTATAAATTGATTATGTAATTACTTGAATTCTATTTATAATATCTATCACACTGGGTAATTAATAATTTGTTAGATTGTATGGATACCCACAATCCATATTATTAATCCTAGAATATCAGCCTATGTTCCCTTAAATGTTGATCATGATCTCCTAAAAATACCTAATCATCCCTAGCCAACTCCTCACATTACCCAATAATCCCAACCAATGGGCAATAGCTAGCTTCCATCTCAAACTCCTCACATCTATTGCATATTCCTTTATCCCTTCCATAGAATAATCGATCTTTAGGGGATGGTTGGTGGACCATAGTGTAACCACAAAGATAAAGGCATCAAAATAGCCTCTTAACAAAAATTGTGGGGGTAAGACTGGTTCGAAAATTATCTCAGACTCTACTTCTACAAAACCCATGGGCATGAAATTTTCCCTTTTAAACTTTTAAGGCAGGTTGTCAACTTAGCATTGTCAACCTACGTGGCACCTCACATTCCTGCCTTGGCTCTTCTATTGTAATTAGGGCTGCAATAGGATGGGCTAGGTAAGGCTTTTTCAAACCCAACCCTAGCCTTAAATACTCATAGCTAAGCCCCCATTCACATGCACCCTAACCCTGATTCAAGGTCTAAGATTCTTGTCCCTAATTGTGACCTTAACGGGCCAAGCTCACTGTCCTCCTGCCTTGATTGTCCTTGACCAAATTGAGGTGGTATAGGTTACCTATGTCTGATCTCTGAGTGGCTGTATCCCGGTACCTTATTTGCTTTGTCCTTGACCTTGATTGGCCCTGTTTTTGACCTTAGCCTAAAAACTCTAGTATAAAAATTATGTTAACAAAATTTGAAAATGAAATATTTACCAAAAGTTAAAAATTTTCAAAATGATACCCAATCGAATAATGAAATTTCCCCAAACCAAACTGATTAGTTTCAAAATAAGAATTAAAGGAAATATATATATATATATATATACTTCCAAGCTATTATTGTTAAATATCGCAACATCTTAACTAGATGTATAACATAATAGAACTTTCATAATCTATCTTTTCCTGAATCTAAATCATTTGATATAAAATGAAATAAAATAGAGAAACAAAATAACTTCCAAGTTGCATATAAAACTATATCCTATATCATTAATATCTCAATTGCATGTATAATAAAAAATGTGTCTCTAATAATTTAACTTGTTAAATTCATTGTATACTATCACTTTTGCTGAAGCAGCACACCCCTCTCCCCTTCCCTACTGTATGGTGATTAATTTCCCATTTTCTCCGTCGTGACTGTGCACGCAAGTGCCCTACTCCCCTTCTTCTCCATTTTTCCCCCCTTTTCTATCTCCTGGTTCTTCCCTTCCCTACTGCTGTGCTGGTTTCTGTTAATTAATCTTGTCTTGGATTCTTTAATTTCTGCTGTAACATAATTTGTTTGTTGAAAATGTGCTCTTAGCTCCTTGGTTCGCTCCTGATCCGGGTTTGGTTTCAAAGACCAAAACAAAATTGAGAGTGGGCCGCCTCCAATGATTAAGTCAGTTTAGGTAAGAAAACTAGAGACTCCCTTGAGGAATAAATGCCCAAGGGAATGAAGAAGAGAATGTTCTTCAAGAGTTAATGCAGGAGAATAATGGCCGAAGTATTCAAGTCTTCTTTGCCTTACCACTGATCAAGCATAGTGAAGGTTATATAGTTGGCCCATACCTAAAGAGACGGTGGAAGCTTCACAACCCTTAGATGCTTATCTGATGAGATGGAGGGTGAAGATAACTTCTTAGAGAGGCTTATGCAATGAGTCAAACCGTGTGATCTTTACGTCGGTGGAAAATCTTATTGATGAGTGTAGTCAATCTCCCATTGATATTGACATGACACCAGCCCACAATTGGGGGGGGGGGGGGACAAAATGGTGTAGGTGCAAGGCTTGAGATAAGCTTGGGATGAGGGAGAGGCATCTTTTTTGTCCCTGAGCATTTAATGACTCTGGGCACATTTAAGGTGGAATTAAATGCCATGATTGACGTCTAGATAAAAACACACGCCAAATCTGTTGCCAATGCTACCGAGAAGCCAATGATGACAGCTATGTGTCATTGTGATGTTTGATTCTTAGGTTCTCAACTGATATCTCCTCCAAGAAGCCCTCATGATTGAGAAGCATCAATTGAACTATCTTGAACCAAGCTTGAACCCTGGGTTTGGTTCAGGTGGCTTACTCTAGTTTAGAGGTTGTTGTTGTAATCACCATAACATAATCTATTTTTGATGTTAAATAAAGTGTAGTAGCTTGCATCTTTTAATGAGTATTTTCTTAACCTTTATTCTTTTTGCATATGCTTTAATAACACACGCTCAAACCCCCCCTCCTACATTGACGGTCATTTCCTGTCTCCATTGAGTTCATAGTCGATTTTCCCTTCCTAGTTATGGCTTTAAAATTGGAGGTCTTCTTTCTTTGTTATTTGCTGTTTTCTATTGTCAGCATCATGTTTTAAGGAATTACTAGTTATTTTCAGAATTTTAAATATACTTGCATCGAATTAAGTATTATGCTGCCATCCTCCCCACCCTTAAATTTTCCAATTGAATTTTGTTGTTTGGTTCTTGCATAGTACCTTAGGTTTATTCTGGATCATTTTCACGTTTATCATGTCTAACATACATGTTAGTCAGTTACCATGCACTCAACTGTGTTTAGTGCTTTCCTTAGGATGTTGCCCCTACATTGAGTACAACTAACCAACCCTTGTAGGACCCCTAGTGCCTAGTTTCCCCTTGCATCAATTAAGCTATTATGTTAAGAGGCCTAACTGGTATGTGGTGGAATTCAATGTCTTAGAGTTCTCTAATGTGGAATTGTTCTCATCATTCTTCGTCATCTATAACCTTGTTTTTTGTGGCCCCTCTTTCCAGAACACTCAAGGTTATTATTAGTTGTGTTCCTAATGGCCATGATAACATTTTTTTTGGATGAATGAATAATATATTAAAGAGCAAAAACAAGAAAACAAGGTCTTTAAGAGGAAGACCGAAAAGAAGAGCTAAGACCCCAGGAGACAACAATGAATCTATTCCTTGGGGTATCGTCGATAGGGGGATGGAGAAGAGCTAACAATCTAGAAGTAACATCAAAATAAATGGCATTCCAAATCATGTATGAAGAGCGAGATTTGGATGTCCATTTTCGAAGATTGCACTCCCACCAAAGATGATGAATGGAGGAACTGAAAACTAACTTACCAATCCGATCATAAATGGAAGAGCCCGAGAAGTATCTCATAATCCAAGACCAATCACGAGCAAACCCAAAGGAATACCTCAAACTAGGCCAAATGGAGGCAAGGGCTTTTCTCCAGATATATTTGGAGCAAGGGGTAAGAGAAGAAAAGGCGCTCAAGGCTTTCCTAGCTATTCCAACAAAGGTTAACTGGGATATGGCGGTTAATAAGGAAGGATTGGTGGGAAGGGCATGGTTGAGGGCTCTCCAAAGGATAAGGGAATGGCGAGGGATAAAACCTTTGAACTAGACCACTGTCACTCACATCCACCCAGCCAGTACCCTATCTGGCATACTTGGGTGTGTGATTCATAGCCCCGAAGATCAAGTTTAAGGTGATCATATCCACATAGCATAATAATATAATCAAAAGCAAGAATAAAACATTGTATTCAAGTAACTTAAGAAACAATTTAGAAAGGATTACAGAAGGATCACAAATAAATATCACAATGCGGAACAAAAGATACCAAACAAAAAGATAGCTGTAGAGTATAGCGGAAAAATACTCCACAAACAAAGCGGAAGGTAGATCAAAATTCTAAAGCAAATCTAAACAATTACAATTAAAAATATAAGTCTAGAAGAATATGAGTAAACTAATCAAAATCTTCCATAGGTTCTTCTTCTTCTTCAGTCTTCATCTTCTTCGCCTTAGGGTTGTGCACTTGCAACTTTGGGTCAGGTTCTAGCTCACGATCCCATCGGAAAATAAGACGATGCCTACTACCATCAATAGGAGCTGTCAATGTGGTCCAAACCTGTGTACTGGTCGCACCACTAATCATAACCTTCTCCAATGATTTCCATAGCAGTACCATGTAGGGAAGGGTCCTCCATATGGGAGCACGGGTCTTCCGTTCCTGCAAAAGCATCTAAAAAGGTATCCCTCAAAGGGTAAGCTCAAAAGAACTTAGCAAGAAGTTCAATCACAATAAACATCTACAAGCAATTCAAGCAAACATAAATGCAATGATATGAGACAATGAATGCAAGTATGCTTCTAACTCTATATATGTTGGTCTCTATTGGCAAACACGAGTCATAGCACCATACTCCTTTGGGTGGGTCTCAAATCACTCTTCCCTCAACCTTCCCGGTCTTTTGGGTTCTCCGTGGTAATTGGGTCGAGGCATCCTTCCCAGACTTTCCATGGCTGTGGTTTAGGTCAACACTATCGCTCACCACCATTGGCGCGTGTCAGGGTTAAACTTAGCCCAATGCAAGTCATCTACTGAGTCACATCTACTTAGGGTCGGATACGTCCATTCCTCGATTCCCGTGATTCTTTCCGGTATCTTTCCCCTAGAGTCATTGTCTCCTTCCTGGCTACGTAGACTCTTAACCCTATTGGTCATCCACACATAAATAAACGGGAAGCTCTCGTGTCCTCTCATGCTTCCTACAATCTTGAGCACCCACAATCCCAAGTCTACTATATGCAACCCTACCAATGAATGGCCCCCACAATGTGATTTGAGTCGTCTCATGGGTTGGTTACTAGTTGGAGCACCCACAAATCCCCATTGCTACCACGGGTCACTCGATCTCAATTCCCCTTTCGATAGGGTCAGATATGACAGGGGTTTCCCCAGCCAAACACTTCTAGACCAATCCTAGGTATGCCAACCAGTAGTCAGGAAAAGCGCCAAGGGGCACCATAGGAATGCGTCCCATACCACCTCCATTGGTGTCCAAAGACAGAAAAGCCAAAAGGGCATTCCCCATTCCACAACTACAACCTAGGAAAACACATCATATAATGATTCCATGCATATCATAACCAAGTCCAAATCATAATTCCATCTTTCATAATAAATAACAGAATATAAATCATAACATGAATAACCTATTGTAATTACAGAAGTAATACAATGTAAAGAAAATGAAACTATAGTAGCTAACTCATGCACTTAAGTGATCATAACATATCAAAGCATGTAAATATGCATATTGTAAGTGAACATATTCACCTTGTATCCAACTTTGAAACCTTCAAGTAAGAGGTCAGAGAGAAAGTCCAAGATCACCTAAACAACCTTAAACAAACACGTGTAGATCATAAGGAACAAACTCTAAAGATCAGAGATGAAACAGAGACAAACAGAGCAAAGTTGCTGTCAGCAACATGCTTGGTCGATGGTGTCAACCAAGCATACTGTGTACGGGCAGTAACTTCAACTTTGGTTGAAAACTTGCCGAAACACATCAAAACACTCTGAAATTAATAGGAAAATTCTAGAACAATATACTAAGACTATTTATGATGACCTAACCTTCTGAAACGACCATTGGGATAGAATCCCAACAAATCACCTATTAGGCCTAAATTGCAGATCATCATGGAAAGGCTAGAATGAATGGAGATTCATTCTAAAGGATAGAAAATAGTAAATCATGCATAGAAAGCTACTAAGGAAGAGATCTAACACATATTAAAATAGAAACTACAGTAATAGTAAGTCATGACATCAATGCTAGATCAAAACATAGAAAAACACCACATGGCTTCAAGGAAAGCATATAGTGAATGAGGATTCACTCTAAGACTAAGAAGATCAAAGGTTGAGTCATTACAGCAGTGTAATACCTTCCTTATAATCAAAACAACTAGAACATACAGTAGAGAGAATAGAGCTAAGAATGTAAGAGATTGAATACGAACCTTGAAGAAGAGAAATCAAAGATGGAACCTCGCTTGGATGCTTGGGGATCTTCTTGGCTTGAGGAGGCGGCTCTAGGGTTCTTCCCACGTTCTCCAATGGATAAGAGGCAAAGTTTTTAGGTTTAGACCAAGGTTGCAATATATAGAGATCTAAAAGAAAAAACTTCCAAATTAGAACAATTATGTTATGGAGCTGCCTTGGTCGATGGTATAGACCAAGGGAGGATCGACCAACCAGTCCCCCTTTGCCAACTTGCTTAATTTTGGATCTCCAAGGTCAAAACTAACACTGGGGGACCTCAACCAACTTAGGGAAAGGTCTAAACTAACTTCATAGGTCCTTCCAAAGATGTCAACATGGAACTCAAGGTCCAACTTCCAAGTCAAACATCAATCAAGTCACTTCTTCAAAACAAATAGGGTCCTCAAGTTAGTGTTAGGTGGGATCTCACAAAGGGGACCTAGGGGGTTTAGGGTTATGGGCTCAGAGGAGATTCCAAGCTAAGAGGGTGGAGAAGGTATTGGTGGGGGATGGGAGCCAAATAGTGAGGTCATGAGGGGAGCTAGTGAGAGAGGGCAGATAATCCCAAACCTATGTGAGAAGGGGGAGGGGGGAAGGATTCCAAGATCCATTAGTGATGAAGGCTAACGGGGGTGATTTTGGGGATACAGGAAGCATAAACATTTAAGGGGCCAAAATGGTTATAGAGAATGCCCATCGGGTGGCGCGGATCAAACTAGAATGATGTTGAAGAGCTAGAGGATATGGAGGTAGAAATAGCAGAAAGAGCTTGGGAATGCAATAAGAGGATATTCCCCCAGACCCATGAAGGATTAGAGGGCATAGAAACCGTCCAAAAGGAATCTGCATGGAGCAGGTAGGAATGGACCCAATTAACCCAAATGAAGTCATACTTTGAGGCAATTTTCCAAATGAGTTTAAGGAGGCATGCAAGGTTAGCATCAAAGATTCGGTGGATACCTAGGTCTCTTTGGAAGTTGGGCGACAGATAGTCGACCAACTGATAGGGTGGAGGAACTGAGAGGCCTCTTGCCCTTTCCAAAGGAAGGCACATAACAAGGATTTCATAGCATGGATGGTAGAATTGTGGATGGAGAAGATTCCACACCAGTAAAGATACGAAGATTGAAACACAATGTGAATAAGAACCACTCTACCGGCAAAGGACAGAAGCTTGCCCTTCCACAGTTGAAGTTTCTTACGAATATGATCAAGCATGGGGAGACAGTGATGGCGGGTAAGTCTACCGGAAATAAGAGGGAGGCCAAGGTAGAAAACTAGGAAGGAGCTAGGCTTAAAGCCCGAGAGCTGAAGAAGAGAGGTACGATGCTGATCAGGGACACCGGAGAGAAAGAGGGTGGACTTATCGAGGTTGACTTAAGAGTCAAGAGAGGGATTCAAAGAGTGACAGGGCTGAGAGAATGGAGGAGATGGATTGGTGATCTACACTAGAGAAGATCATGAGATCATCGGCGAAGGCTAGAAGGGTGAGGTTGATGGATTTGCATTTGGGAATGGGAGAGATGAGAAGTTGGTTAGCTTTGGATTGGAGGATGCGGGAGAGGACCTCTAAAGCTAGGGAAAAGAGGTAGGGGAGAGGGGTAGCCTTGGCGGATACCAACATTGTAGGAGAAGAAGCCCGCAGGAGAGCCGTGGGTAATGATGGAGAAACAAGATAAAGAGATACAAATCTCGATCCAGTGAATGAAAAGGGGAGCCCATAGAGGAGAGGACATCACTAATGAAGTCCTAGCGAATGGAGTCAAAAGCTTTGTGAAGATCTACCTTAAGAAGAGCAGCCCGAGTGGGCGAAACTATCATAACTACGGACAATTTCCATGCAAAGAAGGATGTTGTCCGTAATACTACGCCCTGAGATGAAGGCAAATTGATTCGAGCTTACAAGGCTGGGAAAAGCCTTTTTGAGTCTATTTGCTGGGACCTTAGAGATGAATTTGTAGAGGAGATTATAGAGGGAAATAGGGCAAAAATCGGAGAGAGAGGAGGCCCCTTGCTTCTTGGGGATGAGGTAGAGAAAGGTTTGATTGATGGAGGAAAGTTGAGAAGGGTTGAAGAAGAAGCTGCAGACAGCTTGAACAAGATCGTTCTCAATGAAATCCCAGGAGGCAAGGGAAAAACCCATACTGAAGCCATTAGGACCTAGGGCCTTATTGGGGTTATGAGACTAAATGACAAGGAGCATCTTCTCTGAGGTTCGAATGGCACAGAGAAGAGGTGGAAGAAGGATCAATGAATTTGTTGATGAGGTTGAGGGGGGGGGGGAGAAGGGAGTGGGAGGGAAGGGAGGCCGAAGCCAGGAGATTAGAAAAGAAAGAGACTACCTCGGCCTTGATGCTAGCAGGGTCGGAAATTCGGGAGCCACTACTAGTGAGGAGCGAAGGGATAGAATTAAAGTAACTACAAGCTTTGAGGGACCTATGAAAATATGCCGACTTGGAGTCCCCAAGCTCGAGCCACTTGATTCTAGCATTTTGGTCGAGAAAGCTTTCTTCGGTGGCAAGGAGGGAAGAAAGCTAAGAGGAAACGGTCTTTTCATCTTCAGCAAGTGAGAGATTGGAGGGGTCATTCTGGAGAAGAGATTGGACATGCTAGTGATTTGAATGGTAGGAGGAAACACTAGAGGAAATATTGCCGAAAGTGGACAAATTCTAGGATCGGAGAACTTCCTTTGTGTTGCGAAGCAAGCGGGAAAAGGCAATGGGGGGGGGGAAGGAGTGATAGTGGACGGGCTTCAACCACGCTTCCTTGACTGTAGGGAAGAAGGAAGAGTTTGAAGTCCAAATATCAAAGAATTTGAAGGGTTTGGGGCAGAACGAGATTGGGGGAAAGGTGGACAAAACAAGGGGAATGATTAGAGAGACTGGAGTTGGAGAAAATGGCATTGGAGGTAGGGAAGGAAAAGAGCCAAGGGGCATTCGAGAGGAAGCGGTCTAGCTTAGAGGCAATTCTAGCAGCTCCAGTTTGACGATTATGCCAAGTAAGAGGATGGCCAAACCATTGTAGATCAAAGATACCGGCATGATCAAGATAGGAATTGAAGTCTTTAATGGCGGTGAGATCTAGAGAGGATCCTCCAACATGTTCATGGGAAAATCAAACGATGTTAAAATCCCCACCAATATACCAGGGAAGATTCAAAGCAGAGAAGGAGATAGAGCGGATATCCTCCTAAAGGGGGGTGCGCTCAGTAGCACGATTGAAAACATAAATGATAGAGAGAAGGAAAGGAGGAGAGTTATTGAGAAGAATGTTGAGATGCATGAGCTGGGGAGAGGATCTAAGGAGAGAGATTTGGAATTGCGAGGGGTTCTAAAGAACCTAGATGCGACCATTGGGAGAAACGGGAGGATTCGAGACGAAAGACCAAGATGGGGCAATAGATTGGGCATTCTCTATTTGGAGATGAGTTTCGAGAAGGGCATAAAGGGGGACTTTTGAAGTCTTGATTGTGTTTCTGACCTCTCAGCTTGCTTATGTCCAACCCAAAAGCTAAAAAGGCTATTAAATGGTGAGGCCCCACTGGTGTATAAAGGCATTGATAGTGGTGCTTCACATGCACTGATTTGGCGTTTTTGACCTTGCACTTGTGAACTTCTATGTAACTGCCACTTGACCTTTTTCAGAAGGATGGAGTTGTTTCTCTTGCAAACCATCAAGGATAACAATATTATGTTATCTCCATAAGATTAGTTTCAGTTAGCTCTTCCTGCACTCGGAAACCATTTTTTTGTTTGTGAGTAATGTGTTCATTAGCAATAAGTTTTACTACAAATTTATTCTTTTCTAACCTGAGCATGTGAGTCATTTGAATCTAGGAACTTCAATGATATATCTTTTGCCTTTGTACCATGACGTCTGTCAAGGGTATGATCCTTTATGGGCATTAGCTTTACAAGAGTTCAGAGTCAGTGTTTTGAAAAAGATGACATTAATTTAGAATTAAAAATGACGAGCAATAATTTTGTTTCCGTTGTCCCAGCCTGTTCATTGATAAAATGTGTGATGTGATTCTCATTTTCATAAATGGCTGGCTTGCAGGTATTGACTTTTACCTTCAGAATCGGTTTTTTTAAATAATATGAAATATTGGAAGATAATGCCATAATTAGGACATGTATGTGCCAGCGGTCTGGGTTGCTGGAAGATCATTGGTTAAACAGTGAATTCTGAGCCTACCACTTAACACTAGATTTCAGTTATTTAAGGTGGAAATAGTGGGGAAAGCTAGATAGCTCTGATGATGAGGATTTTTCATTCTTTTTGGTAAACTCAGATGGTGAGGATTTACATGCAGAAAATCACAAGGAAGGAAAAAGGGAGAGGCAGTTAATGCAGAGAGAGATTCAGGCGATTCAAACCAACTTAATTGAATTTGAGGGACATGAGTACTGAGTGATAAACCCCTTAGAGATTACTGGTACTGTCAGAAATCTCAATTCTCCGTGGCATTCCTTCATTTTCTAAGTTTCCTAAGTGAGATGGATCTGCTTCTTAGAGATTGGGATAACAGATCAAGAGGAGGAGGCCCTAGATTCAATAATCTAGATATGACCATCTTGTGCTTTGCAATTGAAGTATGGCAAACACAGAAGGTTTTCCATTCTCAAGCATGAATTGCAGTCTCTCTCTCTCTCTCTCTCTCTCTCTCTCTCTCTCTCTCTCTCTCTCTATATATATATATATATATATATATATGCATATATACTAGTTAGAACTCGCACAATGCATGTCGTTCTTCTCTTTTAAATGATAGTTGATCAATTAGTCTGTAATTAAAGGAATCCTATGCCAATTCTACATAAATTGAGTGTCAAGTGTGAGTTGTTTTTGTTGTTAATTGTCATATTTGTATTAATACTTTTGATGGTTCACAGTTTTGAAACTTATGGTAGGTAGGGTTGCATGCATCAACTTAACACAAAAAATTGACGTGATTAGGTCTTTGGTCTTACAAATTGCACATGATTCCATATATTTTTTAACGTGTGCAACAAATAGAGATATTGAATATTTTATAACTAAGTTAGTTTTTCAGTAATAATGTAGAAATTTGTTTGCTACAGGTACACATTTTGAAATGTACTACTTGTTGTCAAAATTTAGAGTGTAGTAATCTCTAAAAATGAAGCTAACACACTTTGATTTAAATATTTGGCTTAGAAAATTACTATTTGATCAAGGTATGATAATGATTGATGATTATGAAATTTATGTAGTTATGACACTGATAATTTGCCAAAATATCGTTATATGTGTCTTGTATTTGAACTTTAAACAACATGAAGAGAAAGAAAAAAAAATCCTTAGTTAATCTCCATAAACACCCTTTTTCTATCAAAGAAACCCATAAATAATGGAGTCGTGCCTCTAGTAATCTACCAATACTCTACTTAATTCCCTTATCAATTGCCAATCTAGAGATTTGAAATCTTTGATTAGTTATATTTATACCCGCTAAACTTAATCTATTAAGAAATCTAGAGATTCACATTTCACTTAGGCATCTATAGGTTTATGGGTAAGGGTGAAAGAAGATTTCAAAAAGCTATTCATTGCACCAAGAAAATCACGCGATCAAGTTTTGTTAGAGAACCACAAACACCACAACCAAAATTGCTAATTTTAAGCCATGACTCATAGATTTAAAATCTATAATTTGAAATCTCAATCTAGATATTTGAAATCGTTGGCTATTTACCCATCATGGCAAATATTTGAAATTTGTTGTATATTATAGCAAACTTAATCTGTTAAAAATAATTACCACTTACACGTTGGTAGAAATCACCTACTGGAATCCATGTATTGCATTGCCATCCCTCCCTTTGCATTTATAGGCAAATATTTGATTTTTGTTGTAATTTGAAAAGTTACAAGAATTTTCCTTTGAAACATTAACCATAATCCTCCCCTCCCTAATTACAATAAGAAAGGAAGATATGTTTTCTTCACACAATAATTCACAGACGCTGGTCATAATTAATCAATCAACAAGCAACTCACCATCATAGATATTAAAGTTGTTATATGTATTGGTGGGTGTCGAATCCACCAAAGATAATCCTTCTCTCAACTGAATTTGTATTAGTAGTGAGTAGGGTTGAATCCACAGAGATCGGTGAAGATTTATTCTTTGATAAAAATTGGGGGGTTTTGAATCAACAAACTAAATAAAAATAAACGAATGTAGTAGTTAACAAGAAAATTAGAATAATAAAAACTTTCGATCAAGATTCAACTTCAGTATTGATTCTCTCAATTGATCATTGACTTAAAAAATAAAAACTTTAATTTCGGGTAGATTGGTTATGGTCATTGAGGATCAGTCCTCTAACAACCAATCTTTCCCTACTTTATTGATAACCTTCGGATCTGTCCTTTGAGTTATGTCTATTGATTGCATAAACCCAATCCCCAATCAATAAACCCAGAAAAGCCTTGTTTATTTAAATTAGGATATACATTCTCATAGCAAACTCTCCAGGGCATTGATTACCCATTCTAGAATGCTATTTGACACTTATATAAGAACAATAAATAATTATTCTAATTGACTAAGTAATGTATTAATCATAAAACAACAGGCGTCTTGTCTAAGGATTAATACAATAACATAATAAACATGGAAAACGCATAAATACCTGAGAATTAAAGAAAACTAATAATTCGAAGTCTCACAATTGGTGAAAATCAAACTTCCATTAATCTTGATCGAAAGATTGGAATTAGCTAGACATGGAAAAGAAAAACAAAGAAATGAAAATAGAAAACATTGTGCCATTCTTCCTCAGAACTGTGGCTACCTCTTGTTGTAGCTTGTGATGTTCAATCTCTGAAAATATGTTCATTCTTATAGAGGATTCCTGCCAATTCTGCATTCTTTCCAATCTTGTCATTTCCATTGTTCGCTTTAGCAATGCAATTCTTCCCAATTCAATTGTTTCATTTCTTCCTCTTTGCCAATGCAATAGTTTCTAATTTAGTCACTTTCCAATTCAGCTTCTTCCTTACATGTCTGATTGCAAGAGAGAACGAAATATTTGCTTGTTGAATTAAAACATTTGACGAAAATCCTTTTGATTTGAGCAAGATCAAATCTCTAGCTTTGGACATAATCAAATCTTCCATCTTAATTTGGGCATGATTCTTTGATTTGATTTAAAAATGTGCCAATATGGTTCTAACCATTCTTTTTTTGGATTTGATATCCAAATGCTATAATCTGTCCATATCCAATAAAACAACCAATTAGTCTCATTAAAATACAAAGGATTTGATATAATATTAATGCAACTAAGTGACCTATCATGTATATATTGCCTAATTCGTTAGCTCTTTTCTAGAGAAGTACACCAATAAAATAACCAAGCTGCAATCAAAAGAAGAAGAAAAAAAATTATAAAAACAAGCAAAAAAAATTAAGTCAAACAAAAATAAATAAATATCAACGAGGAAAAGCTTTATTACATCATGTCTACAATAGTTAAATCCATGAATATAGATAAGCTTATGCAAGCCTTTGATATAGAAGAAACCACTCTCTTTGTAAGTAAAATTCTTTCAATTGCTATGTTTTATTCTAAGAGTGATAATAGGTGGGTTGTTGGTAGTGTCATTAGTCTTTGGTGATGGAGATTGAATGGCTTAATAAGCCCATCCAAAATGCCCAATCAATAAGAGAACTAATACTTTCTTAAACATCATGAAAATGGTGGATTACATCAGAAAATAACCAAGAATAACAATAATGACAACAACTAATACTACCACACATGCATATGATATTATAAATCACCGAGAAGAAGTAAAGAGCCAAGGAATGCAATAACTGAATTTGAAGGAAGCTGAATGAGCTATTTTGTTAACTTTCTAGAGTGATCCCTCGACGATGCAACAATTATTTTTTATTAAAAATCCCAAGTGAGATCCATGCAATATTAAAAGATTTTATGTGAATATAAATCAATTCTTTTTGGAAAAGGAAAATCATTGCATTTTTCATAATAATTTTTTTTATTAACAAATTTAGCTTCAAATAAACTTTCAAATCAAATAATGCAAAATCCATCATATAATCCTTGAATTGACAACAATAAGTTAAGATTAACTGATTTAGAAGATTCAAGAAAAAAGAGAGAAAAAAATAGTAGATCAGAGAATGACAGGAAAGAAAAATGAATCTTAATAAATACTTACATGGAGAAGGAACGCAATTCTTGTTGTCATTAGGGCATTGAGCGAACCCACAACCCTAGTAAGCAACATAAAGTAAAAGGAGTAATTTAATTTAATATCATTCATATATTTTCATATCAATAATTTAAGATTTAAAAATAAAAGGAAAACTCAATCCATCCAATCTCATCCATCTCATGCATTCTCATATCACCATTCAAAGGATATTGAAAAATAGAAAACATAATCACAAGATAATACTAAAGCAAGTCAAGATATCAATAATAAAAACTAACTAACATCATTATACATGTAATATAAGGTTAACTATATTCCTCACTTTTCACTTTGATCCTTTCCCCAAAGTCTCAATTCACTCCCACAGTATGGTGATTAAAGATACATAGACTTATTCATGCAAGAGAATTAATAATCACAAACTAGAGTCAATTTGGGTTTCAAAGGATATCCCAAAATCTTCCCACGAAAACAAAATTTTGACCACTAGTTTAAAAATGGTAGTTCTCAACCTCATTAGTGAATGGTCTCTAATTTGCCACCGATTCGAAGTCTAATCAAAATGAAACTTTGGGAAAGTCTAATCAGCAGCAAAAGGATCCTATGGGTACCATCAATTTGATCCAATTCGATCTAGATCAAAAAGCCCCAAATTGGCTATCCTAAATTGCTTGTGGTAACTCAAAGAGTCAAAATGCAAAATTTTTCACAAGGGGACGCACCATTACTCTTATAATAGAAAGGAATATTAAAATAAGAAACCAAGGGCAACAATAACCCTAACATGCTCCTACAACCACAATTGCACCAATAAAGAGAAGAGAAGATTCTACAAAACTGTGTCTAAAGAGAAGGGTGTAAGAATTCTAACCTTCCTTCAACGTTTCTCGCAATAATTTGAGTCACAAAACACCTTTGATTGGATGGGAAATACTCTTCTCCTTGGTTTCTCCTCTTCCCAAAGCCTTTGCCTTGTTCTAGCCTCAAAAAATGTGTTTTCGGAGTGAGTTATAACCTAAAATAGGGTTTAAAAACCCAAAATTCTGATTATGTCCCGTAACTGAAAAAGGGGTGGGGGTTTGGTTCACCCAACCAGCACAACCAACTGATCCATGTTTGGACCCCCATCCGGACTCTGATTTTGGTGATTTTTGGCTTGATGGAAAGGTCTTTCGACAATCTTCATTTGGATAACTTAATCTTGTCAATCGGATTCTCCATCATTGATCTATGGACGTTCCAAAATCACCCTTTTACACAATCGTGATTAATCTTCTCTCTTCACTTAAACTCTAAGAGAGTTGTTGAGTCATCACAAGGGTCATCCACCAACATTGGTTCCATTTTCAATCGTTCGGGCTTGACTTGAATGGCCCACAATTATCGCTGACTTGAGGCCTGAGTTCTCTGTCTTGAAACCACGGGTTAAAGGGGTAGAAATCCAGGGGATTTCAGACTCATAATTGGGAAAAGATTGGACATGGTAAACTGAATAATGGACTTTATTTGTTGGAGGCAATTGGCGGTTACTTTTGCTTTCCCTACATCTTCTTATTAAATCCATTCAATTGTGTTAGATCTTCATCAATGGCATTGTAGGCTAGGTCACCCCCTCTAAGAACTTTTAAGAAAGTATTTCCTGATTTAGTTTTTTCTTGTAATAAGGACAATTTTTTTGTGAAGCCTGCATTTTTGCGAAGTAGACTGGCTTATTTGCCATCTATTCATAATAGAAAATCTATTCCTTTTGTGTTACTTTATATTGATGTGTGGGGCCATTGCCAATATGTGTCTATAAATGGCTATAAATACTTCGTTACTTTAATTGTTTGTCACTATTGTTCTGCTTGAAATTTTCTTTTAAAACAAAATAAATTAGGTTTTCTGATGTTTTTGAGATTTTCATAATGTGATTAGAACTCAGTTCAATGCCACTATGAAGATCCTTCATAGTGATAATGGAATAGAGTACATTGATGGTGAATTTCAGAGATATCTCTTTGATTCTGGCATAATACTCCAGACCAGTTATGTTGATACGGTGACCCAAAATGGGATTGCCAAAGGAAAGAACTGACATCTATTAGAGATAGCTAGTTCTATTATGATTCCTATGAATGTCGCTGACCAATACTAGAGTGATGCTATACTCATTGCTTCTTACTTTATGAATAGGATGCCCAGTAGGATACTTGGTTTTAAGTGTCCTAATGAGATTCTCTAAATAGACTCTTCATTTGTTATTCCCTCAAATTTTTTTGGATGTATGTGTTATGCCAGAATCACAGCCTACTAGAGTAAGTTGATTCCCTGCGGCCTATACTACATATTCTTGGGGGTATTCTGCTGCTCAAAAGAGGTAACCATGTTATCATCCTCCTTCTAGAAGAACCTTTGTGTCCATGGATTTAATGAGTCTTACCCTCACCATACACCTCTCCAGGGGAGAATCCTATATGAGAGGTGTTCTTTCCAACTTTGGACTTCCCTACCACACACATAGACTCCCACACACCACCATAGCACAAGTTAGGAGTTCAGGAAGAGATTCTTAACTAGGGGGAGACTTCGGCCAACAGACTAGAGGACTCTTTTCTCCCCCTTCTTTGTCTAAACCTTATGAGGATCCTGTTCATGGGGAGATCACCTTTGTGAGACACACTATTGAGATCTTCCAAAATAATATTGACCAAAATAAGGAGGTATAGACTTATCAAAGGAAGAACTACAATCTGCCAAATAGGTGGAGAAAGTTAGCAAGTTACTACTCTGTCTTCTACTCAAGAATTAGATTATATTGTTCTCCCTAAGGTATTTGTTCCTGATTGTCCTATTGCTATTAGAAAAGGAGTTAGATCGTGTACTCAGCATCCGATAGCTAAGTATGTTTCCTATGATTCTTTGTTTGACTCCTATTGTGCTTTTTATCCTCTTTATCCTCTGTTTCTATTCCTAAAAGTTGGTAGGAAGCCTATAATGATAAAAGATGAAAGAGAGATATGGTAAAGGAAATGCACACAATGAAGAAAAATGATATTTGGGAGTTGGTTACACTTCCTTCAAAAAAAACTTGTCAGCAATAAGTGGGTGTTTGTGGTTAAACAGAATATGGATGGATCTGTTAATAGGTTGAAGACTAGACTGGTTGCAAAGGGGTTTACCTAGATCTATGAGATAGATTACTAAGAGACCTTTGCCTCAGTTGCAAAACTGAATACTATTAGAGTTTTGTTTTTCGTAGCTATAAACAAAAATTGAAACTTGCACCAACTAAATGTAAAGAATGCCTTCTTACATGGGGAGTTGGGGGAAGAAGTTTATTCGGAGTTCCCTCATGGCTTCTTTGATGACATCACTACAGGGAAAGTTCATCAGTTGAAGAGGTTAATTTATTGGTTGAAACAATCTCCTAAGTGTTGGTTTTGATGCCTCTAGAAGTAGTGACATCTATCGGGTACAAATAGAGTAATGTTGATCATACACTATTTGTCAAAAAGATCGGTACCAAGATTAATCTTCTTATTATTTATGAGGTGATATTGTCACCATAGGAAATGGTGGTAAGGAATACAGAGGCTGGAGGACTTTCTTGGCAAAGAGTTTGAAATTAAAGACCTAGGGAAGCTACAATACTTCTTGGGAATTGAGGTGGCTGGTCAAAGAAGGGCATATTCCTATTCTAGAGGAAGTATGTTCTAGTTTTATTTCTGAAGTGAGAATGTTGGGGTGTAAAGCAGTTGATACTCCTATTGAGGTTGGAGTTGAACTCAAGGAGAAAGAGGGAGAACCAGTGGACAAAGGAATATATCAAAGGCTGGTATGGAAGCTTATCTACTTGTCCCACACCAGGCCTGACATTTCTTAGGCCATGGGGCTAGTGAGCTAGTTTATGCATGATTCATATTTAGCTCATATGAAGGATGTTATTGGAATATTTCAGTATTTATTGGGTACTCCTGATGCAGATTGGGTTGGGTCTCCTGATAGGAACTCAATTTTAGGTTACTGTACTTTTGTTGGAGGTAACCAAGTTACTTGGAGGAGTAAGAAATAAATGTGGTAGCTTTATCATGTACAGAAGCTAAATATAGAGCCATGGTTTGTGGAGTTTGTGAGGTACTGTGGCTGAAAGGTCTGTTAGAAGACATTGGAGTTCAACTTCCAAGCCCTATGATATTGTATTGTGACAACAAGGTTGCAATCAATATTGCCAACAATCCTGTGCAACATGATCGAACTGAGCACATTGAGATTAACATGTTTTTTGTCAAAGGAATGCTGAAACGAGGTCTAATTTGTATTCCTTTTATGAGATATAGAGACCAAGTGGCTGATATTTTCAGCATGGGATTGAAGGAAGGTGATTTCCTCCCTATCGTAGGTAAGTTAGGCATGACTGACATCTATGCCTCAAGTAGAGGGGGAGTGTTGGTTGGTCCGGTTCTATTAGTGGCTTTGATTTATTTAGTTTATTATTTCTTATTGCCCAAGTAAGGGTAGTTATATAATACTTTTCACTTTATTATAAATAAAGGGCTTGGGATCACACTGATCTATTTAAGCCATTCTACCACAATTGACTTTGTCAACAAAAAGAAGCACTAAGGAGGATGCACATAAGCAAAGCATAAAGTCTTGATGAAATCCCAATAGAAGTATAGAAGAGCCTAGGAACCTACAGGGTGACTTGGTTGACTAAGTTGTTTAGTAAGAAGTAAGATTATGAGCATAGAGAATGTGCCAGATGAATGGAGGAGAATAATCGTAATTCCAGTTTTCAAAGGTAAATGAGATATTCAAAGCTATAATAATTATAGAGGGATTAAACTAATAAGCCATACTATAAAAATTATGGGAAAGAGCAATTGAAATCCGCTTGAGACTCTTAACCATAGTAATAGAGAACCAATTTGGGTTTATGCTGGGAAGATCTATAACAAAGGCTATTTGCCTAATTAGGAGACTTATGGAAAGATATAAAGAGTGTAGGAAAGACATTCATATAGTATTTATTGACCTAGAAAAAGCTTATGATAGGTTCCTAGAGCGATAATTTAGCAAGTACTAGAGAAAATAAGTCTTAAAATAAATATGTGGACATAGTTAAGGATATGTATGATAGTTTAGTGACAAGTGTAAGAACAATTAAAGAATGAATTCCCAATTACAGTTGGGCTACATCAAGGACCAACTTTAAACCTATATTTATTTGCACTTATAATGGATTAATTAGCAAAAGACATTTGGTGTATGCTTTTTGCTGAATAGTGTGTTGATGGATGAGACTCAAGTAGGAATTAATACCAAGTTAGAATAATGGAAAGAAGCTTTGGAATCAAAAGACTATAAACTAATTATAAAAAGTTCAAATATATAGTTTATAACTTTGTTCGTGATCCGGTAAACAATAAGGTGGTATAGAGGATGATGTTTTCCAGAGAATTAAAATATGATGGATGAAGTGAAGAGGTGTGTTTGGGGTCTTACGTGATTGACGTACTCCTTTAAAGTTTAAAGGAAATTTCTATAAGATCATCGTTTGACCAGCTATGATGTATGGTGCAAAGTGTTGGGCTATTAAAAAGAATCATATAGATATATTCAGTGTGGTAGAAATGAGGATGCTAAGATGGATAAGTGGAAAAAGTAGGAAAGATAAGATAAGGAATGATCATGTTAGAGTTGGTCTGGTAGTAGTTCTCATAAGTGATAAGCTACAAGAAAATCATTTGGGTGGCATGGCCACATTCAATCAGAGCCTTGTAAATGCCCTTGTATGGAGACTTGAAAACCTTAACAAAACACACAGAAACCAAAAAAAAAGACCCCCCAGAACAAACAAACCCAAGGGACAACCTCCGAAGCCACCCCGAACACCAACAAAAAGAACAACCAGGCAAGACACCACCCAAAAACGCGCGAGGAATACCCATATTTAAGAGCGGCACGGAGGAGGGGTTAGAGGCGGACTGGTTTGAAAAATGGGGACATTGACCTCCCAAAGTCATTTTGGATTTATTAGGTGAGTTTATTTATAATTTTGGTTGTAACATTTAGCTACTATGGATCACAATCTTGATTTGCATGGTTCTTAGGATTATTTGTTAATTCTTTCTTCTTCTTCTTCTTCTTCTTCTTCTTTTTTATTTTTTTTTGATGATTAAATAATTCAGTACCAAAGAGAAAAAAAGGAAATACAAGAGCACAAGTGACAAAGCCCAGGCAAAGCTAAGCAGAAGCCTCAACTAACAAACAACCAAAGAGGCATTGAGCCAAGCAACTACCTAAGAGCAACAATTAAAGCAAATCGATACACAAGCACAAGTGGCCCAACACCAAAGTAAGAGGCATCGACCCTAGCAACCATCTGAGAGCAACAATAAAAGCAAACTAGTTATACAACACAAGAGGCCTATAGCCACACATAGAAAGGCCCCCAGATAAATCGACACAGTCTTCCGTTCGATCCTACCCATGAGAAGTATTCCTTATAACAATGCACATGGACTTACGCAGCATCACCACAATCGCAGAGAAGGTAGCAACACAAGAATCATATGAAGAATGAAGAGGATAGATCAGAGACCAAAACACATTTGGAGAGTTCAACAATGATAGTCCTCATGGCTTTCCCCCATAGCTAGAGAAGCCATCAATGCTAGAACCCTCAACAAATTGAAGCGAACCCCAAAAACAAGAAGGGAAGAGGAGAAGAATTTGGATCTAAGGTTGAGCCTAAAAAGTAGAGATCAACAACGATGACTCTCATGGCTTACCCCCCAACACAAGAGAGGCCAAAGAGGAAAAGAACCCTCAACAATATGAAGTTGATCCTAGAAACAGAAAGGGGAGAGGGAGAGTGAAGGAGAGATAGAGAGAGGAGAAGAATCCATATCAGAGTTCGGACCCGAGTTGGAGAGGATGACAACAATACCCATTAAGGCTTCCCCTGATACCAATGAGTCATTTGAGCCATCAAGACTAGAATCCTCAACAAACAAAGATGAACCCTAAAATGGCCTCAAACACGGGGTGTTTTTTTTTTTCTTTTTCTTTTTTTTTTTTGGGACAGAGGCCGGGAGAATGGGAGAAGATGAGGAGAAGAGAGAAGAGGAGAAGTGGAGAGGGAGTTCAGATCACATAATTGAGATGTAGCTCGACCACTCCACCAAAGAAACAGAAGGAGAAGAAACAAAGAGAAGAAGAGAATCAAAGGGAAGAGAGCAAGTTTGACCCAACCTTAGGAGAGAACAAGAGAGGAGGAGAAGAAAAGGGAAGAGAAGAATCAGAGAGAAGAGCAACTCTCAAATCTGAGATCATAATCGACCTTGCCTCTGCAAAAACAAACCAGAGGGAGAAGAAAGGAGCTCAGATAAGAGAGCTTGACCAGAGAATTGCTGAAACTAAGAGGAGGAGGAGGGTGGCAGAGAGACACACGGTGGAGGACCACTAGCATTTCTCCACCTCTAGAGACAGTCTTCTTGAACCTTTGTAGATCTGGGTTTATTGTTGTCTCCTCAAAACCTAGAGGCATGAAGGCCTAGATCGATGGAGTTACAGCTGTAGTTTGAAGGATGTAGCTAACTCTCTATCATCGCAGCTTTGTCTTGAAGGAAAGTGGCTTCCATTTGATATCTATTGTCTAAACAAGTTACGATGTATTTAGGAAATCGTGGAGTTTTTTTTTCTCGTATACTTTAGTTTGAGCATAAGGTAAAATTGGACCACTAAATACCTTTGAATTGTTTCTTTTACCCAAAACCTATGAGTGCATTTTTAAAACAACTCGGTTTCTAAAGATTTGTGGGAGGAAATTCTATATCTTAAGATTTGCGGCATATGCATATGCTATATCTACAAATTTGGAAAGGTCACATGCTAAAGGTGTCTACTAAAATTTGAGGGTAAATATCACTTTCCTCTCCTCTTAGCTCAACAAATAGCACTTAGACCTCCTTTTAGTTGGATAATGTCACTTACCTCCCCTCTTACCTAACAAATATATCAAACACTCCCCTCTGTTAACTTTCTCGGTTGAATTTAACTTTTACTATTAAATATTTTTCTAAAACCCCAAACTACCCTTGGCTGAAAACATTTTTTTTAGTTTAAACCATAAATTACCGTAATCAGCCTAGCAATTAAAATACTAAATTACCCTCAATTAAAAATATTGTTAAAAACTAAAATATCATATTTAAAACCCAATTATCTTAAATTATTAAAACTCCAACGTACCTTTTTATTTTATTTTTTTTTTTATCAAGATGTCTTAATTTAAATTGCATTTTGATATCAAGTAGTACGCGTTTCTTTTAGTTGTTTGATAAAACTAAAAAAAAGGGTACGTTGGCGTTTTAATAATTAAAGATAATTTGGGTTTTAACTATTGTATGGTTTTTCACAATTATTTTAATTGAGGTAATTTAGTATTTTGACTACTAGGGTGATTACAGTAATTTAGGTCTAAACTAAAAAAATGTTTTCAGCCAAGGGTAGTTTGGAGTTTTAGAAAAATATTTAACAATAAAAGTTAAATTTAACCGAGAAAGTTAACAAAGGGGAGGTGTTTGATATATTTGCTAGGTAAGAGGGGAGATAATTACATTATCACTAAGAAGGGGTTTAAGTACTATTTATTCAGCTAAGAGGAGTGGTAAGTGATATTTACGCAAAATTTGATTTAGAGGGTAGGCATGCTATAGTGTACATGTGAGAATGGTAATACTGTCCAAGCACTGGCGGTGGCTAGTATAGCTTTTTAGGTGCTTTTGCCATATCCAGTTGGCACTTTGAACACTTGCTCTCTTTGTGCAAATCTGTTATGGATCATTCATATTGGTCAATGGTCAGATCAAAGTTGATGGAATCAGACTCATTGAATTCCAAGGGGGTTTAACAGTTGGTCTTACTTAGGGTAATCTAGTGGCTGCTACTAAGTTGTAAACGGTTGTTGAATTTACGCTGTCAGGTCATCTGCCCAAACGATCCAAAGAGGCAGATTTAAAAGTATAGAGAGGTTGTAGGAATTATGTGGCCCAACACATATTATTTTACTTGCACATTCACATTGGACATTTGTAAGGTTATTTTGATTATATGTGGCATTTATTGTTTATGATGATTTATGTGGTTATTTGGTCCATTGGATTGTTTGGATTGATTTTATGGATGATCATCTGGTTTAACCACATTGTAGTCCTTGACTTGACTACACCCATCATAATGTATTATTGTCAAAATATACATTATTGGACTATGATGGGTTTGAGGGGTGCAAGTTAAAATTGCTCAGACTATGGGAGATATGAGGACTAGTCTCTCTATGGTTAGTACACTTTGAATCTGTGGAGTCCATCCATGAAAAGATTATGTGTACGTTTAGTGTTGATCTTAGTGACTAGTGCTCCATTGCCAGTGACTTGACAATTGCGAAAGTGTACGCGTACCTACAGACTGCCTTTTGAAAGGATTTATTGATAAAATGTTATTGCAAACTTGTTTTTATTTATTAGTAAAAACTTATTTATTTTCTTCTCTATTTGTTGCAAAACCAATTTGTTTTGTTTTATTAATAGCAGTTCTGTAATTTTTTTCCTTAATTCTTTTGGGGGCTTTCTAGTAATTGTCAAGGTAAGCCTTAAGGGTATTTTGGATATGAGCATTAGTGGGCTAGCATCTCACTTAGGGTGGACTTTATGGATGATCATCTCCACCCTAGAGATATATAAATCTCAAGGTCACACTTGCAAAGGGATAAGAATTTTATTCAGAAGCTCAAAATACCAAGTAATGGTATACCTGTCCAGCTGGGGTGAGCACCCTGATTGCTTGTGAGATCCTTGGCATCAAATGTGTTTCTTCTTGTGGTTTTAATCTTTGAGTCTCATCCTTCATTTTTGCTACAGTGGTGCTAGATCTTCTTTTTCATTTTATATCTTCTCTACAAGGTTGGATTTATCTTAAAAGAGGTATGTTAATTCTATCGTGAGTTTGTCAAATAATAATTTACTGTTTTGCAGATTAATTCTTCTTGATTCTCTCTTTTAGCTAGTTTTTCTAATGGAGGTGTGTGTACAAAGAGTAGCCTACATGTATAGACTCATGACTGTACCGTATAGGTGCATCAATGCCTATAAATAACCCTCCTATATATGTAATGTACTGAAATAGCACACTTACGTTTTCTTTTCTAGTACAAGCTTCATTTGTGCATAGTGCAGCCTATGGCTCAAACATTTGTGGGGCCTTTTTGAGTCTTGGGAGATGGTGTGAAACCTAGCCCTGACCCTGATTCGGAAACACTATTGTTTGCAGGTCCAGTGACCCGAAGTAAAGCAAGAAGTCATCTTTGGGCCATTTCTGTTGAAGACTTGATGGCTGGATTGGATTCCATGAGTGTTGATGCTAGTGTTCCAATTGTGGAAACTGCACCTTGATGAGGATTGGATTAGTTGATGGTCTTGGAGTGGTCTCTGTATAGATTCGAAGGCATTTCTAACTCCTAGGTATGTCACTCTAGGTGTGTGCGAAACCCCTTGATGTTTGGACTTGATCTGAGCCTTCAATTCCCTGTTTTGAAGTTGCTGTCTTGATTGGTCGACTCATTGGTCGATTGGACCAACAGACCAATCAATCGACCAATGGTGTCTGAACTTCCCAATTTGACCCTGCTCTTCTATTTAAGCTTAATCTCGGGAATACTCCGCCTCATCTGCCTCCTAAGCCTTTGGAACGAGTTAGAACCCTAATCTAACCCATTCCCTTGCATTCTTTGATGATCTCTCACAAAGACTTGAAGAATTCTTCATCTTTCTACAGAAAAGGTATGATTTTCACTCACTCTGTCTTCTATCTTTGATCTTCTTTCTTTTATTCTGTTTTTCATTGAGATCAGAAAGATGATGAAGCATTCTTGTAATCATCAATTCTCTGGTCTCACCATATTCTTTAAGACTCATGATCATCATCATGATCTTAAACCCTGCCTGTTGAATTCTTGAAAACCTAACCCTAAACCTTTGAAAACCTAACCTGGGTGATTATCTGGAGAACTTTTGGTAACCTACCTTGTGAGAAGGAAATCCTTTTTGGGTAACATTGTGTTAACCTAAAACTTAATCATCTATATTTTCCTGTTTTGATTTGTCTTTGTTCATCCGGAGATCTCAACCTTTGTCCAGGGAGCCAAAAGGGTGAAACCCTAAATTTACTGGAATCAAACCCAGGAACCCCCTTGTTAATCATGTTAACCCAATTATTATGTTTTCTTTACTAGATTTGAATTCTTTCATATCCTAGTTCAATATCTTTAATTTTTCTATTTTCCCTCCTAACCTATGTTCAACCTAATTAGGTTAACCTCATGATATCTAGGTTGTAACTAAAGAACTTGTTTTGATCTATGATTGATGTCCTCTATACCCTAGGATACTACCATGATAGTTTTCCCCTGAATTGTACTCTTTTGAACCACCGAATTCGGTTTTTGATTCTCAAAATTCGGATTTCTTGAAGGCCACTGTCTGCATTGGTTGACTCATTGGTCGACTGGTCCAACAGACCAATCAATCGACCAATGAGTACAGCAACCTCAATCTTGTTCTGCTTTGATTGATTTATGATCTTTTCCTTTATGCATCTTTCCTAACATGTTGTATGTACTTGTTTAGGACTGTCTTCTCAGGTTTTGTCAAGTTCATACTTGATTCTTTAAGTTTCTATACGAGTTAGAAGGTAAGGACAGTTGATTCCTTAACTACATAGATTGCTTGTTCTCTGATTTCTACGTTATGAAACTATGATATTACCTACTGTTGTTGTACTTTAATTCTGATCTCCTACTGTGAGAACAGTAGCACTTGTTTATATTATCTTTTTCATTATACATCTTATAAGAATTACTTATTATTCCCTAATCTGATTTTTCTTTTACATTCTCTTGTATATGATGAACTGTTGGTTGTGTATGTCATGACTGATCTAAGAATGTGTTTGCTTAAGTTTGGTTTGGGATTGGGGAGTGTCCTTTTGACACTTCTGTCCTTGGACATCGGAGGGAATAGTATGGGATGTTCTCCGAAGATGCCCATCGACGCTTTCCCGAATCATTGGTTGTCATACCTAGGGATGTCTAGCAGTGTTTGGCTAGGTTTTACCCTTGTTATATCAGACCCGATTCGGAAGGGTATTGAGACCGAACGACCCGTGGCAGCAATGGGGATTCATGGGCGCTCAAGACCGGTGAAATGATCCGTGAGAGGACGGGAATCACATTGTGGGGGCCATTTATTGGAGGGTTGCATATGGCTAGACTTGGGCTCATGGGCGCTCGAGACCGATGAGTTATATCCGTGAGAGGACATGAGAGCTTCCCGTTTACCATATGTGGATAACCAATAGGGTTGATGAGTCCGGTGAGTAATATCCGTGACTCTAGTGTGAAGGATACCGGAAAGGATCCCGAGAGGGGAGGAATGGAAGTATCTGGAACTGACTTGATATAACTGACTAGATGACTTGCATTGGGCTAGGCTTTTCCCTGACATGTGCCGGTACTTATGCCAAATTCTTGTGAGAGAGTGTGTTGACTTAACCCCTTACCATGGTTTGTCCGAGAGGGATGCCCGGACCCACTGCCTACTGGAGCCGAGTGATTGACCTACCCAGAGAAGTACGGTGCTATGACTTAAAGCATGTCTACCATAGAGACCAGCATACATAGAGTTAGATGCATTCATACTTTATATGTTCCATATTGCATTGCATCATGTTATGTTTTGTCACATGTTATCTATGATGTTATGGATTAACTTGCCTTACTGAGTTTTCTTCGAAACTCATTCCTTTTTGTATATTCTTTTGTTAGACTATCCTGCAGATACAAATTATTATGACGAGCAGTACAGTGAAGCACAAGCTGATGAAGCGTATTACACGCAAGGTGCTGGCAACGATCAAGATTACTCTGATGATCCCCCGGCGGATCAAGCTGCGTACTACTTTTGAGAACGGCATAGAGATAGAATAGATCAGTTGGATTGATGAAGTCCACACTTATGAAGACGTTATCTATAAACTAGAAGACGCTTGATCTTAGTTTATTCTTTAGTACATTGTTTCGGTTGTAATTTCTTTTGACTTTCATACTGCGTTCCGCTATGTTTGTGAAGTGAGTTTCCGCCTCACTTTACTTCTTTTGATATCTTTGGATATCTAGTATCTTTCCGCACTCTGATTATACTGATTATTCATTATTTGTTTTGAACCTTTGTTTATAATATTAAACCTTGATTAATTACTGTTTATGATTATGTTATTGTATATGTGGGAGGATGATTTCCTCGATACTTGATCTTCGGGGCTGTGGATCACACTCTCGGGTATGCCAGTTAGGGTACCGGCTGGGAGGATGTGACAGATGGTTTGCTGAAACTCCACTGCATCTAGTTGGGAGGAAGGGGGTGGGGGAGTGGAGGAAAATGAAAGCAGCCTTGCAATGTGCCTAAAGGTTCTAACATTCTGTTGTTGCTATGCTATTTCAAGATTCACATCAACACTAGAGAGAGAGAGAGAGAGAGAGAGAGAGAGAGAGAGAGAGAGAGAGAGAGAGAGAGAGAGAGAGAGAGAAGGGGAATAATCTACAACTGAGTTCCTAGAGATTCTGGAGTGTCTTAGAGAAGAAAAGTATTTCATGTATGGATCTCTAATTAGAGAGAGGACGATTGAAGGAATCTCAAATTAAGATACATTGGGAAAGGGGAAAGACTAAAATAATTAGGCAGAAATGAGCAATAAGAAGAACAATAAATAAATTGAACACAAAATAAAATGGATTTTTACTAGAGAGAGCCTCAACTATAGGCATCTCTTGTCTAGGACATAAGGGGAAAGAAGGAATAATATAAGAACCGAAAGTAAAAGTCCTAAATTAAGAATGATGGATAGAAATAAACAAGAATTCGAGGGGTTTGGCCCTTTTCCTTATAGGAAATCTCCCAAGAGTGCCCAATGACATCTAAGAATGTGCCATGTGGACTATACCAATTCAAGGGTCAAGATAAGATAATTATTTTTACCCTAATGGAACCCAAAAAATCTGAATGGAAACTTCGTTTGAACGTCCATCTTCCCGTCTTCTTCTTTGCGAGCTTGTAGAAGTGGAGATTTGCTCCACCGAGCACCACACCCCTTGTAGCCGCAACCTACCCTCCTATGTACACTCGCCTAGCCTACAATCTGTCTCCATTTCCTACTTCGCTGCCTTACCTTGCTACTTTTCCTCTTCTCACCCAGCTCACCTTTTGGATTTTTGACAACACCAAACCCTTCTCTCCTTCGTCCTGTGACTGACTTACGCCTTGAGAAACTTCTCACTACTATTGGTGGACCCTGTTCTTGTTTACTCTCCCTATGTTGGGCCATAGGAGGAGAAAACATACTGGCCTTTCACGATTGCACAACAACACTAATTAATAAATTGAGAAAATTGCACTGGCACCCCTAAAAATGGAGGCCTTAAAGCACTGACACCCCACTTTATGTTTAAAAAGCATAGAGACCCCAAAATTGGATTTTCATTGGATATATTTGTCCAATTTGTCATTGAAAACTTTTCAAACACTGTTAAGCACCTTGCTATTTTCATTCATCCTTTTAACTTACCGAAGTGAGGAAAGCCACATTGGGGATCGTGAGCCCGGTGGGTGGTGAAGATCTTGTGTGTGTCATCGAAGTCTTTCCGGGGTTGAAAGCATGGGTTGGAAGTATGTGTGATGAGCTTCTATCCAATTTGTCATTGAAAATTTTTCAGACATTGTTTATTATAGGGATATTTTTGAAAATAAACAGAGATTTAACTGTTTTCAATGATAAATTTAACAAATATATCCAAAAAATCCAATTTTGGGGTTTCTGTGCTTTTTAAATATAAAGGTGGGGGGTGTCAGTGCTTTAAGGCCTCCATTTTGGGGTGCCAGTGTAATATTCTCTAATAAATTTGGTTGTGATGTGTCCAAAATCTACTCAGCCCTTAGATCTCCTTAGAATGACCTACAAAACAAAAGCGTCAGATGTGGCCCGACCGCTGGGGTCGGGAGTCCACCTCCGAAGGCTAAGTCAGTCGATGAACTTAATCACAAACAACTCTGCCAGAAGTATAGAGCTAAGGAAGGAAAAACTGGAATACGATTTAGATCATAAGCCTCTGAGTGTTTACGTCCAAATGTGTGTATATGGATCTCTCTTTTACCTTGTAGGTAAAAGATGTTTATATAGAGTGTACCTTCGAATCTTCTTCGTTGGATGTACTTGAGCCTTCTTCGGATAGTCGTTGGATTCTAACAGTTAGATCCGTTGAAGCGATAGACTTCTACTAGTTTGAACTAGTAGAGGACTCCTAGGATAACCTCACGGTTATTTGATGGTTATCCCTTCAATAGTGATAAGTGACAGCCGCCAAGTTGTGTCTGTCATCATTAGGGTAATTAACCTAATCCATAAGTTGGATTAGGGCGTGCTTGTGGCTGATTTAGTTTTCTTCCTCAGCAAGCTATCTCCTGAACCCGGCTCGTTCGGAAACGAGTCGATTCTCTTCATCCCGACCGGAGTCGAAGGTCAAACCAAGCATGAACCAGGTTCGATCATATTTTCTCCACATCATGAGCCCCCCAGACCAAGCGTTCGGTCGACCCCGAGGGCTTGGTTTTTAACTGGGTTTTTCGTCAAGCCATGGTCTTTGCATAACCCACTAAATGTCATATCACATTTAATGCGGTGGTCACTTTTTCCTCGAGAGTTGTGAGGGCAATGCCATGCATCCTTTTGCATTCTAACTATCGTGGCTCACGTAACCCAAACGACGGTTTTTGAATGCCTATTTTGGATTCGTGAGTTCAAACTTTCAAACCTTCTTCAAATCTCGATCATTGATGCTTAATTAATCTCGATCGTTCACGTCCTCGAACACTCGTGTGAGTGCTTAAAAGCGGCTTGTTGTCTTCGTAGGTTTCATTCTTCTTGTCTTGGAATTTTGAAACCTCGTCGTCTCTTTCGCGCCTTCTCGCTCTCGAGCTTTTTGCCTTATTGAATCAGTAAGTTTACTGATCCCTTTGAAAAGTTAACTTTCTGTCTCCAGGTTTTTCTTTTCTTTTTGTACCGTAGTGAAACTTTAGTAATGGAGGACAGTAGGGTTTCTTCCGAAGCTTCCCTTGTGCCCAGCGCCAGTAAGAGTGATAATGGTAATGAGGCCTTTGTTTCACTTCCCTCTGAGCAGTCGGACAGTGATAACAAAACCCTAACTGCTCTCTGGCGTGACTTCGCAGAAGTTAACCAGAAGAGAGGAAAAGCTGAAACTTCTTCTGCCCTTCTTGAGTCTGGACCATCCATGACTCATAGGGTGACTGCAGAGTCTTCTGGGTAGTCAAAACAAACTTCCAAACCTAGTGGTAGACCTGATTCTGTTGCCTCCTCGTATAAGGAGGAAACTCTTCTTTTGGCCATCTAGGGTTTTGATTTTCCTTCCTCTTACCATCTTAGGGTTCCCAACCCTAATGAGAGGGTTGATTCAACCCCTCCGGGCAAATTTTCCCTATATATAGATGCACTGGAAAGCGGGGTTTGCTTTCCTTTCTTCAATCCTTTGTTTGCAACCATCCTGAATCACTGGGACATTTGCCCTGGAATGTTCCTTCCCAATAGCTGGCGTCTCATCATCGGCTTCTTGGGTTTATGCTTTGAACTTGGCATTACGCCCTCTCTTGCTCTTTTTGTGCATTTTCATCTTCTTTCTATCTCCCATCCTCCTTGTTGGGTTGTGCTTTCCAAGCGCAATAAGACTGAGCTTAACTGGAGGGGCAACATTCTTGCTAAAGGAACTTGCCCTTCCAATCACAAAGGATGGCGCAAGCGATATTTTTTCTGTCGATCTCCTCAATCAGATCTCAACTTCCCGACCTTTTGGAAACAGTATACTTCATACTCTGAGGATAACCGGGTCCTTCCCTTATCCAAAGAAGACAAAACGGCCGTCAGGAAGATCAAATCTATTCCGTGGTATCAAGAGATACATGGATATGAGATGGAATACAACTCCATCCTTCAATACTGGGGACTGGCTCGTCGTGAGCTTCTTAACCACCATCTTTTTATTTTCTGAGGATGATATGCCCTTTTGCAATCCTGGCTTTTGTCCTTCTTTGCAGTGCCACCAAGAATGAACCCTGAAAATCTTCGGGCAAAGGCTTCCAGGGCTGTTGTGAAAGCTGAGCAACGGTCGCCTCGAGCCTTAACTGCCAAACAAGTAGCCTCTGTTCCCTCTCCCGACCCTTCCTACAAGGGTATTAGGAACTTGAAGCCAGTGGTTGAGGCTTCGGGAAGAGGGAAAAAAACCAATGGTGGGAGAGTCTGATATCCCTTCCGCCACTCGAACTAAAAGGAAGCATGATTCAGTTGATGCTTCCACCCCGAAAAAATCCAAAAAGGATAAAGATTGCGAGGAGATCTTTATCCCCCAGTGGACACTGACGTAGACTGATAGGGCAACACAAGACCCTAAGAAGGCTGCAGAATGGAGTTCTCTTGGGCTTCTGCTTGCTGATCGTCAGCCTTTGAAGCTCTGGAAGATGATGCTCTCGTTCGTCAGTCCACTAGGTACCGTCTTTCCCGATCTTTCATCAATTTCCCTTCATAATCTCTTATGAGTTCTTCTGATAATTTCTTCGTCCCCAGGAATGTTGTGTTGAGCTTTTATCAACACATGGAGGCATTGAGCCGAGTTGGTCGTGATGGCTCCTTGTTGCGGACTTGTGAAGAGAATTTGGCTAAAGCCAATTCTGAAATAGACTGGCTGAAGACAGCAACCGAAGAGCTGAAGATGAAGCACGATGAGGAGATGCATTCCTTGAAAAAGGATCTTGACTCTTCAGTTGCCCGTGCTGTTGCTGCCGAACGCAAGGCTAGGAAACAGAAAAACACTGCTACGTTGTTCGGTGAGAGTCTTGAGCTTAAAGCCATAGAGAAAGAACATATACTGAAGATGGCAGTTCCTAGCAAGCCCGAACATATTAAACCAGAGTTTCGAAGAGATTGCATTCGGAAATACCTGAACAGCGTTCCTTTCTCTAACCTGCTGGGCGCCTTCAACCTTCAAGCTTACCATGTGGGGCAAAATGATGTTTGGGAAAAGATCCTCGAATCTAACCCTTCCTTCGACACAACTCCTTTTCGTGAGGTGTGTCACAAAGAGATCTTTGGGAAGCTTAAGTTGGCCTTCCCCGACTGAGCTTTGAAAGAGGATGATCCTTTCCCAGTTGACCCAAATTATGAGGAATATCTTGCTGATTCACCACCCCTTCTAGAAGAAACTTCACAGCCTGCCGCTGAAAAGGATCCTGAGGAAGACGATCCTGAGAAAGACTCCTCAGTCAATAATGAGGAAGTGTCTTAGGGAGTCACCTTTTTTTTTTTTTTTTTTTTGTAAAGCTTGACCCTCCATAATCAATGAAAATAGAATTTTTCCAATGATTGCTTTAATATTTCCTCTCATCTCATGTCCAAAAACTCGTCTTGGAAATAAAAAATAAATGATATAAATTATCACTTAACTTCTTGTATCTTGACGAGGGTTGACCCTTGGGATATCATGAAGAGGCGTTCGGGAGAGATGTTTCAGCTTCTATGTATTCCCAACTGCTCTTTCATTTATTACGAAGTCCCAATGTCTCCTTGCCTTTGTATACCACTCACTTCTCCCAACGAGTTGGAAATACAAATATTATTTAAGTGGTGGCGCAACGGTTGGAGGTATTCTCGTATCAGGTGCACAGTTCCACGTGGCTTTCCTCTAACCGTTGATCTTGCCTTTTGAAGAATTCGAAGCGTTTCTTCAATCCAGTCCTTTGGTTGCCTTTGGCTTTCAACCATCGCCTCATTACCTGAGGCTATTTAAGTCCCTCCAGGGTACTCCTCATTTATCCTACTATTTGCAAGTTAGATTTGCAAAACGACATTTCGTCTTCCTTTGCTGCATTCGTACTTTTCGTATTGCAACAATATTTTCGATCAGCATCTGAGCAAGTAAGCTTTTTCTTTGTCTATGTCACGAATCTCCTCTCCTTCCCCCCGAGTGAACTCCACAGTAGTAATACTTGGGGTTCTCTTAATGGGTATTCTGAGTAGTTCATATTTGTTTGAGAACTAGGGTTTTCCCTCTTTCTGTATGTTGTTGGATTTTCGTACTGATGCTGCCTTTTCTGTACTTGCAGTGCCTCCCAAAATTGATTTGAGCTTTATTAGGGCGAAGTCATGCAAGAAGACTGTCCCAGTACCGACGCAGGTTGCTTGCCGTACGGTGATTGCCTCTGGTGAATCTTCTAAGCGTAAGGAGACTGCTGTTGGTGAATCTTCAGATCAAATTCCCACAGTTTCTACTGATGCTTCTCCTACTGCTCCCTCCGCCTGAAAAGATCGTTTGATCTTCCCAGGAAGATCTTGATCCTTCCGTCGCTGCCTGTGCTACTGATGCCCCTGCTGGAGAAACCATTCGGGATTCTCCGAAGGAGAACCTTCGGACATCTGAGGCAACTATGTTGGCATTTGATGAAGGCGCAGTCCCGGCGGGTGCTACTTCTATTTCCAACTCTAATGCTTGTTTGGCATCCTCTTCCTCTCCTTCTTTGGAGCTAGAGGATTTTGCCACCAGGAAGCGTCGTCGGTTGGCGGATGATGTAGCTCATCATTCTCCTGATGTAGCTCATCCTTCTCTTGATGTAGCTCATCCTTCTATTCCTCTGAGGAAGTCTGAATTAGTGTCAAACAAGTTTGACAAGGCGCTGGAGTGGTGCACTGCTGCTCAAATGCCTAGCCAAAGCAGAGTTCTTTCCAAAGTTCCAGATGATGACTTTATGAAATCACTAGTGATGTAAGTTTTTCTTCATTACCTTTTGATGCTGAAGATTATTCTTTTGCTCCTAACTAACTCGGGAGTTGTTTGCAAGAGTCTCACTGGCAACTTCCACAACCAAGTGGAAGCAGCCTCTAGACTTAGTAAGCTGAGTATTGAAGTTTCCAGGCTTCGGGAAGACTCCAAAGCCAAGGATGCTGAAATTGCTCATCTTAGGAGGTTAGCTTGGGAGGTTGCAGGAGAGAAGAACTCTGTGATTGAGCATCTCCGTTCAGATTTGGATGATGCCAGGGAGAAGATCCGGTGGCTAGAACGAGAAGTAGGAAAGTCAGGGGTGAAAGGATCTGAAGCATTACCCCAAAGGCAAGCTAACATTCCCTTGCCCGAATCCCTTCCAACTGACGTTCACAAAGCTTGCATCTTCAAGTATTTGCACGAGTAAGCCCTTTGTTGACATACTGAATGCTTATAACTTGCAGGCATACCGGGATGGCAAAAATGAAGTATGGGAATCAATATTAAGGAAAGATCCTCATTTCGACATGACTCCCTACAGTGATGATTGTCATCCTGAAGTGTTTGCCAAGCTGGGTCTTCCTTCCCTTGACTAGACCAAGGATAAGATCGATCCTCCACCCCCGGATCCGGATATCATGCATTATCTCGACGATTCCCCTCCTTATGCTCCTCTCCAAGGATTCAGTTATGAAGAACTTGGCCTGAGTGCAGGTTTCATCAAAGATCAGACTTCTTCCGATTAAGCTGGATAAAGAGTATGGAATTGCAGAGGATTTTGATAACATGCTTTTTTCCAACTCTATTCTCCTTCTTATTGAATTTGTGTTGCTTCCTGACTCTGTATTACTTCTGGCAAAGCTCTTTCAATCTTGTAACTTCTTGATGATGTCTTTCTCATTTTGACCGAGTGAAGATTGTACCCCAACACTTGTTTATATATATGTTGGTTGTAAAGGTTGGCCTCTTCTGGTCGTTTAAATAAATAAAGAATTGAACTTCATCTTTGAACTTTGCTAGTCACTTGAGTCATTGTTGCAGTAGGTCTTATAATGCCTTTACTTAGAGATTTCCGGAAAAATTCAATAAGTCTGAGAAGGAACTCACTCGGGTTTGAAACCGATGCTTTGTAGAAGGACCCACATGGTTTTTAAACTAATGCCTTTACTTAGAGATTTTCGGAGAAATTCAATAAGTCTGAGAAGGAACTCACTCGGGTTTGAAACCGATGCCTTGTAGAAGGACCCACAGGGTTTTTAAATCGATGCCTTTACTTAGAGATTTCCGGAGAAATTCAATAAGTTTGAGAAGGAACTCACTCGGGTTTGAAACCTATGCCTTGTAGAAGGACCCACACGGTTTTTAAACCAATGCCTTTACTTAGAGATTTCCGGAGAAATTCAATAAGTTTGAGAAGGAATTCACTCGGGTTTGAAACCGATGCCTTGTAGAAGGAACTCACTCGAATTTTCATCCGATGCCTTGTGGCTGGATCTGTTCTTGAGTGTGGTGTATGATGCCCCCTAATCAAAAGATAGTTGTTGAAAACCAATAATTGCATTGATTGAGTTGAAATTTGTTACATCATGAACAAAATTGATAATCTTCAAGGATAATATTTTTTCAGATGTCTGGCATTCCACGAACGATCCAACTCTTTTAGGGTTGTCATGTCCTTCAGCTTTTAAGCTCCCGAACCGACTGGTTTTATAACCATATATGGTCCTTCCCAAGAAGGGTCCAATTTTCTTTGATGGCGTGGATCTGAAGCTAAGGTATTTCTCAATACCAAATCTCCTGCTAAGTACCGACGATTCTTTACTCAGTATTATAATGTGACGCTATTCTTCGTTGATAATGTTGAGTTCATGCTATTATTGCTTTTGCCCGAACTTCATCCAACAAATCAAGACTATCAAGCAGTCCTTACTCATTCGCTTTTTCTTCGAACTCTCTGTCCCTCAATGTTCCCGCCATTACTTCCATAGGTGCCAATGCCTCGGATCCATAAGCCAACCTAAAAGGAGTTTCCCCTATGGGTGTTCGAACTGTAGTCCGGTAGGCCCACAAGTACATTATGCGTTCTTCGACCCATAATGCTTTATCAGCCTCAAGTCTTCTCTTTATTCCCTCAAGTAGCGTTCGGTTAGTAACCTCTACTTGCCCGTTGCTTTGGGGGTATGCCCACGATGACATACGATGCTCGATCATGTAAGTTCCACAAAACTGCTCGAATTGTGGACAGTCAAATTGGGTTCCATGATCAGTAACGATTATCTTCGGCATCCCAAAGCGATATATGATTGACTCAAGCACAAACTTCTCCACCTTTCTTTCAGTGATTGTTGCCAGGGCGCTGGCCTCAACCCATTTAGTGAAGTAGTCAATTGCTACTATCAGATATTCTCTTCCGCCCGATGCCTTAGTGAATTTGCCCATGATATCGATTCCCCACATCGCGAAAGGGATGGGATCTAGAATTGACGTCATGGTTTCCGCTGGGCGTTTGGATACTATAGCATGAACTTGACAATTGCTACACCGGCGAACATATTCCATAGCAGCTTGTTGGATCTTAGGCCAATATAACCCAAGTCTCAGGATTTTGTGTGCCAGGGCTCGTCCACCCATGTGCGTGCCACAAATTCCTTCATGTACCTCGGCCAGAGCTGACTCCGCTCCTTCGAGACCTAAACATCTCAGAAGGGGTCCAGAATAAGATCTTCTGTACAACCTTCCATTTTGTATGATGAATCTTGCTGACCATACTCTGACTAATCTCACCTCTTTTGGATCCTCCGGTAGTTTATCATCTCTCAGATATTCAACTATTGGATCCATCCAGCAATGCTCTGCTTCAATATAGGAAATTTCTTTCCCATGATAACTCAAAAATGTTATCTCTTCAATGTAAACCGAAGGGTGTAAATTTTTCTCTTTGGCATTGGCTAATCGGGATAGCTCATCTGCCACTGTGTTTTCTGTCCTTGGAATCTGACATACCTTCAAATTCTTGAATCCTTTTTGAAATGCTTGCACCATCTTTTGGTATTTCTGCAAGCGAGGTTCTTTAATACCATACTCACCCTGAACATGATTGACAATAAGCTGAGAGTCACTATAAATAGTTATATCTGCTACTGCCAATGCTTTTGACAATCTGAGCCTAGCTATCAGGGCTTCATATTATGCTTCATTATTGCTAGCTTCGAATGCAAATCTTAATGCATATCGAATGATAAATCCTGCTGGACTCTTCAAGAGAATTCCAGCCCCTGCTCCGTCTTTATTACTCGAACCATCCACATATACTTCCCAAATGGTTGGTATAGTGGGCTCTTCAACAATGTTCTCCATTGGTGCAGTAGTTTCTACTACAAAATCGGCCAGTGCCTGTGCTTTGATTGCCGTTCTAGGCTTAAAGCTCACTTGGAACTCACTAAGTTCAACCGACCAAGCTACCATCCTTTCAGACAAATCAAGTTTACGAAGAACTTTACTAAGAGGGAAAGTTGTAAATACCTCTATTGAGTGAGCCTGAAAGTATGGCCATAGCTTCCTAGCTGCTGTCATGAGAGCTAGAGCTTGCTTCTCAATCTGAGAATACCGTGTCTCTGCATTAAGTAACACGTGGCTGACATAATAAATTGGCCATTGCTTCTTATCCTTCTCCCGAACGAGTACTGCACTGACCGCTGAAAGGGATGCTGCTAAATATAGCTGTAAAACTTCTCCCTTTTAAGGTCAGATAAAAGCGGTGGTCTTCCAAGTGTTTCCTTTAATTCTTCGAAAGCTCTCTGGCACTCTTCGGTCCAATTCGCTTCCTTGCTGCCCTTCAAATCTTTAAGTGCCTTAAAAAATGGTAGACACTTTTCTCTAGATTTTGAGATGAAACGGTTCAGAGCGGCTATTCTCCCTGTCAAGCACTGCACATCCTGAACAGTTTTTGGGGCTTCCATATCAATTAAAGCTTGTATTTTGGCTGGATTAGCCTCAATACCCCTCTGTGATACCATGACGCCCAAGAATTTGCCTGAAGATACTCCAAAAGCGCATTTCTCCGGATTCAGCTTCATTTGATATTTTCACAGTACTGATAATACTTCTGTTAAATCTGCGATATGCTTTGCCCTTGCAATGGTTTTTACCAGCATATCGTCAACATAAGCTTCGACATTTTTCCCGATTAGGTCTTTGAATATCTTGTTGACGATCCTCTGATATGTAGCTCCTGCGTTTTTCAGGCCAAATGGCATGACTTTATAATAAAAGCTTTCACGATCGGTCATGAAAGCTGTAAACTTTTCATCCTCCTTATTCATGAGGATCTAATTATACCCTGAGTAGGCATCCATGAAACTCAAAGTTTCATATCCTGCAGTTGCATCTATCAAGAGGCCAATCCTGGGCAATGGATAGCAATCTTTAGGACAAGCCTTGTTGAGGTCGGTGTAATCTGTACACATCCTCCACTTCCCATTCACCTTCTTAACCATTACCACGTTGGCTAACCAAAATGGGCATTCAATTGGTTTAATGAAACTAGAACTCTTCAGTTTTTCAACTTCGCCCCGAACGGCTTCTTATTTTTCTATGGGGAAATTTCTCCTTTTTTGGACAACTGGTTTCACCTTTGGATCTATCCAGAGTTTATGCTCTACAACACTACGATTGATTCCTGGCATGTCTTCGGCAGACCATGCGAATACGTCGCTATTTTGTTGAAGAAAAGACTTCAACTCTCCTTTGAACTCTTCCAGCTGCTCAGATCCGATATAAGTAATCCTTTCTTTATCATCAGTAAACAACTGGATTTGCTATAGCCTTTCTACCGGCTCTGGCCTTTGCATTTCTGTTTCTTCCCGATCATCTCATACCTCGATTGGTAGGGCAGTCACCTTCCTTGGGCCTTCCTTGTCCTTCAAATAGGCAACAAAGCATTGCCGAGAGATCTTCTGGTTAGATTAAACTTGACCAATTCCCATCTCTGTCGGGAATTTTATCTTCAGGTGCTTCATAGAAACAATAGCACCTAGCTTGGACAAAGATGGCCGCTCGAGGATAATGTTGTAAGCTGGAAGTTCCCGAACCACCGAAAAATTTACTCGGACGGTAGCTTCTTTGGGAAAACTTCCAATCGATAGGTCCAACTAGACAGCTCCCTCTGCTATTGCAGACGATTCTGCAAAGCCATATAAGTGTGTGGATGATGGCTCCATCAAGTCTTCATCCACTTTAAGCTTCTGATACACCTTATAAGATATTAGGTCTGCAGCAGACCTTGTATCAACCAAAACTCTATGTACTTCTCGGCGCACGATCTCTACCTTAATGACTATGGCATCATCATGAGGTAGACAAACGCCTCTTTCATCTTCTTCGCCAAAGGTGATAGAATTTTCACCATTTGGCCTCTTACGCTTCTGCGTTTCTCCGGTTTCAACAAATTTAGATTTTGTTTTCAACCTCCGGAGTGATTCGGGCTCGGGGCCTCCAAATATTGTAAGGATCGGTGACCGAGTAGCATCAATCACCTCCTTACCTTTTTTAGATCTCGGAGCCTCCTTAGGTTGTTCTGGACTAACCGAACGGTCCCTTTTGGGGCCAGCCTCACGTGGCTCCTCTCTTCTCTTATTAACAAAATTGGACAAATGTCCCTGAGATATCAATCTCTCAATATCTGCCTTCAAATGACGACAATCATTGGTATAATGATCGTAATCCTTGTGGAAGCGACAATATTTTTCTCAATCCTGTTGCTCTCCAGGTTTTAAAAGAATCTTTGGAGGCCACTTCAAGATATTTCGCTTTTTAATGATATTTAAAATATCAGCCCGAGGAGTATTTAATGGAGTATACTCACTTTTACCGAAAATCTCTGCCGCCATGCCTGAGGCTTTCCAACTCGATCACGAACATTTTGCCTTGGCTTCTACCTGTTCTCAGGAGCCTTTTGTTCTTTGGTGGAGGCTTTATTGCCCCCTGGCGTGCATCTAAGATTTCCGTGACTTCAGCCTGCTTTTGGTATCTCTGTACCAACTCAGCATAAGTTGTAGGCATATCTTGAAGTAATAACTCCAAGAGTCTTCGGTTAGTGAGTCCAGTGAACAAAGCAATTTTAGCCACTTGCTCATCTAGATTCTCTATCTCCATTGTAACTCTATTGAATATTTTCAGATATTCTCGAATCGATTCGCTCTTCCCTTGTCTTATAGTAAACAAAGTTTCCTCTGTCTTTTTGATCTGGATCCACTCTGGAATCGCTCTATGAATTTGGTGCCAACTCATCAAAGTTTACGATCCTTCTGGATGGGAGGTTCGAAAACCACTTATGTGCCGCTCCGGTTAAAGATGAACCAAAAACCCTGCAGAGAATTTCATCAGAATTAGCTGCAACTGCCATAGTCTTCTGATAATAACCGATGTGGGATGTAGGATCTCCAAAGCCGTCGAATGTGGAAAAAGTTGGCAAACGGAAATTGTGAGGAAACTGGTATCCCGCAATTGGCTCGGCAAATGGAGTTTTTCGAATAACTGAATAGATATCATCAGTTATCCTTCCTCTAGCCCATTGTCCCAGCTTCTGATTAATATTGGCCAATTCTTGAGCAATATGAGTTGAATGATCCTGTGCAATACGATCACGACCTCGAACAAAACGATCATCACGAACATTCCGATCATCACGAACAGCTCGTCTAACAGTTGGTGAGTGAGTTCTCACTCCCGTAACCAACCTCGTATTCCAATCGGTTGTACTTCCTTGCGGTCTATCAAACCGATCGTCCCGCCTAGGTAGATCGTCGACTCTCCTAGGCACTTGGTCACCTTCATGAAAGTTCTGACTGATATTCTGATATTCAATCAATCTCTGATCCCGTGGCAATACCGTCTTCCTGCATCGCGATGATCAGGTTCTTGTGGTAATACCACTCGTCTGGTTAGCACACAGAGTGCTTGACTTACATCCAAAAGTTAGACTTTCAATTGATCCAATTGATTTTGGAGTGTCTCTGGAGGATTGTTTCCCCCTTGACAGCCATCTACTTCGAGAGGTGGTAAACTTCCCTAAGGAATATGTGGATTGTTTACTCCAGGGATTTGGACATTAGTATCGCGTTGTGCAGCGGCTGTTGCTACGGCTGATCTAGTCACCATAGCTTTCTGAATCGTTTCCCACAGACAGCGCCAAATGATGCGTCCAAAATTTGCTCAGCCCTTAGATCTCCTTAGAATGACCTACAAAACAAAAGCGTCAGATGTGGCCCGACCGCTGGGTTCGGGAGTCCACCTCCGAAGGCTAAGTCAATCGATGAACCTAATCACAAACGGCTCTGCCAGAAGTACAAAGCTAAGGAAGGAATAACTGGAATACGATTTAGATCATAAGCCTCTGAGTGTTTACGTCCAAATGTGTGTATATGGATCTCTCTTTTACCTTGTAGGTAAAAGATGTTTATATAGAGTGTACCTTCGAATCTTCTTTGTTGGATGTACTTGAGCCTTCTTCGGATAGTCGTTGGATTCTAACAGTTAGATTCGTTGAGCTATAGACTTCTATTAGTTTGAACTAGTAGAGGACTCCTAGGATAACCTCACGGTTATTTGATGGTTATCCCTTCAATAGTGATAAGTGACAGCCGCCAAGTTGTGTCTATCATCATTAGGGTAATTAACCTAATCCATAAGTCGGATTAGGGCGTACTTGTGGCTGATTTAGTTTTCTTCCTCAGCAAGCTATCTCCTGAATCTGACTCGTTCGGAAACGAGTTGATTCTCTTCATCCCAACCGGAGTCAAAGGTCAAACCAAGCATGAAGTAGGTTCGATCATATTTTCTCCACATCAGGTTGTAACATCATCAAACTAAAGTGGTAGACCTAATCAATTCTCCTTTGTTTCCTCTGTGCACACTTGGTCTGGGAAACATCCTCTTATCTTCTCACTCAATGGATTCACTTCGGCCTTCCATCCACAACAGCATCCTTTCGAACCTAGACCATCGCAGGAAGGATGATTACTTTGTTGTGTGAACACCCTCCACCAGGTTCTTGTATTCTGAAATGGTGATGAGGTCAAAGTTGTGCTGCAAATGAGTTGCCTTTTGTGGCCGATGTCCACAATGCGGATGCCATGCTATATCATGAGAACGTGGGCCCAATCAAGTTCTTTGGTATTGACAAGTACGGCAGGCCGAAGAGGGCTGCCGTCGCCCAGAGCAAGATGAATGCAGTTGACTGGCGAAAGATCTATGCTGAGTGTTTGGGATTGATATACCCTAATGTTATTCCCTTCCCCTTTTCTCGTCTTCCTAGATTCCATTGTTTTTAACCATAATTTCATTTAATACATGGGTTATCTTTAATAATAAATTGTGAATGATAAGTTTTCCCCAGATAAAATGTTTGGGGCTTGTTTTAGTGCCTAAACATGCTGGAATTAATGTACATGGTTAATTTGAGAGGGGTAGAAAAAAACTAAAATTGAACCTCCTCTTCTTAGTTCGGCTGTGGGCTTATGAATCAATGTACTGCATGGAAGTAAATTCTACTTCTTATTTGCATTGAAAAAGCACATGCTACCGCAAAGTGAGAAGGAGAAGGGTGGGATGTTGCAGCCCAAAACTGGAAGAGAGAGTTAGAAGTGTTTTTTTTTTTTTTTTTTCTTGGGGGGGGGGGGGTGTTAACATGAATGAGAGTTAGATGATGCAGCCTTACCCCACCCCTGTTTCCAAAGTTTGTCTATTGGTTATATAGCTTAAGCTCTAGATTAGTCATGCACAAATTTCAGAATGTATTTCAATCAGGGTGCAACAGTGAGGCGAATTTCGCCCATCTCGGTGGTGGGCAAACCGAAACCCACATTGAGATCGAAATTTGCAATATATAGCCGGGATATCAGCGATTTTCTGGCGATTTGGCGAAATACTGGCGAATAAGACGATGGCTGTAATTGTTTTTTAAAGGAAAATCCTTTTTACCTTCCCTTTATCTTTCTCCGTTTCAAGTTCACAGAGAGAGTTGCATTTAACCGTCTCGGGTTCAACTTGTGGGGGAAATTTTCAATCTATTAAGTGAAGATTCGTTGCTATTAGAACTGTAAATGGATAGCCGAAATCCGCCTCCGAATTCGCATTTGCATTCATATTTGTTTAAGGGTGTCCGTATCCAAAAATTTTCTTACTGGAAAATATCCGTATCCGTCCGTTAAGCAACCGGATTCGGATTCAAATAATTGCTTATCGGATCGGATAATATCTGGATAGAGTAAAGTATTTAACATATTTTTCTTGAAAATTGATGGTAATCGGATTCGGAAACTGGTAATCGGATAATTGGAAATAAAAAATTATCTGGTTATAGTAAAGTATTAAACATTTTTCACAAAAAAAGACTGATAATCGGATTTGGATACCAGTAATCGGTAACTAGATATTGTAACTTGAAAATAAAAAAATAAAAAAAAATGATAATCACCTTGTAATTTTCGAACAAAAAATGATAGAAGACCACCCTGTAAAAAATGAAAAAATGTCTAGTTGCTATGGAGGTCCTTTCTTAATTTTTGAACTGCTGCACCCTGATTGCAACCGATGATAGAAGTCACCGGACTTCTCTGTGAAGAAGACGAAGTGATGAAGATTGAATTTTAATTTTTTTGACATTTTAGGTTGTGAATTTGAACCACACACGTGGTTCATGGAGAACCATGGAGTTAATAATAATAATAATAATAATAATAATAATAATAATAATAAAAATTAACAAATAAATAAATTAAGGTAAACATGAGTACTGATGTTTGGCAAAATTGCTGGCATATTTACATTATTTTATTAATTTTTTAAACTTCACTTTGCAGATGAACTTCATACGTATGTGACTATATGAGCCCAGGTAAATGTGGGCGAAATCTCGGCAAGATTTGACCGGTTCGCCTGGTTCGCCAGGTTGACGAATCCCGGCGAGATTTCGTACCCTGGTTTCAATCAAAACAAATAGTATAATCATGTATCTCATTTGTTTCTGTTCATACATAACAATATTATTGCTATACATTCTCCCAACCTTTTGGCAGGAATAAAAGCTATCAAAATTAGCAGTTTAGATCTGTCATGCTGACCTGAAGAAAAATCATAAGCCCTCTTGTGTTTCTGAATAGCTACTATGAGAACAACGCTGTGATAACAATAAGTGATTTCAGCTCTTGGACTACTTTGCCTTTGTATCTCACCGAGGGTGAAGCTTTGTGATAGATGCACCATTGATAGACATTGGTTCGGGCTTACATGTGGAACTTGATTGTGTTTCCCGCAAGTAATTCTGTGATGAAGAGTTTTCTGAGTCATTTCTGTTGGAAACAAAAAGGGCAGGTGCTGATGGTGCTTGGAGAGTGAGAGATGCACTACTGAACATGAGATTAACTGATGCCATGGTAGGTCTGTCAGCTACATCTTCTTGAACACATAACAGTCCAATGTGAATGCACCGCCTTACTTCACTTTTTGAACAATTCCCTCTCAAAGTTGCATCTGCAAACTTCAAGGCTGTGTTCTCCCTCCAATGTCTCCATGCCTAAAAGAATTAATCAACACAAGCAAATAAAGAGATAGGATTTCCTTTTAAAAAGAAGGAAAAAATGCATAGAATGAAAACCAAGAATGACTGCCAACCATAAGTAGTTTTAGTACTACATGAATTGGACAATACTGCAATGGCTTGAATCAGTTCATGTTCAAATTTAGCTTAGTTTCATCCAATACAATAATCCCAACCTGAACCAACGATGGCAGGGTATCTGGGTGCAGCCAGAGAGAAACTGCCTCGAGCTTCTGTTAGATGTAGGATAAAGAAAAGGCTTAGATGCCAAGAGTACATTGATTCTGGAGCCTATCCAGGCCAATTCTGATCCGCATCCCAATTCCATTTATAGAATCCCTGTCTCGATACCTTGAGAGGGGGACTTTAAGTTACTCAACAATTTCTCTACATTTTACCCTGATGTCCCAAAACTCTTGGACTTCAAAATCATTGTGGGAAATCTACTGCCACCCCTGGTGCACTTTCATATATATATATATATATGAATCTCCTTATGAAGTAACTATTTTACATCCAGAGTTCATACTTACATGGCTAGGAAGGTCTTCATTGTGGTCCTGACCGAAACTGATGTTTTTCCTTCCACTCACAATTTCCAGAAGTAAGACACCAAAACTATAAACATCTGACTTAACTGAGAAGAACCCATGCAATGCATACTCTGGAGCCATATATCCACTGCAATGCATCTCAATACATTAGTTCATGATCAATGAAATGGGATATTTAAAAAATTGAAATACAAACCAACTAGTCTATTAACATAGAAATAAATAAAATGGAACATGACAAGCTTCAACAAATTTGAGCCCAGGGGAGTGCAAGAATGTCTACAAAAGGAAAAACTATCAACCTCTATTGAGGATATCTAAAGAATATTTGGCCAGTTTGTAGTTCATCCATAAATTCAAGAATGACGATTAAGATCAATATTAGGATCGATCATGGAATTTTCACTTACTATGTTCCGACAATCCTATTCGTATTTTGAGTTTCGTCAATGACAAAAAGCCTTGCCATACCAAAATCTGAAATTTTTGGGTTCATTTCCTCATCTAACAAAACATTGCTGGCTTTGAGATCTCGATGTATAATCCTAAGTTGAGAATCTTCATGAAGATAGAGAAGCCCTCGAGCAATGCCACTTATGATTTTGTAACGCTTTTCCCAGTTCAGTAGAGTGCATTTGATTGGATCTACATGTTCATCCAGAAAAAAGATCAAATTAGGATTCAGGTACTAATGCAGTTCCCAAGCACTCATAACAGTTCCATATGCAGTTTCTAAATAATCATGACAACCACATATTCAGCTTATGAATCATCGAAATTAATTGGTTCTCATAATGAAGCTTTGTACGTAAAATAATGGATGCAGAGATATATTTGAAATGGAAATATGAAAGGTTCCACATCAGTTATCTTTTGTAAAACCAGAGGTACTCTTCTCCAGCCAGACATCTTATCAGCATACAACTTTGCATTAGATAAAAGGGAGAATACTTTTAATCTTTTGTAGCCAAGAATCTTGAGAAAATAGAAAGAAATGCAATTGAAAAGAGAAGAAGAAACAGTGTCTAACCAAATATGAAGTGATCAAGGCTTGTATTTGGCAAGAACTCATAGATCAGGAGCTTTTCTTTTCCTTGTAAGCTGAAGCCAAGGAGCCTTACAAGATTCCTATGCTGCAACTGGGCCACTAAGACCACTTCATTCTTAAATTCTTGTTCACCTTGTCTAGAATCTCCAGAAAGCCTCTTCACAGCAACATCTTGTCCATTCAAAAGCTTACCCTGCACTCCATTTCTATTAGGGGATACTAGTATAGATGACTTACAGCCATCTTCAAGAATTGACATGCAACTTTAAACTGTACATGTAAAAGAATTGTTGTACACTTGCATCACAATTTTGTATCATTACCTTGTAAACGGGACCAAAGCCACCTTGTCCAAGCTTATTCAAGTCAGAGAAGTTGGCTGTGGCAGCTCGTATTGTTTCAAAGTCAAACTGAAAGGGTTGCACCATATTAACCTCCCCCAGACCTTAAATGGATTCCCCACGCACCAAAAAAATAACAAATAAACCAATCAATATTTGACAAATATAATGCAGAAATGATGATGCTAAAATGGATGAGTGGAAAAACTGGGATGATATGGTAAATAATGATACCTACTAGTTCTGGTCTGAGAATGGCTATGAGAAAATCCATTAGGATGGCATGACCATGTTCAACATAGGCTTTTAAGTGCCCCTATACAAAAAACTGATTTAATCTAGAATGAAGGAATTAGAAGAACTAGTGGTAGACCTAAGATAACCTTCAGAGACATGGTCAAAAAAGGATATGCATAGCTTGGGGGCATTGTATCTAGTTTGGCCTCAAATAGAGCTGATTCAAAGGCAAAGATCCGTGTAATCAGCTCCATTTAGTTGGGATTAGGCTTGTTGGTGATATTGTAGATTTAATCAAAGCATAGTTAGCCAAAGCTCAATCAAATGAGTGTAACATGTTTTTTCCTGAGCTACTTTCAATTGGTAATTTTAATGCTGTTCCCTACACATCTCCTCATGGTTCTTCCCCTAGTCACCATGATTGAATGAAATCAATCCACTTTAAACATTTTAGCTTCAAATGATGTCTTTGAAGATATGGAAACCAATATAAAATGTAGAAGACAAAGAAGTATTTGAACCATAGTTGCTCACCATGACCTTCACTCCTTAGCTGTCCATCACCATCACTCTTTGGCTTCCTCCTCTTACAACAATATACAAAAGCGACAGAAACAAGTATAACCGCTGTTACTGCTGGAACTACAGTACTAATAACAATGGTGGATGAACTTTTCCCTTTCCCTGGAAAAACAGTAAGTCTTTCTCTTCATGTATGATCTATGTTCTTGAAATTGGTAGTTAGAGATGTTACTCATGGGCAGTCAATGTTAATCTCAGAGGTATAAAGAGAAGATCAGACAGAGAAGAATAAAAGAGAACCAGAACCTTTACCTTTACCTTGTGTCGTGTTGGTGCCCCCACCATCAACAGCCGACGGAGGTGGTGATAATGCTGGCGGAGTAGCCTGTATTGAGGATGGCGGTGGCGGAGATATCAAGTCAAAGAAGATATAAGAATCATACCTTAAGAAGCAACTAACTGTGCGAACATTCCCTCCCGATTTCCCATTACAACATCTTGGAATGTCTGAAATTATGTTTTGCAAGCAAGTGTAGCAGCGATTTTTCGACAAGTCGCTCGTGCACTGCAACATCCCATATACAAACTCAAAATTGCTGACAGAGCTGTTCCTTCCAGTTGCGAATTTTGAAGGGCTTTCGGCAGCTGTGATCGACAAATGATCCATTAAACCTCCAACCCTCTCGTTAAAGAGAGTCACATCTGTCACGTTTTCTTCTGGGTACATGGGGATTAAGGGGCTTTGGCTGTCGATTTGGCCGAAGAAGTTCCAGTCCGCGAAGCGTAAGACACAACCCCAATACAATATCGATCCTGCCTTCCGGTTAGTACATCGTCGACGGATCTCAGTTGCAGAAGTATTCACACAGTTTCGACAGTCTTCTTGTGTAGAATCTCCTCTGCACTGGACGAGACCATACACACGGTTTGGAGCATTGCCGGAAATGGTGGTGTTGAAAAGAGTTAAGCGAGTATTTGAGTACAGAGAGGAGAAGGTTTGGTTGAGGTTAGTTTCGAATTGGCTGCCGGAAGTATAGTTGCCGGAATCGTAACAGGTGCAGATTGAAGGATCCTCAGCTTCCGAAAGAGAGGGTATCTGAAATAACAAAGCAAGAATTGCAGAGAAGATAATGATTGAGTTGGCATTTGATGCCAGAAGGCGACGCATGGTAGGATGAGGATCAGAGTTCGAACTTTGGAGTAGAGAACGAAATTACAGTTAAAAACGACGCGCACTAACGTGTTTTGACCTCTTCCACTGATAAATGTGGATTTTATCCTTGCTCAAGTTACCAACCCTGCCTGAAATTGTACGGCAAAAGTATGTTGATCCTTTAAGAAAATAAATAAATAAATAAACAAATGTTGACTTTCACGTGAATTTTTCTTTTAATCTGAGGGTGAATTATATTAGGGTTCACAGAGAGAGAGAGAGAGAGAGAGTATTGCTTAGCTCCTTGAGCAAAAAATGGCAAGTTGATTATTTATACGACTTATATAACAAGACCTTAACATATTTTTTGTTTTTGGTAAAATATAACCAGACCTTAACATACTCAACCTAGGCAATGCTCCTTGCCTTGAAGTTCTGACGAGGCAGCTGATCTGCAATTTGAATTGACTTTGAAAGTAACTTTGAAAGTGAATTAAGCTAGTCGGAAATAAACAATCTATATGCAATTTGAATTGACTTTGAAAATGAATTAAGCTAGCCGAATAAACAATCTCCAAGTTGATTATTTATACGACTTATATAACAAGACCTTAACATATTTTTTGTTTTTGGTAAAATATAACCAGACCTTAACATACTCAACCTAGGCAATGCTCCTTGCCTTGAAGTCGTTAAGAGCAGCTGATCTGCAATTTGAATTGACTTTGAAAGTAACTTTGAAAGTGAATTAAGCTAGTCGGAAATAAACAATCTATATGCAATTTGAATTGACTTTGAAAATGAATTAAGCTAGCCGAATAAACAATCTCTATGCAATTTGAATTGACTTTGAAAGTGAATTAAGCTAGCCGAATAAACAATCTCTATGCAATTTGAACTGACTTTGAAAGTGAATTAAGCTAGCCGAATAAACAATCTCTATGCAATTTTAATTGACTTTGAAAGTGAATTAAGTTAGCCGAATAAACAATCTCTAAAACTTGAATTGATTCAAATTTTTAGACTATTTGTTCAACTACTTCTAGATGCAATAGATTTTGCTGCTACAAATGCTCCCCCAACCCGATACTAGATAGAATAAATTAGATTAAAGTAAGCAAGAGCAGTCCAAGAACAAATCTCATCCATTAAATTCCAATTATTTCAAATGGTGGGCCACTTTATACAAGTTGTGAGTCATGTCATATAAATAGGGATTGAGATTCATTACATGTTTGTATGGGAAAAGAAAAGGAGATTCATCATTACATGCTATTAAATCCAAAAACACGTATTTTATGTCCTATATGCAATGTCCGAAATTTTGCCAAAATTTAATTTTCATTTTGGCAATATATAGCCAAGTTTTGGCTAGATTTCAACACCCCTCACCCAATTTTTTTTTTTTTGGGGGGGGGGGGGGGGTATTTTAGGTCATTTTTTCTCAAATTTGGCGTCCACCCTATTTTAATGCCAATAACACACTAGAATTGTTGGTTTTAGCCTAAAGCCCCACCTAGATTGGTGTTCTTGATTGACAAATACCCGATTGTATATGGGCAAAACTAGAATTCTATAACATTATTTTAAACAATTAATCCAAAATAAATATGCACAAGGACAATAAACATCATTAGAAAATACTAGTATATAAATACAACTAAGTATATACCTGTGTTGGCTCCACCTGTATCATGTTAATACCAAGTACTATGCCTCGGTGGATCCATCCGTTGTGAGTCTTGTGATCTCATGTTAGAACTCCCAAAGGCTATAGTTATAAGCTTCTCCTCAATCATATTTTTAAAGTCACTCCATGACATTTCATGCTGATGATTATTGAGGTACAGAGAAACTAGAGCTCTCTAATTGGCGTCATCTGTGGATGCAAAACTACTCATATCAAGAGGGTAATGTGAATAGAAATATGGAAGAGACTCAAGAGACCCTATTGGGTGTGGTGGTGTTGGTGCTGGTTCATATGATGGTAGGTATGGTTGCATGCCATATTGGTATACTATCTTCAACGTACCAGTTGTCCTTTAGCCACTGCGAGGGATAGTCGAGACATTTGGATGATGATGACCCCAACCATCATAACCCCCATAAGTATATGTGGTCCATGTAGAACCTCTAGAGTAATCCAAGCTCATGGATGATCAATTATTGTATCCATAGTAGTGCGAACTCCTACACGACGGGTATGTACCATAGTGTCCATGAGTAGGAGGGACACCATAACCATAAGCCCCATAGCCATAAGTAGGTGTGGAGCCTACAGACTCTTCCAAACTCATGGACCCCAATGCTCCCAACAAGCTGTCTATTGGATCAAAATGGCCATATGAGCCGTACGATCGAGTATCGTCACTATAACCATAGCCATGCATGTGTTACTGCTCCCTCCCATGGCCCTTTACACTCCCTGGCCGAGAGTGGCTCGTAGGACAACCATGATGAAACTCACCACCATGATCGTCATCTTGGGTGACATGCATGTGCTGAGTCTCTCCAATGTATCTCTCTAGGGATGTCGTGTCTCTAATAATGGAACATGTAATGACTCTGTACTCCTCCACCACCACCAAGACCATTATAATCATCATCATCCCTATGAGTTTGATTGGGACTGAGAGAAAGGGTGTCATCTGGATCATCCTCGTGCTTGCCAAGCTCCACCATCCAATCCCCATTCCTAGTGGTAGTAGTCATCTGTGCATGTGCCTACCCCTCTTGAGATGCCATGTACTCATCTACATCAACTCTCGCAGCTTGAGCAATGACTGGGTCTAGCCTACCTCCAAGTTGGTCTAACACTAACTCAACCTTGTCCAACAACTAACCAGTGAGGGGATGCTACTCATCTCCATTGGCCTCAAAGATATCGTCGAGATGGATGTCCATGTCCCTATCACAGTTAGCATGTATCCTGGCATGCTTTATCTTCAACCTCATGTTGTAGTGGCAATACACGAGGTAAGTGTTGACTTCCCAACATTTTCCTCCTCTTAGAATGAATCATGTCAAATGTACTCCAGTTCCTCTCACACTCAGAGGCAAAACAAGTCTAGGAGAGGATCTTCACTGCCATTCTCTGGAGGATCTCTGCATCACCCCCATACAAAACCCATCACTCAGTTGCATCATCACAAATACATTAAGTTAATGTTTAATAAAAAGATCCTACTTATATAGTAATATGTAAAATAATGCCTCTAACTTGGATACAACATCTGCACCAAAGATCCCAAGTGCATCCTTAAACATCTTAGCTAAATTCTTTCAAAAATAAAAAGCAAGTACTAATTTTTAAATCCCTGATATCTCATCTTTATGTGGCAATTTGACAGGACCACTGGGTTCGGCTCTGAATTCGAAGTAATCTGCATGATGACATTAAGCAAGTCTAACCTCAACCTCAAACTTTCACTATACCGATATTTGTGATTGAGATAATAGGCTGCACAATTCACAATTCACAAACTCACAGTTAAAGACTTAGACTTGTCATTGAATGAATTACTAAAATCTACTACAATACAAATTAATAACCCATGCTAATTACTTAACCACCCTATGCATCTAATGTATTAGATGAGCGGTCCATCTAGTGTGCACAATATTCAAGTAATGATCTATGAGGTTTGCTTCTTGTATTGCTGTCTTCATGCACTCAAGGGTTGCATAAATGTGGGGCATAGTGGCCCCCTCAGGGAGGAGTCAATCATACGCGATCTTGATCATGGCTCCAAGGTCTCTAGCACAATAGTCACATTTCCTCCAAAATTCATCAGATGAGATCGTCACTTGTGTTGTGCACCCACTATTCATACTGAATTATGACAAACACATTAAGTTAATAATAGATACTATATACTAGATATTCATAGTATAAATGTGTATGAATTTGTTAAATAAAATAGTAGAGAGAAAAAAAAATATTTACTTGGATCCAACCCAAGAAAACCACTCCTCTGATGCAAACATAGCTCTATGGCCCACCTTCCACTCCTTGATGCTGCTGAGGGCAATGAAATTCGTGGCGAATCTCATCAAACCAGGTCAGACCAACTCACCTACATGCTCGCTTCATCATATCCAGAGTAGCACTATGATTATAGATGAAATTAGTTACCTGCCTGGCCCTCTCCATTATGGTCTAGATAATACTAATCTTACTGATGTCCTTTAAAATGAGGTCGATACAGTGAGTTGCGTAGGGTGTCCAATAGAGATTATACCCGGTGTATTCATCCAGTACCTCACTTGCCTTCTTGAAGTTGGAGCCATTGTCGGTTCTTGCCAACCTCATCAATAAAATCTTGCAGGAGTCCAAGTAGATACATGTGGTCTTTTGTTTGGCTAGTAGCATCCATAGATTTCAAAAAAATGGTCCTCATATCACAATACACCATAAAGTTGATGATAGACTTTCTTGTCAGACCGGTCCATCCATCACACATAATGATGCATCATATAACACCCACATGGATCTCAAACCACCGATGTACTCTTGCATCTCCTCTTTCTGCTCAATCAGTAAGGTGTTCATCACCTCTCTAGGGGTGGGACCAACATATCCAAGACCTGCATTTGCAATAGTGTTAATCATATTCTTATAATACGGACCCTGTGTTGTGTTTGCTGGAATAGAACTATAATCCATTCATTTTGCCACTTCTTTCTTCACCTTCTTAGACATCCCTTTCCATACACCTGTAATCTTGGGCTACTTGGCCCCCTTCCTTCTGAAAATGTTAGGATCTTGCTCAAGGATAGGACCTCTCCTCTGTGGATAGTCATGTGGTGCCGGTGAATTTGTTGTAGAAGTGGCCTTCTAACTCTTTGATTGGCTAAACATACCACGTATACAACCTCTGTCCCTAGATCCAAATGCTTCAGCCTCAGATCCAGAGGCTCTAGCCCTTGCAGCCCTACAAGGACCAACTCCTGTAAATTTAGCTTTGGCCCTCTCCTGCTCCTGGTACTGCATCTCCCTGCTCTCAGCCATCGCCCATCTAATATCTCTCTCCTCCTGTTCTCTGATATCATTCGGATGAACATTCCGATCAGAATCTGAATCAACTCTATAAGATGATGGTGCCCGCACCGCCTCTTCCAATGCAACATTAACCCTCCTCTTCTCTTGTTTCTTCTTCCCCTTTGCTTTCTCCATCTCTTTTACTGCCTTCACTATATCAACATGCACCCATGTGGCCACATCCTTCGAACTACTAGTGATGTGAGCCTTAAACCTACTAACGCCACCTGAGTTCAACTCCTTACCACATAAGCTGCATCTTGTCCTACTCTTGTTGCCATCAATAGCAACACAATATTGCCATGTTGGATCAACTCTACCCCTCACTGCAACTCCTTGTGGTTGTCCCTATCCCCACCATGCCTGTCCTCACTGTGAACTAGCTCCTCTCCCACTGTCAGACATGATAATTGTTGCATTGAAAATGATTTCATAAGCAATTAAAAATACAAAAATAATTTTCTCTACACAAAGGAACAATCATGTACTTAGCTAGCAACATTTTCTTTTTTTTTTTTTTTTTTAAATACAAAATGAATATTTAAAAAACAATTGACAAAAGAAAAGGCTGCCCATATCAAAATTGGAAATGAAACCACACGAACAACACTTGAAAATGCTTATATAACTATTCCATAAATTTCAAAAGCATTTCCTTATTTTTTTCCCTCTTTTTTCCATAATTATTTATATTTTATATTAATATTTTAATAATTTTCAAACAATAAAATAATTATTCATTGGGTGGAAAAATATTCGACTTTGTGAGTTCTGTAGATTGGCCTTTGAAGATCCATATATGTTTTTTTCGATCATGATACAACACATATATCATTCAAAAAGCAAGCATTTTCAATGTAGAAAAATACGATTTTTTACGCCTAAAAATAAATAAATAAATTACTTAGCGATAACAAATTTTGACACCATGAGTTTGTAGATCGGCCTGCGGTGTTCAACATATATTAACTTCATACCCATCCAACAACACTATGGCATGCATTTTGGAGAGAGAGAGAGAGAGAGAGAAAAAAAAAAAGTTTGGAGAATAATGGTTACCTTTTAGATGAAAAACTCCACAAAACTCCCATATTTGTGTGAAATTCCATTTGATCGTCGAAAACAATACTATAGTCGTCAAGAATGAAGTGAGACCTATATGTCAAAGATTGAAGAAAAATATGGCAAGAATGCAAGAAATAGGATAGAGAAGGTTTGGGGAGCTATGGAGAAGATAGAGAAATTCACACAAAATCAATGGATAATTCATCCATAATTTGGCAAATTTTGGGTATTTCTCGGTTTCGCCCTTGATTTTGTTTCGGTTACCACCGAACCGACTGAAATTTGGCGATATGTTGTACTATGCCGATATGCTAGTAAACGATGAAAGATATTATAATTTGTAAAGAGTTTTTGGTCAGATATTTTGTGAAGAGTTGAAATTCTATGGTAAGAGTCCTAAGTCTTCAATAATGGATACAACAAATTAGATTAAGATATTGACCTTGGACATGAACTTCAATACTAGATAGAATAGATTAGATTAAAATCAGCTAGAGTAGTCTAAGAAAAAATCTCATCGATCCATTAATTTGGGGTAGATATTTCAAAAGGTGGGCCACCTTAGACAAATCGTGAGTCATGCCATATGATATGGGCAAACAGATGATTGGTCGGTCAGGCAAGACTAACCTTGGTTAGATCATGGCCAAGTCAAGCCACATGCCATGCACACCTAGCAACGTACATTGGTAGAACTATAGCCAACCTTTCCTATATCCTGGGATAGCGCTCCTAGTCAAGCAGGGAGGGAGATGTTGGTAGATCAATAAGGACTCTATCACTAATCACTCCATAAACGCCCCAAATCAAACAATTTGAAAGAATCTGTAGTGGTCAATCGTACGACCTAGGTAACCCCCAAACACTTATATAAACATTAGCTTTACTATGATCTAAGGTACACAAACTTCTAGTATTCAACTTAACATTAAGAGCTCTACAACCTGTGTTCTACTTCTAAAGTTGTGAGCATTAAACAGGTTTTTGGAGCAACAGTTTTTGGCGCTGTCTGTGGAAATCCGATAAAAAATCCATGGTGGTACTAAGATCTAGAATGCAAGTAGAGAGCCATTTGAATGATCTTAAGGTTTCGATGATCTGAAAAGAAGATGTGTCATGGTTGTGAGAACAATTTCCTCCCCGTAACGATCCAGCTCCTAGCTCGGTCAACCAAAATCAATTTGTGATGATGGATAAATACGATGAATTGCATATGCAGATTTTGGAGATTAGAGATTTGCTTAGCGCTTACATCCATCAATATATAGAGGATTTCACAGGGTACCAATCCTTTCCTCGCCAAAGGCAATCCACCTCAGTTGCCTCCTAATTTGAAGGCTTGAAGATAGGAAATCAAAATAATTTGATGATTGACCACCTCCTCCCGACCAATCTCCATGACTATCACAAAGAAATCTAGCCAAGGGAAAAGAAAAAGTTTGCGACCCAATTCGAACATCATGCATGGAAGTGTCTATACACAACTTAGACCCTCCCCTCAAAGGAGAAATGGATGACAACCAAGGTGGTGAAAAGTCTGTTGTAGGAGGCAACCAACCAACAATAGATCACCAAGAAGGCATGGGCGATCATGATGTGCCAAGCAAGGAAATAGCTTATGTTGATTGGCAGTTCGAGGAACTAGATGAAAAATTAAAAAAATTGAAAGACACCAAAAAGGAAGACCTGTTCCTAAAGGTTTTAAACCTGATCGAATGAATTAGAAGAACTAAGGCAAAACCCAAGATAACCTTAAGAGAAGTAGTGAGGAAGGATATGCATAGCTTAGGCCTTATATCTGATATGGCCTCAAATAAAGCTAATTAGAAGGCAAGGATTCATGTATCCAACCCCATTTTGTTATGAAAAGGCTTGTTGTTGTTGAAATATGTAATAGGTTGTTTTCAACCCATATATTTATGAACTTATTAATGAAGCTTTGATTTGAGTTTATTTTCTTGTCTCTTGCTTGAGTTTAAGATGGATGAGAACCTTGCTGTCAAGAGCTAAACACCTAGTGCTGAAGGAGCTTTGATGTCGAGGGCTAAATTCATCTATCTCCATTCTATATTCTATTGTCTTTTATTTATATCGTGTTACTTCAAATTCTCTGATCTGTGGGTCTAACTAGTGGTAAGTCATCCTTGGTCTTTGCCTTACATAAGGGATGGGCCAGAAGAGTGGTTTTGACCTAAAAGGGTGGAGGAGCTAGCTGGGTGGGAAGAAAAAAGGAGTGATGGGCCGATCGGGCCAGAGGGTGGGGGAATAGGACTAGAGTTCAATGATATAGGTAGTTTCAGGGCTAATGGGGGCTTGGGGGTTAGAGGCGGCGGAGCATAAAGCAAAGTGGATAGGAAGGGAGATGGGTTGGGGGTTAGAGGAAAGAGAGGAAGTGGAAGAGGGGAGGGAAAGCCGAGTGAGCTAGTGGAAGAAGGGGAGGAAGGTCGAGAAGGCAGGGGACTAAGGTGGGTTGGGGGGGGGGGAAGGTGATCGAGGAGAGATCTCAGGTGACTGGCACAGAGGGCTAGCAGTAGGCACTAGGTTTGCAAAGATTATGTTGAGAGAGGGGTGGTGTTGCTCCAAAAACCTGTTCGGCGTGCAAGCTAATTGACTTGCAAAAGCACGTGCTTGATTGGGTTTGTCGAGTATCGTCTCCGAAGATCAAGTAAGTGGAGGTACACAACATTAGAAGAAGAATGTTAGTTGCATCACTTAAAATGCAAGAGAATAACCAAAGAATGCATACCTGATAATGGCAAAGGTATGGATATATATAGTATTTGGGAGGTTAGCTTTTTAGGGTCTACCGGATTTAGTAGTAGTTGAGTCCAACTTGGACTCCTTAGGCAACTCAAACTCCATAACTTGATCAAAGTCCATGGTTGTTCAATCATCCTTCATAGATCTTTCTTAATCATTAGATCTGGACAATTTGTATATTGATAGAACTAGAGTCATTGTTGGTCTACGAGACTGCTCTTAGTCTCCTTGTTCAACTAGGAACTTATTATGAAGACTTAGTAAGTTAGTTTAATTGTATTTGTGTTTGTTGCTTAATGCACATGTTTATAAGTCTTGCTTCGTCAATGGTCCGACCAGTCCTTGGTTGAACCGTATTGAACTTGGTCAGTTCGCATGTATCCAGTTCAATCAAACTCTACCAATAGAGGCGGTGGTAGCAAGAGAAGCAGCGATTGTAGGAGTAGTAAGCCCAATGTTAGCATTAGTGGATGCAGTAGGCATAGGAACTGGGCAAGTAGTAGAAGCCTTGTAAGAAGCAGATGGCAAAGAGAATTGCATATGCAACTGGTGTAAAATCCAACTTTTACCTAACCTTGACCCGACCCGGACATTGTTGTGTTTGTAGGTCCGAAGACCCGAAGTGTTGGTAGAAGGGACTTATGGGCCCTGCTGGTTGATGACGTGGTGTCGGAACTCCAGTATATGGACATTGATGATGCTGCTCCTTCTTCGAGCACATTATCAGTGTTAAGTTAGAATCTGCGCACTGATGAAGAGTGAGACAGTTGAGATATCAAACGGACTCCTGTGCATAATTTGAAGGTACTCCCTAAAACTAGACCTCTTGAGTGAACTGTAGGAGAAAACCCCATGCAATTTGACCTTGTATAGCCCTCCAAGTCCACACCTAAAGTTGCTGAACTATTCTATTAAATTCTACAAAAACTTGTATTGCTCGGTACTATTGGTTGATATTATCGACCAAATGTATCGACCAACAGATTTACTAGACCCAGGTTTAAAGATTCTCTGGAATATTCCTTTCTAATTATTTATTCCTCGAGACTGGAGCCCTATTCCAGCGTATTCAACATCTGAGAACGTGGGAGAGCCTCTCAAGAACTTCTCCTTGGTAATGGTGAAGCACCTTCTCCATTAATCATTGCCAACCACTCATTTCCACTTTCTTGTTTCACTCTCAAGGTATGACTCTCTCTCTTAATCACTTTCTCACTCATCTTTTCTCTATTTTACTGTTGGGACCATGGCCAAGGTGCTGCAACCTTGCAAACACCTTGCCATGAGCCTTCTATACCTCATACATTGATGTTTTCATCGACATGACTATGATTTATTCACCTCATGATCATTAACTACACATTTCCATGATTTATTGCTCACCAACTTGCTTTATTTACCAAAACTGAGATGAAGCCTATGATTAACCTAATCTATACCTTGCATATGAGTTCAATGTTGCTTCTAAGTGATTCCCTACCTAATCCCCTATGTTTTCCCTCAATTTGCATTAAGATATAACCAATGCCATGTTTAACAACTCTTGACCTTGATGAATCAATTTGGGGATTTCTAAATGGACCATTGGATTATGTTAAATTCTTGATAATTAGTGTCCCTATGTTGTTCTTAGACTATTCCCCAAGTTTCGTATTGATTCGAGACCCGGAAGGCCAAATCTGGGCCAAAACCCAAAAAGCCAGCTTGCTGTCCGAAACCTTCTTGGTCGATGCTTGTTGGTCGATACTATCGACCAAATGTATCGACCAACAGAGTTGCTGTCAGCAACTTTTGCCTAGTTTTGATTTGTTCAATCTCCGATTGTTCTGATTTCTTCTCTAACCTTTCATATATGCTTGTTTAGGGTTTTAAGACTGTTTGGGACACTTGCTTGTGATCTTGGACCATTCTCTTCTCCAATTCAAGGTAAGGATAGTTATCGATATAATTACATAGGACATGGGATTTTGACTTGGTGTTCCTAACCTAGTGAGCATAGTTTCTATTTCATATTCTTATCATGTTAGACTTGCTACATATGTCTTTCAACAGTAACTTTGTGTTTACAATATTTTATTTCAATGTCTTATCATGTTTATCAATTTCAATATATGATTACTTATGTCAATGTCATGAATCGAATGTTTATTATGATGTTGTATTTTGTGAATTGATATGATGAACTTGGGCATGTGATTGCTTAAGTATAACTTGGGATTGAGGAGTACCCTGCTGGTGCTTCTGTCCTTGGACATCGGAGGGAATAGTATGGGATGTTCTCCGAAGGTGTCCATCGACGCTCTCCCGAGTTATTGGATGACATAGATAGGACTTGTCTAGTGGTGTTTGGCTAGGATGTCCCTATCACATCAGACCCGAATCGGAAGGGCATGAGACCGAAAGACCCGTGGTAGTGTATGGTTTGATGGGCGCTCTAGGCCGGTAGCCAATCCGGTAGGGGACATAAACCATGCTACGGATACCCGAAAGGGGCCATTTATTGGTAGGGCTGCAAATGGCTAGACTTGGGCTCACGGACACTCAAGACCGGTGAAATGATTCATGAGAGGGACGTGAGAGCTTCCCGTCTACTATTTGTGGATGACCAATAGGGTTGATGAGTCCGGTGAGTAATATCCGTGACTCTAGTGTGAAGGATACCGGAAAGGATCCCAAGAGGGGAGGAATGAAAGTATCTGGAACTAGCATGATATAATTAAGTAGATGACTTGCATTGGGCTAGGCTATACCTTGACATGCGCCAATACTTAGACCAAACGGTGATGTGAGAGAGTGGTGACCGAAACCCCAACCATGGATTTGTCCGAGAGGGATGCAGGACCCAATTCCCCCCGGTGATGAGTGACTGAGACTACCTAACGAAGTATGGTGCTATGGTTTAAAGCATGTCTACCATAGATGACCAGCATACTTAGAGTAGAATCTTATTGCATTATATGTCTCATTCCATCTGCATTATGTTATGATTATCTTGTGGTTTATGTATCGTGGAATAACTACCTTGCTAAGTTCTTTTGAACTCATTCCTTTTCTGTTGCAATATTTTGTTAGGCTACTCTATAGGTGATTTCTTTGATGGCACGTTCCCTAAGGCGGACCTGGATACCTGATACTACTATCCGGAGGCTAGCTACTATGAAGACTTCGGTGACGGTACCGAAGCAGATCTTCCAGCGTATCAGGGTTAGCCCTGGGATAGTATGGGAGCATCCATATTGGGTCTCTGTGGTCTTCACTATCGAAGAGAACATATTTATTGTGGAGGAGCCGTGTGTGTAATTGTAAACTTAAATTAAATTTCTTAACTTGAGACTTGTACTTATTTAATTTTGACCTCACTTCCGCTTTGTGAAGGAGTGGATTCCGCCCATTGCCTTCTTAATTTATTTGATATGATATTTACTTCCGTACTCTGATTATCTTTGATATCTTATTTCTGAATTCTATTTTTATCGATTGTAGTTTAATATTGATTGTTCATGATTGTGTTATCGTCGATGTGGATGATGTGGTCCCTGAACTATGGATCTTCGGGGATATGGATCACATCCTAGGTATGCCAGATAGGGTACCGGCTAGGTGGATGTGACAGAGTGGTATCAGAGCCCCAGGTTCAGTAAGACCCTAACCACAGAAGCGATGATGGAACATTCCGAGTTACAGATCAAAAGGGTAACTCAACTATTCTTAGAGCTGAATAATAGATAACCAAGATTAGTAACTAAATAAATGAAACTTAATTTGATTATGGAATAAGACACAATAATATAAACAAAACAACTTGATCTCATTAATTACATAAGAAATTTTTACAAGTCTGAAAGAAAGTACATTTGGGAAAAACATAAAAGGAAATTCCTAGTGCTATCTATCTAGGTGATCTACTCCGACGATCTGTCTGATCCCTCCTCGATTTGAACTCATCCTCGAGTCGTGTAAACCTTTCACCTAGACTGTGCATGTATGACTCCATCCTTATCTATCGAGCCTCGATCCTCTCGAGTATGGAATGAATCGAAGACTGATGAGAAGCCACACTTGGAGTCTCAGAAGTCTGGTGAGATGGACCTCCAACCTTGGAAAATCGTGGAGCAAGAACCTCCTCATGCCCCTGATCAACATCCTGAGCTGGAGCATCACCGTGATCATCATTGTCTCCGTGCTCATCTACATCGTCATCCCCGGCACCCCCATTGATGTCGGCCTCATCATCTGATCTAACTGCACTACCAAGCCCCATCTTCCTGATCGACCATGCACAAAGGTCCTCGCCTATCTCTATATTAGGAATCATCAGTGTGTCCTCTAAATCCACCCGAAAGTGCTGGAAGATGCGTGTCAGAACCCAACCAAAAGCTAAGTTCCTGACCCCGGGAAGCTCAACTCGGTCTATCATGATATGCTGCATGATGTGAGCCAAGTCTATCTGCACTCCGGTGTAAATGCAATAGATGACTAGTGCCTCCATGATCATCACCCTACTGTGATTCCCTTCCTTCGGAATAATGTTTCGCCCGACAAAGCGAGCGATGACTCGAGCAGATGGCAACATAGAAGTGCCACTGCTAGGCATGTAGCAGTTCTCATCATCCCACAAAGTCATACATATCTCGTGTGTCTCGTGTGGAAGAAGAGCCTCCATGATGTCAGTGCGAGGAGGAATCCACCAACGAAAATCCGGGATGAATGGCACTCCCAAGATCGTAGCCAACTCACTGGTGGTGAATAAGATCTCGATGCCTCAGACCACGGAGCTGATGACAATCCGAGAACCATCTCGCGGGTCATCCTCAAATCGGTAGGTCAGGTTACTATAGAAGTACCTGACAAGCTCTGGATAGATTGGATATGGCGTGGTGTACAAAGGTAGCCATCCCATCGCCTCTAACCTTCCTCGAATGCGAAAAGTCTCTAGCTCATCTAAGATTACCAACCGCTCGTACTCAATCGGTATGTCGTAGAAGTAGCGCTCAAACAGAACTCTGCCTGAGGTGAGATAAAGACGTCCTCCTCGATAACCTCCTACCGTGGAGCATGCCCTAGACCTCTGTCAGCCCTCTGTCCTCCTCTGGGCATGATGAATCTGTGGAGACAAGAAAGAAATTTCATTTTGATTAGTCCCCGTGTGCATTTGTTAGGTGAAGGGCATTTTCGTAAATTTTTGAAAATTTTAAATTTTTGCGGAACTGCGTTTCGAACATACTAGTGTGTGCATAAGACTTGGGTAAACATGCTGGGATGTTTTGTTTGGTGAAAACCTAACAATTTGGCCATGTGGAAGTGAAAATTCAGCAAGAAATGAGAAGGAAAATCCCTCTTTGGGCTATGTTTGTGATTTTTCAAAAATTGGAATTTTGGCAAACCGAGTGTGGGAACACCTTCCCCATAGTAAATTAGTCATGTGAGACTTGGTTTCATGTCAAAATTCAAATTGGTTTAAAAATGAGGCAAGTGTTTGCAAAGTTGGAAAATTTTGAAATGAATAGTGATTTTGGCACCTAAGTGTGTGAAATCTTGTGTTTTATGCTTGGTTTTGTTTGTAGGCTAGTGGGAGCATGTTTCTAAACGTCCCTAGACATGATTCTAACCATTAGCAACAAACATTTTGCAGTTTTGAAGGAAAACCATGTCATGGTAAATGAAAATACAAGAAAAGAGAAGAAGAGAATGAGACTTACTAGTATTGATGATCAATGCAAGCTTGCAAGAGTGTTGGAAGCCTCAAATCACCCCTAAAACCCTTAGAGACCTTAAGAAGAACTTTTCCCCAGAGCCAAGATTGAAATGGAAGTGATTTGAAATGAATCGAGTGGGCCATATATTCTGTTTTGCGGCAGAATATGAATTGGATGATACTATTGGTCGATGCCATCGACCAAATGTATCGACCAATAAGGGAAAAATTTTGCTTTTGGGTTTTTGTGAAAATCTGAATTGTGATTTGTTCTTTTTACCAATGTTGGACTATAATCTTGCTATGTTGATGATTTTAAGCATGATTTGGGCATTCTAATCTTTTGATCAAGTGATTTTGACAAGTTTGATTTTTGATGTTGTAATTTCCAATTTTTGCAGAATGGTGCTTCTAAGAAATCGCCTGATTGGTTTTGATAATTCCAGAATCGATGATGTGCCTGCTGGGGTCCCGGACCAGAAAAGACAAGGGAGAAACCCACCCCTAATGGAGTTCCCGATGCTCCTGAAATCGGAAGCTTCAGAGACATTGCTAAGCGTTATGACCAACATGATGCAGCAACAGGCAGCACAGTTCAATCAAATGATTACCGGATTTATGGCTTTGAGAGAAGAGAACCGAGCAAGTGGTTCAAGAAACCCCAGCCATGCAGCTCCGTATGTGGAGAGGTCCACCGGGATCCCGCATACCAAGCTGATGGAGAGCTTTCTTAAGCTTCATGTACCAACTTTTACTGGCGTGACCAAGGACGTCCTCTTTCCTAATCAATGGTTGAGAGAACTGGAGAAGGCATTCAGACACCTGCATTGTTCAGATAATCATAAGGTGTTGTTTGCAGAACAGAAGCTTCAACATGAAGCTGATGCATGGTGGACCTCCACTAGGCCTATTCTCGAAAACCTTCATGCTAGTGTGGTTTCTTGGGAGTTGTTTAAAGAAGCGTTCTGTAGAAACTATTTCCCTGAGTTAGTGAAAGATGCCAAGGAGGCAGAATTTATGGCATTGGTACAAGGTTCCCTTTCTGTGCTGGAGTACCAGCAGAAGTTTGAAGAACTCTTTTTCTTCGCTCCTGATTCTTTAGGCTCTGATGTTGCCAAAGCGAAGAAATTCTTCAAAGGGCTGCAACCTTCGATCAAAGTTCACCTCACTGCCTTGCCTCTTCGGAACTATGCCCAGGCCGTAGAAAATGCAAAGAAGATTGAGGAAATTGAGAAGGAGAACACGCGAGCACAGAGACCTTGGCAGTCTAGACCTCCTGGATTTGTTGATCGTACTGACCGTCGCTTTGCAAGGCCTGCACCGTACCCCACTCCTACCTTTCAGCCCCGGAGTGTTGGGCCGAGTCCCGGTGCTGTTCATGTAGGCCAGTATGGCCAGACTAGTGGGACCCGACCTGCGGGATTTGCCCAGCCTCCTCAACCTGGAATGGTGCATCCCAGGCCTGTATCTCAGAGACCTCCAGTGGCAGCTACCTCTGTTGGACCAAAGGATAATGTTTGCTTCTTTTGCAAACAGCTTGGCCATTTTGCCCGCCTTTGCCCCAAGAAGTTTGTTCAGCCCGACGGTCCTATTCAGAAGAGTGTTCCTGCTCCTCCTGCCGGTAGTGTCTTCAGTTTATCTGGTACTAATCAAGAAGCTTGTCATGATGTTGTTACAAGTACATTGTTAGTTGCTTCTTTACCAGCATTTGTATTGTTTGATACGGGTGCATCGCATTCATTCATTTCATCTACTTTTGTTGTGAAGACTAACCTAACACCCAGATGTTTGTCTAGTAATTTGTCAATTTGTACCCCTGTTGGATCTGCTGTTAAACTAGATAAAGTGTTAGAGGAATGTCCTGTTTGTGTTTGTGGATTGAACTTGAAGGCAAATTTGGTGTTGCTCGATATGAGAGATTTCGACGTGATCTTGGGAATTGATTGGTTGACATCCTACAACGCTATGATCTTGTGCTCTTCAAAGAAGATCCAATTCCGATTGGAGGGGAATTCAGTTTTGGAGTTCCAAGGGAAGAAGGGAAGAGTGAGCAAGAAGACTTTGACCGCTTTAATGCAAGTCCACTCCCTGGTGGAAGATGCTTCATCTAGAAGCAAGGTCAAGGAAAAGATGAGACTTGAAGATGTCAGTGTTGTTTATAACTTTGCTGATGTGTTTCCAGACGATCTATCAGGACTACCCCCTGATAGAGAGGTTGACTTCTCTATAGACTTGACTCCTGGAGCTTCTCCGGTGTCTAGGCTCCTTATAGGATGGCGCCTACCGAGCTTGAGGAGTTGCAAACTAAGTTAAATGAACTCCTGGATAGAGGTTTTGTGCAGCCAAGTGTGTCGCCCTGAGGAGCTCCGATCTTGTTCGTTAAGAAGAAAGACGGTAGTATACGCCTATGCATTGACTATCGAGAGTTGAACAAGTTAATGATCAAGAATAGATACCCATTGCCTTGGATTGATGATCTGTTTGACCAGTTAAAAGGTGCGTCTGTGTTCTCAAAGATTGACATGAGATCGGGGTATCACCAGTTGAAAGTGAAGTCAAGTGATATCTTTAAGACGGCTTTCCGAACAAGGTATGGACATTATGAATTCAAAGTTATGCCTTTTGGTTTGACGAATGCTCATGCCATGTTCATGGACCTCATGAACCGGGTATTTCATGATGTGCTCGATAAGTTTGTGATCGTGTTCATTGATGACATCTTGATTTACTCGAAGAATGAGGAAGAGCATGTGGAACATCTGAACTTCACATTGCAAAGGTTGAGGGAAAAGAAACTCTATGCTAAGTTTAGCAAGTGTGACTTTTGGTTGTCAAGGGTAGTATTTCTTGGCCATGTTGTTTCAACCAAGGGTATTCGTGTTGACCCGGAGAAAGTGCAAACGGTTACCGATTGGGAAAGACCGAAGACCGTGACCGAGATAAGAAGTTTCCTTGGATTGACAGGATACTACCGGAGATTTATTGAAAACTTTTCTAGGTTGGCTGCCCCTATGACTAAGCTAACTAGAAAGGAAGAGAAGTTCATTTGGACTGAAACTTGCGAGAAGAATTTTGAAGAACTGAAGGTTAGATTGACAAGCGCCCCGGTTTTAACTATACCTGATAGTTCCGGTGGGTTGAAAGTCTACACCGATGCTTCCAAGATCGGTTTGGGTTGCGTGTTGATGCAACACGACAAGGTTGTGGCTTATGCCTTGCGGCAATTGAAAGATTATGAGAGGAATTATCCCACTCACGACTTAGAGCTTGTTGCCGTCGTTTTTGCTTTAAAGATTTGGAGACATTACCTATACGGTGAGAAGATCGCTATCTTCATAGATCATAAGAGTTTGAAATACTTCTTCACCCAAAAAGAGCTGAATATGAGACAAAGAAGATGGTTGGAGTTGGTTTATGACTATGATTGTGACATCCAGTATCACCCGGGTAAGGCAAATGTGGTTGCGGATGCTTTTAGTAGGAAAGGTCAAAGGAAGGGTTTGAACTTGGGTACTTTGAGTCGACCTTTGTTGTTGTCGATGGAAAGGTTTGGCTTAGAAGTGATTCCTGAGGGTTCGGATTGTACTCTTTATGCCATGACGGCAAGATCCACCCTTAGAGACCGGATTGTTGCTTTGCAAAGTTTTGACCCTGAGTTGAAAGAGAAGATTGAGAAAGTTACCACAAATTCAGAGATGGACCCTGCTTTTAATACATCTTTAGAAGGTACCTTATTGTTTAGAGGTAGACTCTGTGTGCCTGCTGTTGATGAAATCAAGAAAGAAATATTGAAAGAAGCACACCAGTTGATCTTTACAATACACCCTGGAGGTACCAAAATGTATAAGGACTTAAGGGAACATTTTTTGTGGAATGGTTTGAAAGCGGATGTTGAAGACTTTGTTGCCAAGTGCGAGACTTGTCAGTGTATTAAAGCCATTCGTCAACCTCCATCCGGATTGCTTCAGCCTCTTCCTATTCCTAGCTGGAAGTGGGAAGATATCTCCATGGACTTCGTGACTAGCTTGCTGCGGACAAGTAAAGGAAATGACACTGTGTGGTTGATTGTTGATAGGTTGACTAAATCAGCCCATTTCATTCCTATGAAGATCACTTACACTTTGGACAAGCTAGCTAGACTTTATGTGGACAATGTGGTTCGTCTGCACGGAGTGCCTGTGAGTATTGTTTCTGATCGTGATCCTAGGTTCACCTAAAGGTTTTGGAATGGATTGGAGAAAGCCTTGGGAACCCAATTGAATATGAGTATAGCTCATCATCCACAGTCTGATGGACAATCTGAGCGGACAATTCAAATTTTAGAAGATATGCTTAGATCTTGTGTGGTGGATATGGGTGGAAATTGGGATGAACACTTAGCTTTATTTGAGTTTGCCTATAACAACAGTTATCAATCAACAATAGGCATGGGTCCATTTAAAGCTTTGTACGGTAACACTTGTATGACACCTTTGTATTGGACTGAGACGGGTGAAAGAAAAGTCTTAGGCTCGGAAATGATTGAAGCTACAAGTGCAATGGTCGACATGATAAGAGAAAGGATTAAGTCTGCCCAGTCAAGACAGAAATCCTATGCCGACAAGAGAAGGACCGATTTGGAGTTTCCAATTGGAGAGAAAGTTTTCCTTAAAGTGTCACCTATGAAAGGGGTGATGAGATTCAATGTGAGAGGAAAGCTTAGCCCCCGCTTCATTGGACCTTTCGAAATCTTGGAAAAGGTTGGATCCGTTGCTTATCGCTTGGCCTTGCCCCCATCCCTTGCTGGAGTTCACAATGTGTTCCATGTTTCAATGCTTCGAAAGTACATAGAGAACCCGGAACACATACTACAGCAAGCACCCAAAGGACTTAGTGCCGATCTTTCTTACGATGAAGGACCAGCTGAAATCCTAGACAAAAAGGACAAGCAACTGCGGAATCGCACCATCCCTTTGGTGAAGATTCGGTGGAAAAACCATACCCTGGAAGAAGCTTCATGGGAGAAGAAAGACGAAATGAAGGAGAAGTTTCCTCATCTTTTTGGAAACACAGGTACGCTTTCAATTTCAAGGACAAAATTTCTTTTAAGGGGGGAGAATGTAAAATCCAGCTTTTACCTAACCTTGACCCGACCTGGACATTGTTGTGTTTGTAGGTCCGAAGACCCGAAGTGGTGGTAGAAGGGACTTATGGGCCCTGCTGGTTGATGACGTGGTGTCGGAACTCCAGTATATGGACATTGATGATGCTGCTCCTTCTTCAAGGAGGCCCTCAAGGAGGCCCTCGAAGCGTCAAAGATTCGTGCCGCTGCTGCCGAGCGCGAGGCCAGGAAGCAAAAAGCAGCTGCCACGTTGTTTGGTGACAGGCTTGAATTCAAAAGTAGGGAGCTCGAAGAACATCTGAGGTTGGCGATCCCTAGCAAGCCCGAGCATATAAAGCCAGAGCTTCGGAAGGAGTGTGTTCGGAAATACCTGAACAGCGTACCTTTCTCCGAGCTGCTAGGTATCTACAACCTTCAAGCTTATCGCTTGGGGCAGAACGACGTTTGGGAGCGAATCCTCGGATCAATCCCTGCCTTCGACACTGCTCCTTTTCGTGAGGTGTGCCACAAAGAGGTCTTCGGGAAAGTTGGTATGGATCTCCCCGGTTCGGGCTCGGGGAAGAAGATGATCCTTTTCCAGCTGACCCTCAATATGAGGCATACCTGGCTGGCAAGCCGGCACTTCCAGAGGAGAAATCACAAGCCGAGTCTCAAGTTGCTGCTGTAGAGGACTCAGCCGATGCCATTCTTGAGGAAGGCTCTTCTCATGATCCTGAGAAAAGTCCTCCCGACCAGGGTCCCTCGGGCAACAATGAAGAAAAGGCTTAGGGAGTTATCTTTTTGTACAGATTTACCCTCTATTTAATGAATAGACATTTCTTTCTCATGTTGGCCTTTATATTTCCCCGTCTCCTGCCAAAATCTTGCCTTGAATATCAAAGTATTAATGATAAAACTCATCACTTAACTTTACATTCCTCGCCGAATAATAATGTTGTAGAAATATTATGAAGATGCGTTTCGGGAAGATGCGTTAATCTTCTCCACTACTTCATTTATTGCAAAGTCCGCACGTTTCCCTTCTGCGAAGTTCAAACGTTTTCTTGCCTTTGTATACCATTCACCGTTTCCAATGAATCGGAAATACATCCATTATTTTAATGGCGGTGCGACGATTGGAGGTATCTCTGCATCAGGTGCTCGCTTCCACATGTTTCCATGTGGCATCCCTCCGACCGTTGATCTTGCTTTCTGCGGATTTAAGCGTCATTTCGATCTAGGTCGTCGGTTGTCCTTAGCCTTCAACCGTCGTCTTAATACCTGAGGCTATTTAAAGCCTTCGTGGGTACTCTCCATCTATCCCGTCTTCCTGCAAGTTAGATTTGCTAAAGTGTTAAAGCGACCTTTCGTCCTTCGCGCCGGCTTCCGTATTCCTCGTACTCCAACAATAGCTCTATCAACTTCCGAACAAGTGAGTTTCTTGATTACTCATCTCTTTCCCCACTTCCCCCCCGAGTAAACGCATGGGTAGTTATACTTGGGGTTTAGTTATTTGGGTTTGTTGGAAGTAATAAAAAACTAGGGTTTTCCCTCTTGTTGTTGTCCTTTATTTCTGTACTGATACGGCTTGTTTGTTTGGATAGTGGCTCCCAAGATCAACCCGAACTTTATCAGAGCAAAATCTTGCAAGAAAATCGTTTCGTCGGTGGTGGTTGGGGCCAGTGCGGTGGTTCCAGCTAGTGAATCCTCCAAACATAAGGCGACTGCTGCCGGTGAATCTTCAAGTCAGATTCCCACAGTTTCTATTGATGTCGTCCCTGCGCCTCCTTTGCCCGAAGTGATCGCTCGTCTTTCCCGGGAAGATCTTGATCACTCCGTTGCCGATGGTGCTGCCGACGCCCCTCTGGTGAGACTGTTGGTGCACCCCCGAAAGAGACTCTTCGGGCATCTGAGGCAACTATGTTGGCGTCTGATGAAGGTGTGGTCCCAACAGGTGCTGCTCCTATTTCCAACTCCAGTGCTTGTTTGGCATCCTCCTCCTCTCCTTCCGAGTTGGAGGATTTTGCCACTAGGAAGCGCCGTCGGGTGACAAGTGATGCAGCTCATCCTTCTCTTGGTGTAGCTCATTCTTCTCTTCCTTCGCCTGAATTAGTGTCAAACGAGTTTGATAGAGCGTTGGAATGGTGTACCCTGCTGCTCGAATGACTTCGAGAGCACGCTTCTTTCCAAACTTCCGGATGAAGTCTTTACGAAGTCACCTGGTGATGTAAGTCTTTCTTCATTATCCTCGATTCTGAAAAATTACTTTTTCTCGCTCCTCGTTAACTCGGAAGTTGTTTGCAGGAGTCTTCTTGGTAACTTCCACAACCAAGTGGAAGCGAGTTACTAGGCTCGGTAGATTGAGCAATGAAGTTTCTAGGCTTCGGGAAATCTCCGAAGCTAAAGATGTTGAGATTGCTCGCCTTCGGAATCAAGCTTGGGAGGTGGCGGGGAGAAAAAAATTCGATGATTGGTCGTCTTCGGTCGACTTGGATGATGCGCGGGGAGAAGATCCGGCGATGGAGCGAACAGCTTGAAAAGTCGGGAGCCAAAGGATCTCGAAACGTTACCTGAAAGGCAAGCTGTCGTTCCTTTGCCCGAATCCCTTCCAACCGATGTTCGCAGAGCCTGCGTCTTCAAGTATTTACACGGTAAGCCTTTTGTTGATATGTTGAATGCTTATAACTTGCGGCATGCGGGATGGTGAGAACGAAGTATGGGAATCAATATTAAGGAAGGATCCTCATTTTGATACGACTCCGTACAAGGTCTTTTTGCCATCCTGAAGTATTTCTCGACCGGGTATTCCTCCTCCCGATGGACCAAGGATAAGATTGATCCTCCACCTTCCGATCCAGATATTATGCATTATCCGGAAGATTCTCCCTGTTTATTCTCCCCCTGGAAGAAGTCAATTATGACGAGCTTGTCCTGAATGCGAGTTTGGTCGAGGACCATGCTTCTCTTGGACAAAGAGTATGAAATTGCGGAGGATTTTATGCATACCGAAATATTTTGTAATCCTCATTTCTTCTCTTCTTTTCCTTGAATCCCCACCAATGGTTGACTCATATGTTTGTTCTAGCAAAGTCGCGTTGATCTTGTATAACTTCTCAACAAGTCACCTATGATGACTTTCTTTTTTGACCGAAGATTGTATCCAGCTCTTGTAATTGTTTTGATACTGGCCTCTTTGGATCTTTTGAAGAAATAAGAAATTAACTTTATCTTGAGCTTTTCTAGCCACTTGAATCGTTGTTGCATTAGGTCTTAGTTGTTTGAAACAATGCCTTTACTTAAGGATTTCCGGAGAAATACAATAAGTCTGAGAAGGAACTCACTCGGGTTTTAAACCGATGCCTTTACTTAAGGATTTCCGGAGAAATACAATAAGTCTGAGAAGGAACTCACTCGGGTTTTAAACCGATGCCTTTACTTAAGGATTTCCGGAGAAATACAATAAGTCTGAGAAGGAACTCACTTGGGTTTTAAACCGATGCCTTTACTTAAGGATTTCCGGAGAAATACGATAAGTCTGAGAAGGAACTCATTCGGGTTTTAAACTGATGCCTTTACTTAAGGATAATTCAAAAATTCAATAAGTCTTGAAGGAACTTACTCGGGTTTTAAACCGACGCCTTGCAAAAGGAACTCACTCGGATTTTCATCCGATGCCTCGACTTAAGAAAGTCCAAAAATTTCCATAAGTGTTGAAGGACCCACACGAATTTTCATCCGATGCCTTATAGTTGGATCTTGTTCTTGAATGTGGTGTATGATGCCCCCCAATCAAAAGATAGTTTGTTGAAAGCCAAAAATTGCATTGATGGAGTTGAAAATGATTACATCGCGAACAAAATTGAAATCATCCTCAAGGATAAAACTTTTTGAGATGCCTAGCATTCCACGAACGATCCAACTCTTTCTGGGTGTTGATGTTCTTCAGCCTGTAAGCTCCTGAACCGACCGGTTTCACAACCATATAAGGTCCTTCCCAGGAAGGGTCTAATTTTCTTTGGTGACGCGGGTCAGAAGCTATGGTGTTTCTCAACACCAAATCTCCGGCTAAGTATCGACGATTCTTCACTCGAGTATTATAATGAGACGCTATCCTTCTTTGATAATGTTGAGTTCGTGCTATTGCCTTTGCCCGAACTTCGTCCAACAAATCAAGACTATCAAGCATCCCTTGTTCATTTGCTTTTTTCTCGAACTCACGATCCCGTAATGTCCCCGCCATTATCTCCACTGGTGCCAATGCTTCGGATCCATATGCCAACCTGAATGGAGTTTCTCCTGTGGGTGTTCGAACCGTAGTTCTATAAGCCCACAAGACATTATGAAGTTCTTCGACCCAAGAAGCTTTGTCGCCTTCAAGTCTTCTCTTTATTCCTTCCAGTAGCGTTCGGTTAGTAACCTCTACCTGTCCATTGCTTTGGGGGTATGCCACCGAGGACATACGATGCTCGATCATATATGTTCCACAGAATTGCTCAAATTGTGGACAATCGAATCGAGTACCATGGTCGGTGACAATAATCTTTGGAATCCCAAAGCGATATATGATTGATTCAAGCACAAATTTCTCCACTTTTTTCTTAGTAATTGCCGCCAGTGCACTAGCTTCTACCCATTTTGTGAAGTAATCAATTGCTACTATCGGATATTCCCGTCCGCCCTTGATGCCTTGGTGAATTTGCCCATGATATCAATTCCCCACATTGCAAAGGGAATGGGATTTAGAATTGAAGTCATAGTTTCCGCCGGCGGCGCTTCGATCTCGTAGCATGAATTTGACAGTTACCACATCGACGAACGTACTCCATAGCAGCCTCTTGGACCTTAGGCCAATATAACCCAAGTCTCAGAATTTTGTGAGCCAGGGCTCGTCCACCCATGTGAGCTCCACAAATTCCTTCATGAACCCTCAGCCAAAGCTGATTTTGCTCCTTCGGGGCCTATACATCTCATAAGGGGTCCAGCATAAGATCTTTTGTATAGTCTCCCATTCTGAATGACAAATCTAGCTGATCGAATCTTGATCAACCTTGCCTCTACTTTGGATCCTCGTGGTAATTTGTCATCCCTTAGATACTCGATTAGAGATCCATCCAGCAACCTTCTGCTTCAATATAAGAAATTTCTTTCTCATGATAACTTGGAAAAGTTATCTCTTCAATGTAGACCGAAGGGTTTAGATTCTTTTCCTTGGCATTGGCTAGTCGGGATAGCTCATCTCGCCACCGAATTTTCATTCCTCGAAATCTGAGATATCTTCAAATTCGAAATTGGTTTTGAAATGCCTGCACTATCTCTTGATATTTCTGCAAGAGTGGTTCTTTAATACCATACTCCCCCTGGACTTTGTTGACTATAAGTTGAGAGTCACTATAAATAGTAACATCTGCAATAGATAATGCTTTTGACAACCGAAGTCCCGCTATCGAGCCTCATATTCTGCTTCGTTATTACTTGCGTCAAATGCGAATCTCAAAGCATATTGAATAATAAATCCTGCTGGACTTTTTAATAGAATTCCAACTCCTGCTCCATCTTTATTACTCGAACCATCCACATATACCTCCCAAGTGGTTGGTATAATGGGATCCTCAATGGTGGGTTCCACCGGTGCAAGAGTTTCTACTACAAAGTCGGCTAATGCCCGAGCCTTGATTGCAGTTTCGGGGTTAAAGCTCACTTGGAACTCGCTGAGTTCAACCGACCAGGACACCATCCTTCCGGACAAATCGGGTTTGTTAAGAACTTTACTAAGAGGAAAAGTTGTAAATACCCGAATTGGATGAGCCTGAAAATATGGCCTTAGCTTCCTGGCGGCCATCATGAGAGCCAAAGCCTGCTACTCAATATGTGAATATCTTGTCTCCGCATCTAGCAACACGTGGCTTACATAGTAAATCGGCCACTGTTTTTTATCTTTTTCCCGAACAAGTACCGCACCGACCGCCGAAAGGGACGTCGCTAGATATAGCTGTAATATTTCCCCCTTCTCCAGTCCGGACAGGATCGGTGGTTGTCCAAGTGCTTCTTTTAATTCCTCGAAAGCTTTTTCGACACTCTTCAGTCCACTTTGCTTCCTTACTCGCCCTTCAGGTCTTTAAGTGCCTTGAAGAAAGGCAAACATTTTTCTCCAGGACTTGGAGATGAATCGATTTAAAGCAAGCAACTCTCCCTGTTAAACATCGTACATCCCGAATGGTTTTGGGAGCCTCCATATCAATCGAGCTTGTATTTTGGCAGGATTAGCCTCAATTCCCCTCGTGATACCATGAAGCCCAAAAATTTGCCCGAGGAGACTCCAAAGGCACATTTTTCCGGGTTTAGCTTCATTTGATGTTTCCGCGATCATCGAGAATACCTCAGTCAAATCTGCAATATGATTTGCTTTTGTAAAGCTTTTCACTAGCATGTCGTCAACATAAGCTTCAACATTCTTTCCTATCAGCTCTTTGAAAATCTTGTTGACGGCCCTCTGATATGTTGCTCTTGCATTCTTCAGGCCAAAAGGCATGACCTTGTAATAATAGCTCTCACGATCAGTCATGAAAGCCGTATACTTCTCATCCTCCTTATTCATAAGGATCTGATTATACCCGAGTAGGCATCCATGAAACTTAAAGTTTCATATCCTGCAGTTGCATCTATCAAGAGTTCAATCCGAGGCAACGGGTAGCAATCTTTTGGGCAAGCTTTGTTAAGATCTGTGTAGTCTGTACACATCCTCCACTTCCCATTCGCCTTTTTTACCATTACCACGTTGGCCAACAAAGTTGGGAACTCAATTGGTTCTATGAAACCAGAATTCTTAAGTTTTTCAACTTCGCTTCGAACGGCTTCATACTTTTCAATGGAGAAATTTCTTCTTTTCTCGTATCCTTTGGTTTCGCCTTAGGGTCTATCCGGAGTTTGTGCTCTGCAATGGCCCGATCGATTCCGGAGCATGTCCTCAAGCAAACCATGCAAATACATCTTTATTCTCGTTGAAGAAAAAACTTCAACTCATCTTTAAATTCTTCCACTGTTGTTGGGACCCGATATAAGTAATCTTTTTCTCATCCTCGGACACAGCCTGGATTTGTTCCAGCTTCTCCACTGGTTCGGGTCTTTGCATCTCTGTCTCTTCCCGATCATCTCGAACTTCTATGGGGAGGGTAGTTACCTTCCTCGGGCCCTCCTTGTCTTTTAAATAGGCAACATAACACTGCCGAGAGATCTTCTCGGTCAGAGGAGACTTGACCAATTCCCATATCAGTCGGGAATTTTATCTTCGAGTGCTTTGTCGAAACAATAGCACCTATCTTGGATAAAGATGGTCGCCCGAGGATCATATTATAAGCTGGCAGTTCCCAAACCACCAAAAATTTGATTCGGACAGTTGTTTCCTTAGGAAAACTTCCAATGGATAAATCCAACTGGACCGATCCTTCCGCCACTGCAGATGACCCTGCAAAACCATATAGATGTGTGGATGAAGGTTTCATCAAATCCTGATCCACCTTCAATTTTTGATACACTTCGTAGGAAATTAGGTCAGCTGCAGACCCTGTATCAATCAAAACTCTATGCACTTCTCGTCGTGCAATCTCTACCTTGATGACTATAGCACCATCATGAGGTAAACAAACATCTCATTCGTCTTCCTCGCTAAAGGTGATAGAATCTTCACCATTCAGCTTCTTCCGCTTTTGCGTCTCTCCGGTTCAAACAAATTTGGATTTTGTTTTCAGACTCCGGAGTGATTCGGGCTCTGGTCCCCCGAAGATGGTAAGGATCGGTGACCGAGTAGCTTCAATCACCTCCTTGGCTTTCTTAGACTTCGGGGCCTCCCTTGATCATTCCGAACTAACCGAACGATCCCTTTTCGGAGCAGCCGCACGTGGCTCACGTGGCTAACGAAACTGGACAGATGTCCCTGAGATATTAATCTCTAAATATCTGCCTTCAGATGACGATAGTCATTAGTATAATGACCATAGTCCTTGTGGAATCGGCAATACTTTTCTCGATCCTGCTTGCTCTCCCCGGTTTCAAAAGAATTTTAGGCGGCCACTTTAAAATATTTTTTCTTTTGAGGATATTTAAAATATCAGCCCGAGGAGCATTCAATGGAGTGTACTCACTTTTACCGGGGGACCTTTGGCGCCAAGGCTGAGATTTTCCAACCCGATCACGAACATTTTTCTTTGGCTTCACGCTTCCTCAGGAGCCTTCCGTTCCTTATTGGAGACTTTATTATCTCCTTGGCGCGCATCTAGAATCTCCATGACTTCAGCCTCGCTTCGGCATCTCTCGTACCAACTCAAGCATAAGTCGCAGGCATATCCCGTAGTAATAGCTCCAGGAGTTTCCGATTAGTGAGTCCCGTGAATAGAGCAATTTTGGCTACTTGTTCATCCAAATTTTCTATCTCCATCGTCACTTTGTTGAATCTTTTCGGAAACTCTCCGATTGATTTGCTCTTTCCTTGTTTGACAAGAAACAAGGTTTCTTCCGTTTTCTTGACTCGTATTCCCACTGGAATTGCCCTATGAATTGGCGCGCCAATTCGTCAAAGTTTACGATCCTTCCGAGGGGAGGTTCGAAAACCACTTTTGTCTTTGCTCCAGTAAGTGATGAACCAAAAACCCGCATAAAATTTCATCGGAATTACCTGAAACTGCCATGGTCTGTTGGTAATAGCCAATGTGAGCTGTTGGATCTCCGGAGCCATCGAATGTTGAAAAGGTAGGCAAACGGAAGTTACGGGGAAACTGATATCCCGCAATTGGCTCGGCAAAGGGAGTCTTCCGAATGACCGATTAAATATCCTCCGTTATTCTTCCCTTAGCCAATCGCCCTAATTTCTCATTGATGTTGGCCAATTCTCGACCAATCTGGGTCGGGTGATCTTCGAGCAATATGATCACGACCTTGATTAACACGATCATCCCGTGCTACTCGATCATCACGAACAGCCCGTCCTTCCCGAGCATTCCTCTCGTCGCGAACTGGTCGATCATCACGAACGGTTCTTCTGACAGTGGGTGAGTGAGTTCTTAACCCTATATCCAACCTTGTGTTTGAATCAGTTGTACTCTCTTGCGGTCTGTCGAACCGATCGTCTCGCCTCGGTTGATCATCGATCCTCCTAAGTCCTCGGTCTCCTTCACGGAAATTCTGATCGATATTCCGGTCTTCAGCCAATCTCTCGGTCACGTGGCAATGCACGTCTCCCCCGAATCGCGCCGATCGGGCTCTTGTGGTAAAACCACTCGTCCGGTGAGCATGCGGAGTGCTTGGCTCACCTCCAAGAGTTGAATCTTTACCTGATCCAATTGATCTTGGATTGTATCGGGAGGAGGATTACGTCCTCCCCGGCCACCATCTACCTCGATAGGATTTTGGCTTTCCTGGGGAATATCTGGATTATTCACTCCAGGGATCTGAACACCGGAATTGCGTTATGCAGCGGCTGCTGCGGCACTTATCTAGTCACCATAGCTTTTCAAGTTGTTTCCCACAGACGGCGCCAATTGATGCGTCCAAAATCTGCTCAGCCCTTAGATCTCCTCGTGATGTCCTCGCAAAACGAAAGCGTCGGATGTGGCCCGACCCGCCGGGGTCGGGAGTCCACCTCCGAAGGCTAAGTCAGTTGATGAACTTAATCACAAACGGCTCGTTAGAAGCGCGAGCTTAAGGAATGAAGAAGCGGGAAGGGTGATCTAGATAGCGAGATCGCCGATAGTTTAGGTCTACCGGCATGTATCCGAACCTGAGTCTCAGATAGTATTCTTTTTTCGATCCCCTCACCTTGTATGGTAGTGAGGTTTATATAGAGTGTACCTTCGAATCTCCTTCGTTGGATGCACTTGAGCCTTCTTCGGGTAGTCGTTGGATCTTATCAGTTAGATCCGTTGAGCAATAGACTTGTACTAGTTTGGGCTAGTAGAGGACTCCTGAGATAACCTTTAGGTTATGCGATGATTATCCCTTCGATAATGATTATCCGCAGCCGTCAATTCGAGTCTGCCATCATTAGGGTGATTACCCTTATGGATTAGGGCACGCTTGCAGCCGAATAAGCTTTCTTCTTCAGCAAGCCATCTTCTGGATCCGGTTCGCTCGGGAGCGAGTCGGATCTCTCCGTCTCGACTGGGGTCGAGGGTCGGACCAGGTATGAACCCGGTCTGATCATAATCTCTCCATATCACTACTCATCTCTTATTTAGCTTATTTTATACATTCCTTTGAATTATGGTTGAACTTGACTAAATTTAATATTTAATCAAAATGAGAGTTTGTCTGATCCTGATGTTTGCTCGAGGACTAGCAAATGTTAAAGTTGGGGGTAATTTGATAAGTTGATTTCATGCATATTATTTTATACAATTAATTTACTATATTTCCATGTATTTACAATTGTTCTATATCAATTTACCCTAATATGATAACAATTTTTCTATATCAATTTACCCTAATATGATATGAAAATGAATATGTTGCATCCTTTCCTTTTATTTCTATAATTTTGGTGATTTTATATATTTCCTAACAAATTCTAATTAAGATTTATTACTTTTATGTATAGGAAATTATCAATCAAATTTGGGTATTATTGCAAGAGTCCTAATGGAACTCAACTGGATTTTATTCTACTCCAGAAAGGAAAGTCTTGATCATCAAGTTACAGTGCACTCTAGAAGCTTCCTCAAGTCAAAAACATAAAGAGAATGAGTCATTGGATGATTCTATATTTTATTTCCCAATTAGGATTTGATCAAATAAGGGAAAAGAGGAAAAATAATCCAATTCAAATAAGGAATATTCAAAAATCCCGTTTTTGAGTGTTTCTGTCCAGTTTTGATCAAACCCTTCATCAGATAGTCATCCGGTGTCCGATTGAACCGATATTTGGAAGAGTGCTTCATGACTTCTTGATCTTCAAATCCAACGGTGGGATTGTTCATTGGAGATCTCTAAGTTAGTCCGATTTGTACGTCAAGACACTCCTTGGTTAAGACAAATAGGAACTCTGAGTTTAATTAATCTATAAAAGAAGAGCAAACTTCAGCAGAGGAGAGGACGTTTTTGGGAGCTTTGGAACATCAGAGAGAACCTTCTTGGAGCTTTGGAAGAGCGGAGAGGTCGAACCAGAAGACTTTGGATGGCTTTGGAGATCTGAAGCTTAGGAATAAGTTTTTCTTGATCTTCTTTCAATGTTCTTGAACTCCTCTGTAATGTTTTTAATTTCGAGTATGAATTAATTTAGTTTTTCTAGGGATCAGATGTAGCCTATCTTTGAATTCCCACTCTTGAATTCATCAATATAATTTTGAATATGGTTTCTTTTGATTGAGTTTTTACTTCTATTCTTCATGCTTTTGATTAATTGGCCATTAATCAACTGATTTGTTAATCATAATGAACTGAGAGGGGATTTATGTGTTTAGTTCATTGGAGTAAAAGCCATGAATTACATGTAGGATAGAGATATACTTACATGGTTTGTGTAGTTGTTACATGGGAATCCATAGAATTTAATGATTTTTTAGTTGTTGTAACCCACATAGAAATATAGTGGGTTAGCAATTGAGGGAATTTCTATTAGTACTCGAGAGAGACTAGTAGATAGGGAAGGGAATCTCGACTATCAATCAGGAAATACTTCTCAAATTATAAAGAGGGATAAAAGGGTGGGAATGCTTAGTTATGGTGAAATCTGACCCCTAGGTTTTTAGCAATTAATAATCTCAATTTAAATTTCAATTTGCATTATAGTCTAGAATAATTATCTTCCTTATTATTTGTTCGACTAAAATTGGTATAATTAATTTGGTACTTAATCTATAGTCCTCGAGGATATTAATTTAAAGCCAGATGTCAAATGGTTTTCTGAAGTTGCTATGCTACCCAGAAAATCCACACGACACAGTCTAGGATACGATATTTTCAGTCTTGTTGATCATATCTTAGTTGCTAGATCAACAACACAAGTAGATACCTATTTAGCATTCTAGATAAACCCAAATTTTGGAATAATAATTAAAGAAAGATCTTCCTTTGCCAGTCAGGAAATCACTGTTATCAGCTTGATACAAACTATGTAGATTTTAGAAGATTAAACATCTCAACTGATAATCAAATAAAGCAGATTGTAGATAAGCTTGAACTAAGGTTATACAAGATTCAAACCCCCTTGAACACTGGGATAAAGACAAGCCTTATATTAAGCTTGAGATAAAAAAGCCCAGATCTTAGGATTGTTACAGGCACTCCTAAATTCAATACCAAAGATGATGAAGAGTTTGATTTACATATAAACGAACTCTTAAAGCTTGGATTAATCAGAAATTTTGATAGTCCTCATAGATCTGCTGCTTTTATTGTTAATAAAGAATCTGAGAAGAAAAGAGGTAAAAGCAGAATGGTGATAAATTATAAGCGTCTTAATGATAACACAGTTGATGATGCTTATGATATTCTCAGAAGAGATTTCCTGATAGCTCATATTGATAAAGCTAAAATTTTTAGTAAATTTTGACTTAAAATCAGGGTTCCACTAGATTATGGTACACAGAGATTTCATTCCATGGACTGCTTTCATCACAAGCAGGGGACATTATGAATGGATAGTTATGCCATTTGGCCTAAAGAATGCCCCTTTTGTATTCCAGCGGAGAATGGATCAAATTTTCTTACCTTATAGAAAACTTGTAGTTGTCTACATAGATGATATTCTGATATATTCCCAGAATGAAAAAGGTTATTTTCAACATTTGTTGACTGTATTTAAATTATTCAAAGATCATGGTTTAGTTATTTCCAAAAAGAAAATGGAAATAGGAAAAGATCAAATAAAATTCTTAGGCTTGAATTTAGGTAAAGAACTTATATCTCTACAATACCATATTGCCAGAAAAGCCCTTGAATTCCCAGATAAACTCGAAGGAGTTACCCAAATAAGATCTTTCATAGGGTTGGTTAACCAAGCCAGAGACTTTATTAAAGATTTAGGAAAAATGCTTGGACCCCTTTGTGCTAAAACCTCGCAGAAAGGAGAAAAAGGATTTAACCAACAAGATATTACCCTAGTCAAGAAGATAAAAGAGTTAATCTCTAAGGTACAACCGATGAGATACCCTAAAGAAAACTGGTTTCACATTGTTGAAACTGACGGATCTCAAGATGCTTGAAGAAGCAATCAAAGATACAGTGGGACAGACCACTAAAGATAAGAAAATTGTCAAGATCAGTTTTCCCAATTTAAAGGAGAAACACGTTCCAAAAAGATGCCAATTCGGCTAGAACTATTTGTTCTCTATTGACAACAGATTCCAATTCAAGAACCTACTTGAAGTTGGACCAGAAGATAAAGTTGTTTTAGATAATCTCTGGATATCACACCACTAGGTGATTCAAACTACAGCAGATAAAAATAAAAGAGATTGCTACTGCAATGAACAGTTTGTGCTATCAGATGAACATGTCACAATCAAAATCCCAGACAAGATATCGCTACTATGTGGTGATGAAAGGGAAAATGCTTGGTGTTTATACATCATGGTTTGATGTGGCTATGTGTATTAAAGATTTCAAAAATCCTTTATACCAAGGATTTGTAGATTTGGGATAGGCGTTTGACTATGCCCAAAGGACAGTTGGAGTTAACTTTTACAAAGATCCGAAGATTGAAAGAGAAGACTAGAAAGATTTCAAAGGAGCACTCGTTGCTTGTGATGAATGCTCCGTTACAAAGATGGAATGCAAGACCTAGTCCAAGGTCTAGATACTAGCAGAGCTCAGTGCTCAAGGCTGGTAGAAGAAGTTAATTCCTTGAGAATCAAGAACCAAAAGCTTGAACGAGAAAATTTTGATACAATGGCATGTCTTCTCAAGGCAAAAGATTTACTGTAGATGAACGAGGCCAAGATCCATAAAGCCTTTGAACAGAAAAATCGGAAAAACCAAGATCCGGCCCAGCAGCTTGTCCAAAGCAATCCAGCCCAACAATTTGCCCAGGCTGAGATACAAGGATACTCAAAAATGAAAGCATATGTCAAGTCAATTGACATGATGCTCGAGTAGATGAAAAATATAATGGCGGAAGATGGTGGACCCTCCTATACTAAAAAATGAATGCTATACAATTCAATGTGAGGATAAACCTACCAAGGAGAAAACCCCTAAACCAAAGCTAAAGAAGGTGGTACATCCTCTCAAAAGATACCTGGAAAGGACCAAGAAAAAGATAAAAAAAACAAGTGTTTTCTATGAGAAAGCTGTGAAGCCACCTCATTCCTTTCAGAGGTAGGAGAAGATGTTGTACATAGATTAATCTCACTCTTCGATGAAGATGACCTCACCAAATATTTTGAAGGATAAAGTTACAATATCAGGACACGTTAGTATCTGATGTGATGTAATACTTATCTCTAAAGATTCCTCTCTGATGTGTTTCGACACGTCCCCTTTATGATGGCAACATAAAGGTACTTAGATAAAGGCAGGAGCCTGTTAGCCACAGGATATGAATTTGTATTTTACTTTTATTTAGCTTAAATTTGCTTTTCATTTCCTTCGCATTTAGAACTACTTTGTTCGCCTATATAAGCGAAGCTATGTACATGTAATGAGCATAATGAATGTTAGCAATAAAATATCCTTATTAGAAACCTCCCCAGATGTCTCTACTTCTTTTCTTCTGTACTTCGAAGCACATCAACATAAGATAAGAAGAAGGCTACTACCTCCTTCAGTAAGTTTATTTCTTTAAATTTTTAAAGGATGGGCTTGGAGTAAGATATTAAATATGAATTTGTTGTTATTTTCCTTTCTTTCTCTTCTTCGGACTGGATAACCGTAAAGCATGCCTATAGTCGTGCCTCTACTGTCAGTGACGGCCAATATTATATAATAATACCTAATGAGTAGTCTAAGAAGATAACTATAGAATATGCGTATGCTGAAAGCCCCATGAAATAGTTGGTGAGGCAAAGCGTTGCATATCTATGGTGATGATTCCCTAACGAAAATAGAAGTTAAGTAATGGAGTAGAGTTAAAGGTGCTTATCCCAAAACTACTGAGGAAGAATTGTCTGTCAACGGCTGTGTAAAGGCCTAGAGTCCATACCGATGGAAGGGCAGCATGAGTAAGTCCCGTTTTTCCAGTCTAAGGGACATAAGGTGGCAGAGAATTCAGATGATTGAATAATCAGTAGTGGAGGTGAGACAAGTGGATTCTTTAGAATTCAAGCATACTCCTTGAAGAAAAAAAAAAAAAGGAAAGGATCATACCGGTGATCAATAAAATCCGGCAACCCTATATTATATATATATATATATATGTATACATATATATATATATATATATACATATATATATATATATATATATATTATAATATATATATACATATATATATATATATATATATATATATATATATATATATCATGCATGCCTTATTAAAAATTTGATTACCTTTTGGTAATCTTAATTTTTTTTTTCAAACAATGTATTAGTATATGTTGTAATTTTATTGGCAATCAATCCTCTTTCCATTAGGTTTAAAATTATAACTGATATTATGTTGTGGGTAACATAAAATATAACCCAATATGAGAGAATTTCAAGGGCTTGATTGTGAGTGATTGCTAAAGTGGCACTCATGGTTAGGTCTATGAAATATCAATCATATAAAGTAGTGGGATGTCTCTTGGTGTCAATGTGTCTTTATACACTCTCTTTATACACTCTAAGGTTGTAATTGCGTATTGGCATTAGGAGGGTGACACATACAACATTTTTTTGGGAGTGAACTAATCTAAAAATTTTATATACCCAAAGGTGATAAATTTCAAAGGTTGTAACGCTTCCATCAAAGCCGTTGATGTGTTAAGAGAGTATCACAACTATATGTCATGAATTCTGCCCAAAGATATTTTCATGATGATATATGTGTGTTCTTTCTAGTTATGTACTTATAAGTTACATATTAATGTGCTAATAAAGTGAGGGAGTATCACAACTTTATATCATGAATTCTGCCCAAATGTGTTTTTATGATGATCTATGTGTGCTCTTTCCAGTGATGTACTTATAAGTTACATATTAATGTGCTAATAAAGTGAGTGAGTCTCACAACTGTATGTCATGAATTCTGTCCAAATGTGTTTTCATTATAATATATGTGTGCTCTTTCTAGTTATGTACTTATAAATTACATATTAATGTGTTAATAAAGTGAGGGAATATCACAACTGTTAGTAACATTTTTTGTCAACAACAATATGATTGTTATTGAGATTCTTGTAAAGTCAAACTTTAAGAAATTGTAGATGATGTGTTGTTTACTATGGAAATAGTAGATGCCCACACATTCTTAGTTACTGAGAAACTGATGGATATGGCTCATAAGAGTATAGACAACAGAAGTTGATTTACACTGCAAAGATGAAAAGTAATTATGTCTACTTATTGCCCATTAAAAGGTCCATCAAGGAACACTTGAAGAGTTTGTTTACCCAGTAAATGCATTGTTTTGAAATTGATAGGTGTAGTAGCACAAAGATACTAAGTCTCATCTAGTGTTGAAATAAATATATTTCTATAAGAGTTCTTATCATAAGGTGTGATGGTTTTGGAGTTAGGGATTATTTCATTAGGATGACTGTTTTTCAAGATAAAACTCAAGAATCCTAATGTTTCTCTTCATTACCCCTGCTATTATCCATCAAAGCCCTTAGCATCCTCCTCTGAGTTTGGAATTATAAAGACCAATTACTTTTTCCAAGAAGAAACTTTGTTCTTATGAATATCAATACTCATAAAAATACTTAGGGTAAAGATAAAGAGTCCATTCAGACTAACATTTTGGGACCTATGAAAGTTTTATTATAAAAGGGAGATGAACGTTATTTTTTCTGTAAGTAGAAATTGCATCGAGTATAAGGATTGGTTAGTCAAGTGCGAGAATAAAAAAATAATGATTATTTGGTTCTTGTTTGAGAATTTAATTTTCTCTTGTCTCATTCAATTCTAGTGACTAGATAGTGGTCATTATTCAACCAGTTTGTGTATAAATTATTATTTCATCATATTTATTGATGACCACTCATAATATGATTTTTTGTATTCAATTAAGGAAGAGTCTGAATCTCTTGATATCTTCAAAATTTTTAAGACTGAAGTTGAGAAACAATAAGAAAAAATCACAAAAATTGTTAGATTTGACTGGGGAGGAAAGTATTATGGTTGATATGAGGATGCTGGACAATTTAAGGGCCCATTCGCCAAATATTTGGAGGATTCAAATATAGTTGGTCAGTTTACTATGCTTGATAGTCCCAAGCAAAATGGTATAACCCAAAGGCTTCATCACACCCTTATAGACATAGTGAGGTGTATGGTAGGAGAACTATTTTATCTGAATTTTTTATAAGGTGAAGCCTTGATAACAGCTATTTATATCCTTAATCATGTCCCTTTCTAAATATGTTCCTTTGGCTCCCTTTCCATTGTAGATTATTCATAAATCTAATTTGAACCATCTTAGTATTTGGGTTATTCTGCAAAGCTAAAGTTATATAATCCAATATTGCAGAAGTTGGACCTAAAGGTATTCATTGCTAATTTGTTTCTTACCCAGATCATGTTTTTACCATCTTTGTCGAGACACCAAAATTGTGGATTCTTAGTTAGTTTTTTGGAGTTTTATATAGCCAAGAAGGGTAGCTTGTTCCCAGGCTACTTGATCTAATTTTAGTGAACATAACTATAACATTCACATTATGGTTGCCTAATTACTAGAAAGTTGTCTTTAATCTTTAATTAGATTTGTGATTAGGTGCAACGAGGGATATGATATAGTTGATGAGACAAAAGGATGTTTGGGAAGCTTGTTAAGTTGCCCGAAGTCTATAAACCTGTTGTGGATAGCATAAATCCCGAGGGGCCCCTCGGGAGTGACACACCCCCACTCGGGCTGGTGTGTCCCCCTCCTCTATAAGGTTCAAGAGAACCCACTCGGGAGAGGTACACACCCCCGCTCGGGCTGGTGTACCTCTTCCATCATAAGGTCCCAGAGAACCCACTCGGGAGAGATACACACCCCCGCTCGGGCTGGTGTATTCCTTCCCTCATAAGGTCCCAGAGAACCCACTCGGGAGAGATACACAGCCCCGCTCGGGAGGTAGATCCTCTTCGCTTGAGAACCTCGTTTGAAGTAAGTTTCAGAAGACCTTCAAGACTAAGTTCAAGAATAACGTTGAAGACGACCAAGTCAAAAGAGTTAGTTGCAGATAACTACTCAACATATCCATTCCAAGAATTGGGGAGATAAACAAGCAAGTAACGGCTCTATCTGGCCCGCCAAAGAAGGAGTAACTATTCCGAAGATATCTCACCCACTCTTCAACTAACTATGCGAGATCCGAGGAAGCGCCACCTCCAGGTAACTTCTATATAAACCCACATCCTACAAGGAAAAAGGTAGGAGATTCATCTTACCAGTTATTCATTACATCTTGAGAACTCTCTCACGAATTCTTATTGTTGCCTAGGTTGACTTGGGCATCGGAGGCGGTTCCCCGGCCAAAACTTGGCCGGTCCATTCTTGTTTTCCTTGTGAGTGCAAGCATCTCAGCTATTCCAACTTAGCTTGGGGGCTCTAAAGGTGGTCATCTCAGTATTCAGCCCTCGAAGAAGTTCTAGACGCAACAAATTGGTGCCGTCTGTGGGAAACATCACAAAAAATCATGACGAGACGTACCACTCATCAGGTGACAAGTTCCAATCAAGTTATCACTCAAGCAAGAGAAAGGGAGATAGAAAACGGACGTGTTGAAGAACAAATTCTCCCTTCTCTAGATCAACAAATTCCGATTCCAGAGGAAGTTTGAGATGGGATTCCAGAGAATCCCCCATTAACCATTCCAACTCCGTTTGGAGAAGGAGGTTCGAATCAACCTCCAATTCCAGCGACAGTGGCCGATTTACAAAATATGCAAAGGGAAGTCCAACAACAAATGTTGGAACTCCAAGGAGTTGTTCGAGGCTTAGTCCATCAAGTCGGGGTCTCATCAGCTAGAAATACTCAGGAAGGATGGAGATGTGAAGCTATCCGACAGACTAGGAATAGGCAACGCTCGGTGAACGAAGTTCGAGAAGGGAAAAATCCCAGAGAACCAAGACGAACAGCCAAACAAGTTGGAGAAAGATCTCAAGGAGTTCATATTGAAGAACCACTTCCCCGAGGAGATCGAACGAGGGGAAGTGTGTTTAACCGTTTGGCTGGGCTCAAGCAAACTCAGGATTTACCAAGGAGAGAATGACGAAATGAAAGAGTTCGAGAACACAAAGGCGAGAGCCACGGAAGAGGTCATTCTAGATCTGATGACCCAAGAGGATCGGTTAGTCAATCTGGATCTTCTCATGGACCAACTTCCCAATGTTCTGATCTTGGAAGTGTTCGGTCTCCGTAGGAACACCAAGGGGCGCATGGTCTCGGGAGAAGATTAAATGCCATGGAAAGAAGGCTTGATGATTGGGACCTTGACGACAACTATGACGTGGTTAACAGAGAGCCCTTCTCAGAGGAAGGCATGAGAGCGCCTCTTCCACCCAACTTCATCATGCCGACGTTCACTCCTTATGAAGGTAAGTCTAATCCTTGTGAACATATTAGTTATTTCAAGTTTGTTATGGCTGTGATTGGCCGAGAGGATGAGTTATCATGCCGAACTTTCCTGGCATCTCTCAAAGGTCTAGCGATAAAATGGTTTTCTAGCCTATGGCCAAGATCCATCCGAAACTTCCGGGAACTCGAGAGAAAATTCATTGCCCGATTCTGAAGTTGCATCGGGAGTAAGAAGATAGTAGATAGCCTCTTTTCCATTAGGCAAAAGCCAAATGATTCTATTCAAGACTATCTTCTAAGATTCGATAAAGTGGTTATCGAGGTAGAAGAGTTGGACGATACGGTGGCATACAATGCACTATGGAGTGGAATATCCCAAAGACGCTTGCTAGAGGTATTGCTTCAAGATAAGCCAAAGACTTATGGTGCTCTTCTTAAGAAATGCCAAAAGCAAGCAACAGTTGCAGAAGTTATCAAAGCCCGAGAACAGTCCAAGAAAGGGGTGAAGGAAAAGAAGAATTATGGAGAAAAAGGTCAAAATTCAAATGCTCGGGCAAAGGATAACAAAAAAAGTAGGTTGGAAAGAAAGACTCGCCAATGAGGATTTTACACCTCTCAGTACTAAGAGCTCAGAAATCCTATTACAGATTAGAGATAAAGAGAACTTGAAGTGGCCGGACAAGCTAAGAGCTCGACCCGAAGATAGGAATATGACAAAGTATTGCTGCTTTCACAAGGACTACGGCCACCATACGGATGAGTGCAGAAATCTCAAGATTGAGATCGAGAAACTTATCCAAGGAGGTCATCTTGAAAAATATCTTCAAAGGAAGTGACAAGATCGAGAGAAGTCCCCACCTAGATCAACAAAAAGACTCAGATCCAAAAGTCCCGAGAGGGCAGATAAGAATCCCGAGAAGAAACCCGACCATCGGGAATTCTCTCCCATCTATATTGTTTTAGGAAATCCGACCGAGGAATCCATTAAGAAGGCGAAGCAAAAAGCGCAGTTCGTGGGATCAATGAAGTTGCTGAGAAAACGAAGAAATGATTTATGTCCAAATCCAATAACCTTCACGGACAAAGATCTTAAGGGCATAACTTCTCCTCATGATGATGCTATAGTGATATGGAGAGTTTATGATCTGACCAGGTTCATACCTGGTCCGACCCTCGACCCCGGTCGAGACGGAGAAAACCGAATCGCTCCCGAGCGAACCGGATCCGGAAGATGGCTTGCTGAAGAAGAAAGATTATTCGGCTGCAAGCGTGCCCTAATCTTACTTATGGATTAGGGTAATCACCCTGATGACAGCAGACTCAAACTGACGGCTGCGGATAATCATCATCAAAGGGACAACTATCGCATAACCAAACGGTTATCTCAGGAGTCCTCTACTAGCCCAAACTAGTAGAAGTCTATCGCTCAACGGATCTCATTGATAAGATCCAACGACTACCCGAAGAAGGCTCGAGTGCATCCAACGAAGGAGATTCGAAGGTACACTCTATATAAACCTCACTACCATACAAGGTGAGGGACGGATCAATCGATCAAAAAGAATACTATCCCGAGACTCGAGTTCGGATACATGCTGATAGATCCAAACTATCGGCGTCCCGCTATCTAGATCACCTTTCCCGTTTCTTCATTCATTAGCTCGTGCTTCTAGCAGAGCCGTTTGTGATTAAGTTCATCAAGCGACTTAGCCTTCGGAGGTAGACTCCCGACCCCGGCGGTCGGGCCACATCCGACGCTTTCGTTTTGCGAGGACATCACGTGGAGATCCAAGGGATGAGCAGATTTTGGACGCATCATTTGGCGCCGTCTGTGGGAACGACTTGAAAAAGCCATGGTGACTAGATCAGCAGCCGCAGCCGCCGCTGCACAACGCAATTCGGGTGTTCGGATACAGGGGTGAATAATCTAGATATTCCCCGGAAAGCCAAAATCCTATCGAGGTGGATGATGGCCGGGGAGGACGTAATCTTCCTCCCGATACAATCCAAGATCAATTGGATCAGGTAAAGATTCAACTCTTGGAGGTGAGCCAAGCACTCCGCGTGCTCACCCAGGACCAGTGGTTTTACCACAAGAACACGATCAACACGATTCGGGGAGGCGTGCATTGCCACGTGATCAAATACCACGTGACCAAAGAATGGCTGAAGACCGGAATGTTGATCGGGAATTTCCGTGAAGGAGACAGAGGACTTCGGAGGATTGATGATCAACCAAGGTGAGGCGATCGGTTCGACAGACCGCAAGAGAGTACAAGCTGATTCAAATACAAGGTTGGATACGGGGGGTAAGAACTCACTCACCCTTTGTCGGAAGAACCGTTCGTGATGATCAAGCGATTCGTGACGAGAGAAACCTTCGTGAAGGACGGGCTGTTCGTGATGATCGAGTAGCACGTGATGATCGTGTTAATCGAGGTCGTGATCGTATTCTTGAAGATCACCCGACCCAGTTGGTCAAGAATTGGCCAACATCAATGAGAAGTTAGGGCAATTGGCTAAGGGAAGAATAAGCGAGGATATTTACTCGGTCATTTCGGAAGACTCCTTTTCTTTGAGCCAATTGCGGGATATCGGTTTCCCCATAACTTCCGTTTGCCTACCTTCTCAACATTCGATGGCTCCCGGAGATCCAACAGCTCACATCGGCTATTACCAACGAGACCATGGCGGTTTCGAGGTAATTCGATGAAATTTTATGCGGGGTTTCGGTTCATCTCTAAGCTGGAGCGGCACAAAAGTGGTTTTCTAACCTCCCCTCGGGAAGGATCGTAAACTTTGACGAATTGGCGCGCCAATTCATAGGGCGATTTCGAGTGGGATACGAGGTCAAGAAAACGGAAGAAACCTTGTTTCTTGTCAAACAAGGAAAGAACGAATCGATCGAGAGAGTTTACGAAAAGATTCAACAAAGTGACGATGGAGATAGAAAACTTGGATGAACAAGTAGCTAGAACCGCTCTATTCATAGGACTCACAAATCGGAAACTCCTGGAGTTATTACTACGGGATATACCCACGACTTATCTTTGAGTTGGTACGAGAGATGCCGGAAGCGGCTGAAGTCATGGAGATTCTAGATGCACGCCAAGGAGATAATAAAGTCTCCAATAAGGAACAAAAGGCTCCTGAGCGAAGCGAAGCCAAAGAAGAATGTTCGCGATCGGGTTGGAAGATCCCAACCTTGGCGCAAAAGATCCCCGGTAGAAGTGAGTACACTCCATTGAATGCTCCTCGGGCCAATATTTTGAATATCCTCAAAAGAAAAAATATTTTGAAGTGGCCGCCTAAAATTCTTTTGAAACCCGGAGAGCAGCGGGATCGGGAAAAGTATTGCCGATTCCACAAGGACTATGGTCATTACACTAATGATTGTCGTCATCTGAAGGCGGATATTGAGAGATTGATATCTCGGGGACATCTGTCCGGGTTTGTTAGCGAGGAGAAGGGAGGAGCCACGTGGGCCACGTGCGGCTACCCCTAAAAGGGATCGTTCGGTTAGTTCGAACGATCGAGGGAGGCCCCGAAGTCTAAAGAAGGCAAGGAGGTGATTGAAGCTGCTACTCGGTCACCGATTCTTACCATCTTCGGGGGTCCAGAGCCCGAACCATTCCGGAGTTTAAAAACCAAATCCAAATTTGTTGGAGCCGGAGGCGCGAGAAGCGGAAGAAGCTGAATGGTGAAGATTCTATCACCTCTAGCGAAGAAGACGAAAGAGACGTTTGTTTACCTCATGATGATGCTATAGTCATCAAGGTAGAGATTGCACGCGCGGGAAGTGCATAGAGTATTGATTGATACGGGGTTTGCAGCTGACCTAATTTCTTACGAAGTGTATCAAAAATTGAAGGTGGATCGGGACTTGATGAAACCTTCATCTACACACCTATATGGCTTTGCGGGGGTCATCTGCGGTAGCGGAAGGATCGATTCAGTTGGATCTTTCCATTGGAAGTTTTCCTAAAGAAACAAGCTGTCCGAATCAATTTTTTGGTGGTTCGAGAACTACCAGCCTATAATATGATTCTCGGGCGACCATCTTTATCCAAGATAGGTGCTATTGTTTTGACAAAGCACACTGAAGATAAAATTCCCGACCGATATGGGAATCGGTCAAGTCTCCTCGACCGAGAAGATCTCTCTGGCGGTGTTATGTTGCCTATTTAAAAGACAAGGAGGGTCCGAGGAAGGTTCTTGCCCTCCCCATAGAAGTTCGAGATGATCGGGAAGAGACGAGAGATGCAAAGGCCCGAACCGGTGGAGAAAGCTGGAGCAAATCCAGTGTGTGCGAGGATGAGAAAAAGATTACTTATGTCGGGTCTGAGCAGTGGAAGAGTTTAAAGATGAGTTGAAGTTATTTCTTCAACGAGAATAAGGATGTATTCGCATGGTCTGCTGAGGACATGCCGGGGATCGATCGGGCCATTGCGAGCACAAACTACGGATAGACCCTAAGGCGAAACCGGTGATACGAAAAGAAGAAATTTCTCTATTGAAAAGTATAAAGCCGTTCGGAACGAAGTTGAAAAACTTAAGAATTCTGGTTTCATAGAACCAATCGAGTGCCCAACTTGGTTGGCCAACGTGGTGATGGTGAAAAAGGCGAATGGGAAGTGGAGGATGTGTACGGACTACATGGATCTAAACAAGGCTTGCCCAAAAGATTGCTACCCATTGCCTCGGATTGACCTCTTGATAGATGCTCTGCAGGATATGAAACTTTAAGTTTCATGGATGCCTACTCGAGGTATAATCAGATCCTTATTAATAAGGAGGATGAGAAGTATACGGCTTTCATGATTGATCGTGAAAGCTATTATTACAAGGTCATGCCTTTTGGCCTGAAGAATGCGGGGAGCAACATATCGGACGGCCGTCAACAAGATTTTCAAAGAGCTGATAGGAAAGAATGTTGAAGCATATGTTGATGACATGCTTGGTGAAAAGCTTTACAAAAGCAAATCACATTGCAAATTTGGTCGAGGTTTTCTCGATCGAGGAAACATCAAATGAAGTTGAACCCCGAAAAATGTGCCTTTGGAGTCTCCTCGGGCAAATTCTTGGGTTTCATGGTATCACGAGAGGGAATTGAGGCAAATCCTGCCAAAATACAAGCTCGATTGATATGGAGGCTCCCAAAACCGTTCGGGATGTACAATGTTTGACAGGGAGAGTTCTTTGCCTTAAATTGATTTATCTCCAAGTCCGGAGAAAAATGTTTGCCTTTCTTCAAGGCACTTAAAGACCTGAAGGGCGGTAAGGAAGCAAAGTCGATGAAGAGTGTCGGAAAGCTTTCGAGGAATTAAAAGAAGCACTTGGACAACCACCGATCCTGTCCGGACCGGAGAAGGGGGAAATATTACAGCTATATCTAGCGACATCCCTTTCGGCGGTCGGTGCGGTACTTGTTCGGGAGAAAGATAAGAAATAGTGGCCGATTTACTATGTAAGCCACGTGTTGCTAGATGCGGAGATGAGATATTCGCAGATTGAGAAGCGAGCTCGGCTCTCATGATGGCCGCCGGGAAGCTAAGGCCATATTTTCAGAGCTCATCCAATTGAGGTATTTACAACTTTTCCTCTTAGTAAAGTTCTTAACAATCCTGATTTGTCCGGAAGGATGGTATCCTGGTCGGTTGAGCTAAGTGAGTTCCAAGTGAGTTTTAAGCCCAGAAGCGCAATCAAGGCTCGGGCATTAGCCGACTTTGTAGTAGAAACTACTGCACCGGTGGAACCCACCATTGAGGATCCCATTATACCAACCACTTGGGAGGTATATGTGGATGGTTCGAGTAATAAAGATGGGCAGCGGTATCTGGAATTCTATTAAAAAGTCCAGCGGGATTTATTATTCGATATGCTTTAAGATTCGCATTTGATGCAAGTAATAACGAAGCGGAATATGAGGCCACGATAGCGGGACTTCGGTTGTCAAAGGCATTAGCTATTGCAGATGTTACTATTTATAGTGACTCTCGACTTATAGTCAACCAAGTCCAGGGGGAGTATGGCATTAAAGAATCACGCTTGCAAAAATATCGGGAGATAGTGCGGGCATTTGAGAACCAATTTCGAATTTGAAGATATCTCGGATTTCGAGGAATGAAAATTCAATGGCGAGATGAGCTATCCCGACTAGCCAATGCCAAGGAAAAGAATCTAGACCCTTCGGTCTACATTGAAGAGGTAACTTTTCCAAGTTATCATGAGAAAGAAATTTCTTATATTGAAGCGAACGTTCTTTGGATGGATCCAATAATCGAATATCTAAGAGATGACAAGTTACCCGAGGATCCAGTAGAGGCAAGGTTGATCAAGATTCGATCAGCTAGATTTGTCATTCGGAATGGGAGACTATACAAAAGATCTTATGCTGGACCCCTTATGAGATGTATAGGCCCCGAAGGAGCAAAATCAGCTTTGGCTGAGGTTCATGAAGGAATTTGTGGCGCTCACATGGGTGGCGGAGCCCTGGCCCACAAAATTCTAAGACTTGGGTTATATTTGCCTAAGATCCAAGAGGCTGCTATGGACTACGTTCGTCGATGTAGAAAGCTGTCAAATTCATGCTACGATATCGAAGCGCCCGGCGGAAATTATGACTTCAATTCTAAATCCCATTCCCTTTGCAATGTGGGGAATTGATATCATGGGAAAATTCACCAAGGCATCGGGCGGACGGGAATATCGATAGTAGCAATTGATTACTTCACAAAATGGGTAGAAGCCGGTGCTGGCGACAATTGCGAGAAAAAAAGTGGAGAAATTTGTGCTTGAATCAATCATATATCGCTTTGGGATTCCAAAGATAATTGTCACCTGACCATGGTACTCGGTTCATTGTCCACAATTTGAGCAATTCCGTGGAACATATATGATCGAGCATCGTATGTCCTCAGTGGCATACCCCCAAAGCAATGGCCAAGTAGAGGTTACTCACCGAACGCTACTTTGGAAGGAATAAAGAGAAGACTCGAAGCTGACAAAGCTTCTTGGTTCGAAGAACTACATAATGTATTGTGGGCTTATAGAACTACGGTTCGAACACCTACGGGAGAAACTCCATTCAGGTTGGCATATGGATCCGAAGCATTGGCACCTGTGGAGATAATGGCGGGGACGTTACGGGATCGTGAGTTCGAGGAAAAAGCAAATGAACAAGGACTGCTTGATAGTCTTGATTTGTTGGACGAAGTTCGGGCAAAGGCAATAGCACGAACTCAACATTATCAAAGAAGGATAGCGTCTCATTATAATACTCGAGTGAAGAATCGTCGGTACTTAGCCGGAGATTTGGTGTTGAGAAACACCCTAGCTTCCGACTCGCGTCACCAAAGAAAGTTGGACCCTTCCTGGGAAGGACCCTATATGGTTGTGAAACCGGTCGGTTCAGGAGCTTACAGGCTGAAGAACTTAGATTCCCAGAAAGAGTTGGACCGTTCGTGGAATGCTAGGCATCTCAAAAAGTTTTATCCTTGAGGATGATTTCAATTTTGTTCGTGATGTAATCATTTTCAACTCAATCAATGCAATTTTTGGCTTTCAACAAACTATATTTTGATTGGGGGGCATCATACACCACATTCAAGAACAAGATCCAACTATAAGGCATCGGATGAAAATTCGTGTGGGTCCTTCAACACTTCAACGCTTATGGAAAATTTTTCGAACTTTCTTAAGTCGGGGCATCTGATGAAAATCCGAGTGAGTTCCTTCTCAGACTTATTGTATTTCTCCGGAAATCCTTAAGTATAAGGCATCGGTTTAAAACCCGAGTGAGTTCCTTCTCAGACTTATTGTATTTCTCCGGAAATTCTTAAGTATAAGGCATCGGTTTAAAACCCGAGTGAGTTCCTTCTCAGACTTATTGTATTTCTCCGGAAATCCTTAAGTAAAGGCATTGTTTCAGACAACTAAGACCTAATGCAACGACGATTCAAGTGGCTAGCAAAGTTCAAAGATAAAGTAATTTCTTATTTCTTCAGAAGATCCAAAGAGGCCAGTATCAAAATAATTACAAGAGCTGGATACAATCTTTGATCAAAGAAGAAAGTCATTACAGGTGACTGTTAACAAGTTATACAAGATCGACGCGACTTTGCTAGAACAAACATATGAGTCAACCATTGGTGGGGAGTCAAGGAAAAGAAGAGAAGAAATGAGGATTACAAAAATATTTCGATATTCGGAAAATCCTCCGCAATTTCATACTCTTTGTCCAGCTTGTCCAGAGAAGAATGGTCCTCGACCAAACTCGCATTCGGTACAAGCTCGTCATAATTGACTTCTTCCAGCGGAGAATAAACAGGAGAATCTTCCAGATATTGCATAATATCCGGATCGGAAGGTGGAGGATCAATCTTATCCTTGGTCCGATCGGGAGGAGGAATACCCGGGTCGGTAAATACTTCGGGATGGCAAACAACCTTGTAGGGAGTCGTATCGAAATGAGGATCTTTCCTTAATATTGATTCCCATACTTCGTTCTCACCATCCCGATACGCCTTGCAAGTTATAAGCATTCAGCATATCAACAAAAGGCTTCCTGTGTAAATACTTGAAGACGCAGGCTCTGCGAACATCGGTTGGAAGGGATTCGGGCAAAGGAACGACGGCTTGCCTTTCGGGTAATGTTTCGGATCCTTTAGCTCCCTGACTTTCCAACTGTCCGCTCCGATCGCCGGATCTTCTCCCCGGCATCATCCAAGTCCGACCGAAGACGACCAATCATCGAATTCTTTTCTCCCCGCCACCTCCCAAGCTAGATTCCGAAGGCGAGCAATCTCAACATCTTTAGCTTCGGAGATTTCCCGAAGCCTAGAAACATCATTGCTCAACCTCTCGAGTCTAGTAACTTGCTTCCACTTGGTTGTGGAAGTTACCAGCAAGACTCCTACAAACAACTTTCGAGTTAGCGAGGAGCGAGAAAAGTAATTTTTCAAAATCGAGAGGATAATGAAGAAAGACTTACATCACCGGTGACTTCGTAAAGACTTCATCTGGAAGTTTGGAAAGAACTGCGCTCTCAGAAGTCATTCGAGCAGCAGTACACCATTCCAATGCTCTGTCAAACTCGTTTGACACTAATTCAAGCGAAGGATGAGAAGGATGAACTACATCAAGCAAAGGCTGAGCTTAATCACTTGTCACCCGACGGCGCTTCCTGGTGGCAAAATCCTCCAACTCAGAAGGAGAGGAGGAGGATGCCAAACAAGCACTGGAGTTAGAAATAGGAGCAGCACCTGCTGGGACCACACCTTCATCAGACGCCAACATAGTTGCCTCGGATGACCGAAGAGTCTTCTTCGGGGGTGCACCAACAGGCTCACCTGTGAAACCCAGCCCTAACCTTGACCCGGAAACCTTGTTATTTGTAGGTCCGATGACCCAGAGTAAAGTAGGAAGTCAGCTTTGGGCCATCCCAGTGGAGGACTTGGTGTCTGGCTTTGGATCCATGAAAGTTGATGATGAAGTTCTATTTATGGAAACTGAATCTTGATGAAGATCGGATTAGTTGATGGACTTGGAGTGCTCTCTATCTTGGTTTGAAGACATTTCTACCTATTAGGTAAGTCACTTGACTTGTGTGCAAAACCCCTTTAGGATTGGATTTGATCTGGGCCTTCAATTCCCTGTTTTGGACTTGCTGTCAACATTGGTCGACTGATTGGTCGACTGGGCCAGTCGACCAATCCACTCGACCAATGAGTCTTGTCTTTGGCAATTAGGTTTTTCTTGCTCTATTTAAGTCCAATCTCGAGTCCACTTCGTATTTGCTGCCTCCAAACTCTTTGGAACGAACCAAAGACCTCTGCAAGTCATCTCCCTTGCATCCTTGGTGTTTTCTTGACGGATCTTCGTCGAAACTCATCCTTTTGCATCAAAAGGTATGTCTACTCTCTCTTCTTCTCCTCCATCTTTGTATTTTCTTTCCTTTTTGAGTTGAGACAGTAGAAGAGATGCTGCATTCTCTGTTGCAAACATCTCTGAACATGTTCTCATGATCATCCTAAGGATTTGAGGCTAGAACAATAATCTTAACCATGATCATTGCAAGCTTTTGAAGGAATCATGATCAAACCATGATCTAATCTTGTTAAACTTCTGATTTGAATTCTGATCTCTTTGGATCTTCTATATTGATCATGTTAGTAGTTAATTACTGTGTTTTCTTTCCATGATCCATGATCTATCAATCTCTAATTGTTCTCTTCTACCATACTATGTGTTCTTCATGAAGCATGGTAGTTACATATATGGTAGGTTTTATTTCCTTATTTAGATTTATGCTTCTAAGCCTTTTCCTTGAAGATCTAAGTATGTTTTCATGATACCTTTACCTGAAGCAATGATCCATCCTCCTATTGTTCTTGTCTTTGATTTCTATTTCGAATTCATCAAGATCCATGGATGATCTAATTATGGTAACTTTTTGTTTCCTAATTTGGATCTTGATGTCTTGATTTGATTGGTGTTTTAAGGTCCCCTATATGTTAGAATACTACTGATGTAGTTTACCCCTTGATTAGTACCCTTTTGAACCACCAAATTCGGATTTCATATCTTAAAACTCTATTTTTTTTAGGCTACTTTCTGCATTGGTCGACTGATTGGTCGACTGGACCAGTCGACCAATCCACTCGACCAATGGGTACAGCAACTCCAGAATTGGTACGTGTTGGATGTTTTGGTATCTTTTCTGTTAGGGATCTTTCCTAATATGTTGTATATACTTGTTTAGGACCTTCTTCTCAAGTTTGCCAAGATCTTACTTGATTTCTTAGGATTCCTTTGCGAGTTATAAAAGGAAAGGATGGTTATTTCCTTAATTACATAGATAGCATGAATCTAGTTTCTATATTTGAATATCATTGACATGTTTCCTAAATTAGATTCTTACAACGATATACCACTGCTGCATAACCTTGATTACGGTAGCATTGCTTAAATTGATTCATGTATGATTTACTTACCAATTATATACAAGTTGATTGTACTTATTGATTTCTTTCCATATATGAAGTTACCATATATGTGATGATATGAATTGATGCATGTGTATGCTTAAGTATGGTTTGGAAAGGAGAGGTGTCCTTTTGACACTACGTCCTTGGACTACTACGGGAATATTATGGGATGTTTCCGGAGATGCCCTCTGGACACCTTCCTAAACTGTTGGATGACATATCTAGGATTGTCTAGTAGTGTTTGGCTAGGATGTCCTGTTATGTCAGACCCTAATCGGAGGGGTATTGAGACCGAACGACCCGTGGTAGCAATGGGGATTCATGGGCGCTCAAGACCGGTAACCAACCCGTGAGAGGACAGGAATCACATTGTGGGGGCCATTTATTGGTAGGGTTGCATATGGTTAGACTTGGGCTCACGGGCGCTTAAGACCGGTAACCAACCCGTGAGAGGACGTGAGAGCTTCCCGTTTACCATATGTGGATGATCAATAGGGTTGATGAGTCCGTAGTCGGGGACTATGAGGACTCTAGTGTGAAGGATACCGGAAAGGATCGTCGGGGACGAGGAATGGACGTATCTGGATCGACTTGATGTAACTAAGTAGAAGACTTGCATTTGGCTAGGTTTTACCCTGACATGCGCCAGTACTTATACCAAATGGTTGTGAGAGAGTGTGTTGACTTAACCCCCTGCCATGGTTTGTCCTGAGGGATGAAGGACCCATTACCAATCGGCTGCTCAAGACCGGTGAAATGATCCGTGAGAGAATCCAAGATATCTTAAATGGTTGAGGATGTGAGTGGACTTTCCTAAAGAAGTACGGTGCTATGACTTAAAGCATGTCGCCAATAGAGACCAGCATACATAGAGTTAGATTCATTCATTCATTGCTTGTCTCATATCATATTGCATTTATGTTTGTTACGGAATCCTGCCATTTATGTTATTATGGATTTTAAGCGCCTTCTTGAGTTTCTTTGAAACTCATTCCTTTATTGTACAATGTTTGTTAGACTATCCTGCAGGTACTAAATATTATGACGGTCCCTATGAAGAAGCGCAAGGTGAGGAGGCATATCTCCAGGAAGGTGATTGCGGTTACCACAATTACACTGAAGATTCCGCGAGTGGTTATGCTCCGTACGATGCTTAGTCCGACCATTGAGTGGAAGCGTCCTTGTGCCATTTATGAGATTTATACTTATAAGGATTTTGTCTATAAAGTGGAGAACAATTTAGTTACCCAATGTACTTGCTACTGGGATTAGATTTTGTCTAGTTTATTCTCTTTAGAGCTACTTTTCTGCTGGTTGTAGAGTGGGATTTTTGCCTCACTTTACTTATATCTGTTTGATACTCTGATTATATCTATCATTCTGATTCATTTATGATTCATTCTTTCTTTATTGGATCTATGGTTTATCTTCCGCACATTTATTATGATTGTTCATGATTATGTTATTGTTTATGTGGGAGGCTGATCACTCGATACCTGATCTTCGGGCTGTGGATCACACTCTCGGGTATGCCAGATAGGGTACCGGCTGGGAGGACGTGACTGATTGGTATCAGAGCCAAGTTTTCGAGGTGATCCTAACCACAAAAGACAACAACTGAACATTCCTGAGTCATTGATCTAAAATGACTCTTCTACTCTTAGAAGTGAATAATAGAACACTGAATTAGAAACTTGACCTTTAAGGCATACACGAACATTTCCGAATAACATACCATAATTATACTTGAACAAATGTCACTAATGCAAGGAAAAGAAAGGTGCATAACATACAATAATTAAAGGGAAACAAAATGAACTTCATTAATTTCAAAAGTTTTTACAACGATTACATCTGAAATGCATAAATGGAAATCCTAAGGCAGAGTCTATCTAGGTGATCTTCTCGATCTCTCGTATGCTCCGAACTCCTCCGCTAGCTGAGTCACCCGATGCTCTATCCTATCCTGTCGTGACTCCATCCTCTCGTACATCTGCTCCTGTCGACCTCCATCCTCTCTAGCATGGAAGTCATCGATCTCATCTGTGCTCCAAGATCCGAAGTCTCCGGAACTGCATGTGAAGGGCCACCCGCCTCGAAGTGTGATGAAGGAAACTCGTGGTGCACGGGCTCGGCCTCGTGCATATCTGCATCATCTCCGGCCTGATCATCACTATCGGGACCGATATCCTCTCCTCCATCCTCTCGACGCTCTCCTCGATTCATCATCATCCTCACCCTCCGGACCGGGAGATCTCTCCGATGCTTTGTAGTCTCATCGACGAATGGTCCGAGTCCCAATAGAGTATCCCCTGTGAACCGGTGTCCACTGGTGTATCCTTGAAACTCACCCCGAAATGCCCGAAGATCAAAGTCGGTAGCCTCCCATAGCAAAGGTTCCGCATGCTAGGCCGCAGAACTAAGTCCAGCATGACCTGCTGAATGATGTAGGAGAGATCGATCTCGAAGCCCATGTAGATGCGGTAGATGACTAAGGCCTCCATCACCGTGACCCGATGGTGATGTCCGGCTTTCGGCATGATGTTTCGGCCGACTATGCGACCGATAATCCGTGCGAGAGTCCGTCATCCGTCCGCTGGTCCACGGAGTGAAGCATCGACGGCTATCCCATAGCGTAGAGCATATCTCGCGAAGCTCGTACGGCATCGGATGGCTGTCCGGATCTGCTCCTGCGGGTATCCACACACTGCTTGTGGATAGTAAGGAACCTGCAAGATCTCGGCCGGTGTCCGGGTAGAGAAGCGAATCGAGTCCGGAAGACCACTGCTCCGAGGACAAGTCTAAGCGGATGTCCTTGGCCTCGAGCCTCCTCTTTGTAGGTAAGGTTCTTTGAAGAACAACCTCACTAGTTCCGGGTGTACCGGCGGATCCTCGGTGAAGAGATGAGTCCACTGCAATGTGTCGAATCTCTGCCGAATCCTAAAGGCTACGAGCTGGCGTAAGTGAAGTAGACGTCCCATCTCGATATTGCGATGGCTGAAGTAGGCCTCGTACGGGAACTCGGCTTCGAGGTGTGTCAAACATGTCCGGTCTCCTAACCTCCTGTCTAGGCTCGAAGGAACACGACCTCTGCCCCTAAGAGCACCTACAATGCGACCACGACCTCTACCTCGTCCTCGCCCTCCCCTTTGCATAGTGGGTATCTGTGAAAGAGACAAGAGACAATTCCAGTTAGTGCTACCTTAAGATTTGAGCCAAAAGGGTATTTTCGTAATTTTTCGGAAAATTTCAAATTTGGGGGAAATTTGATTTGAACATACTAGCATGTGCGCAATACTTGGAATTTCATGTCTATGAAGTTTGTTTGATGAAAATCGATCGAAAACTTGGTTTAAAGCGAAAAATTCAGCAAGAAGGAAATTTGGGGATTTTGCAATTTAGGTCAAAATTGGATTTTTGGAAAGTTGAAATTGGTTAAATCAAATTGTATGGACCTATCTACAATGTCATCTTGAGCATGTAGCATTTGATCTCGTGCGAAAATTTCAAGCGGTTTGAGAGAAAACGGAATTTTTCTAAAGATAACGATTTCGGTATAAAAACGTTGCGAGATGAACACCAATATGTTAAAACTTGTTGTCTATGCATGGCATTGTGTTTAAAACCTAGGGAATATGTTTCTAAGCATTCCTAAGCATGATTTCTAGCATTGGATACAAGCAAAGCATGGTTTTATTGAAATGCAAGCATGAGAAGATGAAAATGGAAGAAAGAATAAGAGATTTACCTTGTTTGTGAAGATTGTGTGTTGTGGTGTTGTTGTTGAAGCACCAAATCACCTCAAGAACACTTGTGAGAACTCTTGGAGACTTTCCCTAGAGCTCTCTCACCTTTGGAAGAAGTTAGAATGAGGTTGGAATGTGAAAATGAGGCTTATAATGCGAATTTTCGCATTCATCTGCATTGGTCGACTCATTGGTCGGCGGGTCGATCGACCAATCACTCGACCAATGGTCACTGAGACCTCATTTGCTGTTGAATTTTTGGAAAATGTGATTTTTGCCTTATGGATTATTGTTTGATGACTATATGGATATATTTGAGCATGATTTAAGTTTTCAAATCATTTGGACTTGTGGTTTATGTTGAAACTTCGAAATTCGGTATTTTGATGTTCTCGGTTTCTGAGAATGGTTACTACGAGAAGTGGGCGTGGTGAATCCGGTGGTCAAGGTGGTGGTGAAATACCTCATGGTGGTGGTGAAATACCTCATGGAGATGGTGAGGTACCTAATGTTGATCGGGGTACCCATGAGATACACGGTGCCCCGAATGTTGGAAGTTTTCGAGATATTGCCAATATTATGGGCAATATGATGCGACGACAAGCAGCTTAGTTCAACCAGATGTTGGTGGGTTTCATGACTCTGCATAATGAGACCCGGGCTGGTGCTAATGTGAATCCTAATGCCGCGATCCTGAATGCGGGAGGTTTAGCTGGAACTCCTCATACTACTTTGATGGAGAGTTTTACGAAGATGCAAGTACCCACTTTCACTGGAGTTACCAAGGACCCCTTGTTTCCTAACAAGTGGCTTCGTGAGTTGGAGAAGGCTTTCCGACATCTGCAATGCTCGGAAGCTCGGAAGATTGTTCTTTGAGCAGAAGTTACAACAAGAAGGCGATGCATGGTGGATCTCCACTCGGCTTTGTTTTGGAAGGTTTGCATGCGGGAGTTGTAACTTGGGAGATGTTTAAAGAGGCTTTTTGTATGAACTACTTTCCCGAGGCGGTAAAAGATGCGAAGGAAGCTGAGTTCATGATTCTTACTCAAGGATCTCTGTCCGTGTTGGAGTACCAACGAAGTTCGAGGAGCTTCATTTCTTTGCTCAGATTCTGCGAAGGATGACCTCGCCAAAGCGAAGAAGTTCTTCAAAGGACTGCGCCCTGCCATTAAAGCTTACCTCATAGTCCAGCCTATAGTGAGCTATGCTCAAGTGGTGCGAGAACTCGAAGAAGTTGGAAGAAACGAGAGAAGGAAAGTGCTCGTGTGCAAAAGCCCTGGCGATCAAGGAATTCTGGTTTGGTGGATCATAATGACCGTCGTTTTGTGAGACCTACACCCTACCCCACTCCTACCTTTCGGGCTAAGAGTGTAGGTCGGAACACGGGTTTTCAGCAGCCCGGCCGGTTTAGACGAGTATGGCGGAAACCGACCACCAGCAAGTGCAAGTGCAAGTGCAAGGCCTTTTGTTTGAAGCCCTCTGTTGCAGCCACCCCTGTTGGATCCAGCAATCTGTTTGCTTCTCTTGCAAGCAAGCTAGTCATTTTGCTCGTGCCTGTCCGGAAGGGCCGCCTGCACAGCCTACCCCGGTGGTGAAGAGTGCTCCTGCTCCTCCCTCTGGTAGAGTTTTCGGTATTTCAGTCTTTGGCGGGATCCAAGCCATGAAGTGATTACGGGTACATTGTTAGTTGCTTCTATTTCTGCATTTGTCTTATTTGATACGGGTGCATCTCATTCGTTCATGTCATCTGCATTCATTAAGAAGACTAACCTAATCCCTGAGAAGTTGTCTAGTTGTTTATTGATTAGTACACCTCTTTGGTCTGTTGTGAAACTAGATAAGGGGTTATCTAAATGTCCTGTGTTGATTGGTGAGAAGAACTTGGAAGCCAATTTTGTAATTCTTGACATGAAGGACTTCGATGTTATTTTGGGAATTGATTGGTTGACAGCCCACAAAGCTGTGTTCCTTTGTTCCTCAAGGAAGATTCAGTTCCATATTTGTGGAAGTCCGGTCTTTGAATTTCGGGGTGAAAAGAGAAGGGTTTGTAAGAGGGTGCTTTGTCTGCCTTGATGCAAGTCTATGCCCTAGTGGATGATGCTTCATCCGAAGGCAAGGGTATAGTGGAGAAAAGAGTCGATGAAGTCGAGTTGTCTGCGACTTTGTTGATGTCTTCCACGATGATCTATCGGGAGTGCCTCCGGACGAGGGGATGTCGAGTTTTCTATTGATCTCGTCCCTGGTGCCGCTCCGGTATCTAAAGCTCCGTATAGGATGGCTCCTACTGAGTTGAAAGAGTTGCAAAATCAGTTGAATGAGCTCATTGATAGAGGTTTACGTACAGCCTAGTGTGTCACCTTGGGGAGCTCCGGTCTTGTTTGTCAAGAAGAAAGACGGTAGTATGCGTTTGTGCATCGACTACCGTGAGTTGAATAAGTTGACTATCAAGAATAGATATCCGCTGCCCCGAATTGATGATCTCTTCGATCGGTTGAAAGGTGCGATTGTGTTCTCAAAGATTGACTTAAGGTCCGAATATCACCAATTGAAAGTGAAGTCTAGTGATATCTTCAAGACAGCTTTCCGAACGCGGTATGGTCACTACGAGTTTAGAGTCATGCCCTTCGGATTGACCAATGCTCCTGCGGTGTTCATGGACCTCATGAACCTAGTATTTCATGATGTGCTTGATAAGTTTGTGATTGTTTTCATTGATGACATCTTGATCTATTCGAAGAGCGAAGAAGAGCATGCGAGTCATCTAAGTTTCACTTTGCAAAGGTTGCGAGAAAAGAAGTTGTTCGCTAAGTTTAGCAAGAGTGATTTCTGGCTTAAGAGAGTGGTGTTCCTTGGTCATGTAGTTTCAGCCGAAGGTATTCGTGTCGATCCTGAAAAGGTCCAAGCTGTGGCTGATTGGGAAAGACCGAAGTCAGTAACGGAAATAAGAAGTTTTCTTGGATTGGCGGGTTACTACCGAAGGTTTATTGAGAACTTTTCTCGGTTGGCTGCTCCTATGACTAAGTTGACCGAGAAAAGAAGAAAAGTTTGTTTGGTCGAGGCCTTTGTGAGAAGAATTTCCAAGAGTTGAAAGATAGATTGACAAGTGCCCCGGTTTTGACTATACGATAGTTCCGGTGGTATGACAGTTTATACCGATGCGTCAAAGATTGGTTTGGGTTGCGTCTTGATGCAACATGGCAAGGTCGTAGCCTATGCTTCTCGGCAATTGAAAGATTATGAGCGGGATTACCCCACTCACGATCTAGAACTTGCCGCCGTTGTCTTTGCTTTGAAGATTTGGAGACATTACCTTTACGGTGAGAAGATTGCCATTTTCACGGATCATAAGAGTTTGAAATACTTCTTTACCCAAAAGGAGTTGAACATGAGACAAAGGAGATGGTTGGAACTAGTCTCCGATTATGATTGTGATATTCAAGTATCACCCCTGGGAAAGCAAACGTTGTTGCTGATGCTCTTAGTAGGAAGAACCGGAAGAAGACTTTGGATTTGAATGCTTTGAGTTTACCATTGTGGTCTTCTATTGAGAGTTTTGATTTGGAAATTGTCCCTGAGAATTCTGATTTTATTCTTTCTGCCATGACGGCAAGATCTGGTCTTAGAGATAAGATTGTCGCTCTGCAGAGTTATGATCAAGAGTTTTTGATCAAAGTTGAGAAGATTTCTTCGAATCCTGAGTCGGACCCCGACTTTGGTATATCCATGGATGGTGCTTTGTTGTTTAGAGGAGGACTGTGCGTGCGTGCCAAATGAAGAAGTTAAGAAAGAAATATTGAAGGAAGCACACCAGTCAGTCTTTACTATACACCCGGGAAGCACCAAGATGTACAAGGACTTGAAGGAACATTTTTGGTGGATTGGTCTGAAGGCGGATGTTGATGATTTTGTTGCCAAGTGTGAGACTTGCCAGCGTGTGAAAGCCGTTCGACAACGTCCATTTGGATTACTTCAGCCTCTTCCTATTCCTAGTTGGAAGTGGGAGGATATCTCCATGGACTTTGTGACTAGCTTGCCTCGGACAAGTAAAGGCAATGACACTGTGTGGTTGATTGTTGATAGGTTGACCAAATCAGCCCACTTCATTCCTATGAAGATCACTCATACTCTGGATAAGCTAGCAAGGCTTTATGTGGATAATGTGGTTAAATGCATGGTGTGCCATTGAGTATTGTTTCGGATCGTGATCCTAGGTTCACCTCAAGGTTTTGGAATAGTTTGCGAAGGCCTTGGGAACCCAATTGAACTTGAGTACAGCTCATCATCCACGGTCGATGGACAATGCGAGCGGACAATTCAGACATTGGAAGACATGCTCAGATCTTGTGTGGTGGATATGGGTGGTAATTGGGATGAACACCTAGCTTTGGTTGAGTTTGCCTACAACAACAGTTATCAAGCAACAATAGGCATGGCTCCATTCAAGGCTTTGTATGGCAGTACTTGTAGGACACCTTTGTAGTGGACTGAGACAGGTGAAAGAAAAGTCTTAGGTCCTGAAATAGGCGTTCGGAAATCGTCGCTTGGATGACGTGAGCCACGACAGATCAACTGCAACGAAGATACGTGGCCTTACACTCACAACGCTCGAGGAAAAGTGACCACCGCATTAAATGTGATATGACATTTAATGAAGCACGCAGAGATCATCACCTGACGATGAACCCAGTTAAAAACCAAGCCCTCGGGATCGACCGAACGCTTGGTCTCGGGGGCTCGTGATATGGAGAGTTTATGATCTGACCGGGTTCATACCTGGTCCGACCCTCGACCCCGGTCGAGACGGAGAAAACCGAATCGCTCCCGAGCGAACCGGATCCGGAAGATGGCTTGCTGAAGAAGAAAGATTATTCGGCTGCAAGTGTGCCCTAATCTTACTTATGGATTAGGGTAATCACCCCGATGACTGTGAGACTCAAACCGACGTGCTGCGGATAATCATCATCAAAGGGATAACTATCGCATAACCTAACGGTTATCTCAGAGTCCTCTACTAGCCCAAACTAGTAGAAGTCTATCGCTCAACGGATCTCATTGATAAGATCCAACGACTACCCGAAGAAGGCTCGAGTGCATCCAACGAAGGAGATTTGAAGGTACACTCTATATAAACCTCACTACCATACAAGGTGAGGGACGGATCAATCGATCAAAAAGAATACTATCTGAGACTCAGGTTCAGATACATACTGATAGATCCAAACTATCAGCGTCCTACTATCTAGATCACCTTTCCCGTTTCTTCATTCATTAGCTCTGTGCTTCTAGCAGAGCCGTTTGTGATTAAGTTCATCAACTGACTTAGCCTTCGGAGGTGGACTCCCGACCCTAGCGGTCGGGCCACATCTGACGCTTTCGTTTTGCAGGACATCATGTGGAGATCCAAGGGCTGAGCAGATTTTGGACGCATCATATAGTCATCAATGTGAAATTGGAAAACCGAGAAGTTCACCGAGTTCTTGTGGACACAGGGTCTTCCGCCGATCTACTATCCTATGAAGCATTTAAGAAATTAAAATTTGAGGACCAGATGATGACACCATGTAGGACTCATCTATACGGATTCACGGGGTCGTCTGCCATCTCTAAAGGGACCATTCAATTGGATCTAAGGATCGGGACACCTGTCACATCCACCCAGCTGGTACCTTATCTGGCATACCCGAGTGTGTGATCCACAGTCCACAAGATCCAGTATCTAGTAAATCAACCTCCCACATTCACAACAATATAATCAAGAACAAGACTAAATCAAGGTTAACAATATTATTCAAATGAATCAAAGTAAAGTAACGAGATAATCATCAAAGTGCGGAAATGATACCAATAGATATATAAAATCAAATGTAGAGTGAGGCGGAATCTCACTCCACGAGTACAGCGGAATGTAGATCGAAAGTCAAAGGAGATTACAACTGGTTCTAAAGTCAAGAAAGAAAGACATAATCTAAATAAGCTAGAGTCTATTCTACTTTATAAAGAACGTCTTCATAAACATAGACTTCATCAATCACGCTCAAACGCTCCCACTCCACAGTAGGGCTAATCTTGGTAACAAGTGAGACCACTCGAGGAATCCTCAATGTAATCTTCATAGTTGCCAACACCTTGCATATGGTATGCTTCTTCATCTTGCGCTTTTTCATATTGCGCTTCATAGTCATCAAGGCCTGTAGAATAATCTAACAAAAGATGTTGTACAAAAGGAGTGAGTTTCAAAATAAACTCAGCAAGGCAAGTTATTCCATAATAGCATAAATAACATGATAACATAAACAAAGCATAATGTAATATGATATGAGACTGACAATGCATGTATGAATCTAACTCTATGTATGTTGGTCTCTATAGGCAGACATGCTTTAAGGCATAGCACCATACTTCTTTAGGAAGGTCAATCACTCCCCCTCAGCCATCATGGCATCTTGGGTCTGCCGGTGGTAGTTGGGTCCTGCATCCCTCATGGACATTCCTTGGTAAAGGGTTTAGGTCAACTCTCTCTCACATCACCATTGGTCTAAGTATTGGCGCATGTCAGGGTAAAGCCTAGCCCAATGCAAGTCTTCTACTTATTCATATCAACTCAGATCCAGATACGTCCATTCCTCGCCCCTGGGATCCTTTCCGGTATCCTTCACACTAGAGTCAGCGTATCCGACTCTCTCAAATACGGACTCATCAACCCTATAGGTCATCCACATATAGTAAACGGGAAGCTCTCATGTCCTCTCATGGGTTGGTTACCGGTCTTGAACGCCCATGAGCCCAAGTCTATCCATATGCAACTCTACCCATAAATGGCCCCCACAATGTGATTCATGTCCCCTCACGGGTTGGTTACCGGTCTTGAGCGCCCATAAATCCCCATTGCTACCACTGGTCGTTTGGTCTCAATACCCTTTCGAATCGGGTCAGATATAACAGGGAATATCCTAGCCAAACACTGCTAGACAAGTCCTAGGTATGAAAACTAATAATCTGGGAAATTGTCAAAGGGCAACATTGGAAATATCCCATACTACTCCCAATGAGGTCCAAGGACATAAATGTTAAAAGGACATTCCCCAATCCCAAATCATACTTAAACAATCACAATCATAATTCAGTCATATCATCCACGACACATATTTCATCATATGAAAGAGTATAATAAGACAAGATCAAATGAATAAACAACATACATGAATAAATATTCATACATGATCCAAGTACATAAAGTAAATAAGGAAATAAGATCCTACTATACTTACAGCATTCATATCATAATAGAAACTAACATAATAGTAGAAAATCTAAGTAGTTCCCAAATTAGAAACTAAATCTATGCAATCTATGTTAATATGGAAACAACTTTCCTTACCTTAAATAGATTCGAATATATTCCAAACGGACAAGAGGATGAATCCAAAGTTAGCAAACAAACCCTAGAATAACATCATACAGTCATTAGGAAGTAGTCCTAAAAGAATAAGCATCAATCGGATCGAAACGGATGAAGAAATCCAATTCTGTCATTGCGGGTTGATTGGTTGGGTAGACTGAGTCAGTCGACCCAGGTAGTCTGCCCAAGAGCAAATCCGAATCCAAAAAGAGAATCTTGATCCGAAACCTATGCTACACAATCCGGAATGCGACGAAACTTGGAGAGTATGTCTAACATAGTAGTCTAAGACTAAAAAGCATAATTTAGACATCAAACAACCATTAAAACTATTACTTACTAATTTGAAATCATACTTTCTATTTTGGTAAAAATCATGGTTTTCATTGGAAACATGCTATGAATGAAAGAGATGAACTAGAGATGATAAGGTCTCATTCTAGTACAAGAACACAGTAGATCAGAGGTAAGAATAATCATGGAGAGGCATCTACGATGCTGGAATAAATCAAAATAAGAATATGATCATAGTTTAAGAAGAAAACATAAAAAGTCATATTAAGAATGAATGAGATGATTATGGCATAAGAGAATGAAAAGAGATTGTAAAGATATGACTACAAGGTTGCAGCATCTTCATCATAATCTCAGTTCAGAGATGAGAGTGATCATGGAAAGAATGAATCAAGAACACAAAAGATTGAATACTAACCTTTGATTGAAGAACAAGAGAGAGAACTGGCAAGTTTGCAAGATTAGGTCTTCTTCTACACTTTTGGAGGCTTGGAGATGAGTTCCCTTCGTTCTCTAAGTGTTTTGGAGGCTAGGGATACTAAAATCATGAAGTCATGGGGTATTTATAGCAATATAACCTAAACAGAAGATTCTGCTCGAGTTCAGCATCTCTGGGTCGATTGGCTGGGTAGCCTGGCCCAGTCGACCCAAGCAAGTCGACCCAAGCAGACAGCAAATCCAAAGTCAAGGATTTGAGGGCCTTCCACTACTCGGAATCAAACGAAACTTTAAACACATATTCTATAACTTACCTAGCATGCAAAAATGGCTTTAAATCATATCCCACCAAGCTCTATGGTCATCAACCAATCTTCTCTTCATCAAGGTGTAGTCTCTTTTCTATATCCAACAATGTCTTCAAGTATGGGGTATCATCTTCAATCTCCATAGGTTCGGAGTCAAATACTATATCTTCTACTGATATGGCCCATAGTTGACTCTCACTTCTACTTCGGGTCTTTGGACCTACAGACAAAAGAGTATCCGGGTTAAGGTTAGGGTCGGGTTTCACAACACCTCCTCAGGATGATGTCGTTCAGTCAACCTTCATGGTAGTTCGGGACTTATTGGCGTACAACGTCTTACTCGGGAGACCAACTCTTAGCGCCTTAGGGGCTGTGATTTCTCCAAGACATATGAAGTTGAAGTTTCCAACAACAACATGAGTCGAGGAGTGCTCTTATGATCAGTGACTCAAGACAATGCTATGTGAGTTATCTCAAGAAAGTAAGAAGATCTGAGAGATTGGGCAATACAATGAGTATTGAAGTTCGAGATGACCGAGATGAAGAAGCTATGCAGAGAGCCGAACCTATTGAGAAGCTAGAACAAATCCAACTTCATCCAAACTTTCCCGAGAGAGGGACCATGATCGGTTCAGAACAACCTACAGAATTGAAAGAAGAACTGATCGTGTTTCTCCAAAACAATCTTGATGTATTGGCATGGTCGGCCGAAGACATGCCAGGAATAGATAGAAGAATCGCAGAACACAGTCTATGGATTAGAGATGATGCAATTCCCATGATCCAAAGAAGGAGGAATTTTTCACTCGAGAAACATGCCTCCATCAGGACAGAAGTCGAGAAGTTGGAACAATCGGGTTTCATCAAACCAATAGAATGCCCAACTTGGTTGGAAAATGTAGTAATGGTGAAGAAGGCTAATGGAAAATGGAGAATGTGTACAGATTACACAGACTTGAATAAAGCATGCCCAAAGGATTGCTATCCACTTCCCCGGATTGACCTATTGATCGATGCCACAACAGGACATGAAGTATTAAGCTTCATGGATGCTTACTCAGGATACAATCAGATAATGATGAATCCCAAGGACAAGAGGGATACGGCCTTCATGACAGATCGAGAAAGCTACTTCTACAAGGTAATGCCCTTCGGGTTGAAGAACGCTGGGGCCACTTATCAAAGAATGGTAAATAAGGTCTTCAAAGACCAAATTGGAAGAAATATGGAAGTATACGTGGATGATATGCTCATTAAGAGTACTGTCCGAAGAAGTCATTTAGAGAACATATCGGATGAGGCTAAATCTAGAGAAGTGTGCCTTCGGAGTTTGTTCCGAGAAATTCCTAGGATTTATGATATCCCAATGAGGAATCGAGGCCAACCCGGAAAAAAAATCAAAGCCTTGCTTGAGATGGAGTCACCAAAGACGGTTAGGGATATCCAATGCCTAACCGGAAGAGTAGCCACATTAAACAGATTCATTTCAAGATCGGGTGAAAAATGTTTAGCCTTCTTCAAGGCTCTCAAAGACCTCGGCAAGGCAAAGGACACCCTCTGGACCGATGAATGTTAGAAAGCGTTTGAGAAGTTGAAGGAAAAGCTCGAGTCACCACCTCTCTTAGCCCGACCTTCAACGGGAGAGCAGCTGTTCACATACTTAGCCATTTCTTCAGCAGCAGCAAGCGCGGTGTTAGTAAAAGAAGAAGGTACTTCACAAAACCCTATCTATTTCATAGTCATGTTCTAGTGGATGCCAAGACGCGATATCCAGATGTGGACAAACAAGCTTTAGCCCTTGTAATCGCATCTCGGAAACTCAGGCCATACTTCCAAGCACATCCAATTGTAGTCTTGACCAACTTCCCATTGAAGAAGATACTACAAAAACCAGACTTGGCAAGAAGAATGGTAACATGGGTTATTGAGTTAAGGGAATACCAAATCGAGTACAGAACTCGTTCAGCTATAAAAGGGCAAGTATTAGCCGACTTCGTTCTTGAGAATAGCATGTCCACTTTGGGAGAAGAAAACCAACCCGGTCGGGAGTTATGGACTTTGTATGTCGATGGCTCAAGCAACTCTTCGGGGGAGTGGAGCAGGGCTAATGCTAATCAGCCCGGACGGATTCACTATTCATTAAGCTTTAAGATTCAACTTCAAAGCCTCCAACAATGAGGCTGAGTACGAAGCCCTTCTAGCAGGACTAAGACTTGCCGGAGCCCTAAGAGTCCGAGAATTGGAAGTCCGAAGCGACACTCAACTGATAGTGAATCAAGTTCATGGCGTGTATGAGACAAAAGAAACAAGAATGGAAAATTACTTGGCCAAAATTGATGAATGTCAAAGCAAATTCCAAGAAAGGAAAATGAAGTAGCAGATGAGTTGTCCAAGCTGGCTTTATCCAAGTACTCGACCTTAGGCTCAGCCGTTTATATTGAACAGTTGGAAATTCCTAGCATTCAGGAGGCCGAGGCGATGGATATTGAAGAAGAACCTAGTTGGATGAATCCAATTATAGCATATTTGAAGAATGATATCCTTCTAGAAGACATCAAGGAGGCTAAGGCAATTAAAAATCAAGAAGCGAAGTTCACCATCATTGAAGAGCAACTTTATAAAAGATCAATCACACAACCTCTCCTAAAGTGTGTTGGCCCTTCTCGAGCTCAATATGCCTTAGCCGAAGTACACGAAGGAATATGCGGAGCGCATATGGGAGGTCGGGCTTTGACCCACAAAATAATACGCCAAGGACTTTATTGGCCGACTATTCAGAAGGATGCCGTAGATTATGTCAGGAAATGCAAGCAATGTCAACTTCATGCATCTGTTCCGAGAACTCTGGCTGTCCCTCTTACATCTGTCTCCAGTCCAATCCCTTTCGCCATATGGGGAATGGATCTGGTGGGAAAACCTCCTAAGGCCACCAACAATAGAGAATATTTGGTTGTGGCAATCGACTATTTCACTAAGTGGGTGGAAGCCGAACCTCTCTCAACCATTATTGAGAAGCAGATGCAGAAGTTCTTTCAAGAAAGGATCATCTACAAATTTGGAATTCCAAAGATCCTTGTGACCGACAACGGAAACCAATTTGTCGGAGCCGGCTTCAAGAATTTTTGTGAAAGATATCATATCGAGCATAGAATGTCGTCTGTGGCGTATCCACGAGCAACGGGCAAGTAGAGATAACAAATCAAACACTTTTGGATGGAATAAAGAAGCGTCTAGAGAAACGTCGGGCCAAGTGGGTAGAAGAACTACCAAGCGTCCTTTGGTCATATTCCACCACAGCCCGAACTCCTATGGGAGAAACTCCTTTTTGGCTAGCCTACGGCACAAAGGCACTTGTCCCGGTATAAGTATTAGCAGAGTCAAAGAGATACACAGACTTCGATGAAGAAGCAAACGAAGAAGGCTTGAAGAGTAATCTGGATCTAATAGATGAAGTGCGAAGCATGTCAGAATATCGAAATCAAAGATATCAGAACCAAGTAGTTGGATACTTCAATGCTCGGGTAAAAAATAGAAGACATCGTTCGGGTGACTTAGTGCTCCGCAAAGTTGCGGCATCAGACCCAAGAAACCAAGGCAAGCTCTCACCCACATGGGAAGGGCCATATCTTGTCAAGAAAGAGAAAAAACCAGGGACTTACAAGCTAAAAAACTTAGCCACAGGTGAGACGATAGGCCAAACTTGGTATTCCATGAATCTTCAAAAATTCAATCAGTAGAATTAGTCAAGATATGTAGTACTTGCAAGAAAGTCAAAAGACCATTTGATTTTCAATAAAATCTACGTCTCCATTTTTTATATCATTTTTCTCAAAAAGAAAGTTATAGCAAAGAATACACAAGTGTTTCTTCAAATCAAGAAGAACACAAGAGAGTTCTTGACTTACAACAAGTTCAAGAACCCGAGAGCGTTCTTAAGATCAGGAAGAGCCCGAGAGAGTTCTTAACTTATAACAAGTTTAAGAACCCAGGAGTGCCCTTCAAAACAAAAAAGAACCCAAGAGAGTTCTTGACAAGTTCAAGAACCCGAGAGAGTTCTTAACTTATAACAAGTTTAAGAACCCACGTGTGAAATCCAGCCCAAACCTAGCCAGGACACCCTATCTGTTTTGGGTAAAGAAGGGTTAGTTTAAATGTTGACTTTGAAGTTGGACCGTGATTTTAGTTTTGTTTAATGTTGACTTTGAAGTTTTACCGTGATTCCAGTTTTACTATCTTTGAAAATCTTAGGAAGCCATGTCAGACCTTTGAAAATCTTAGGAAGCCATGTCAGACCTTTCTCTTAGGGTTGATCCAATGTCCCAAAATGAGGGATGATGTCTTTGTGGGCCATCTCAGTAGAAGATATGGTGTTTGACCCAAAACCCATAGATATTGATGATGGTGTTTCCTTAGGGAAACCTTAATTGATTTGATGTTGAACTACTCACTGGTGAAGAAGAACTTGGTTGATGGACCTAAAGCTTAGTTGGACCTGGTTTGAAGACATCCCTCCATACTAGGTAAGTATTATGATGTGTTGAAAGAAGCCCATCCAAAAATATTGAAGTTAGGCCCATTAAATCCCTAGTTTTGAACAAGTTGTCCAGGCAGTGGCATTTTGGTAATTTTCTGTTTTGAAGGTTTTTAAAAGATTTATTTCTTTTAATTTCGTGGCAAAACAATCCCACTAGGTTTCTAACTCTCTATGGAACGTGGATAGGACCTTAGAACTTCCTCTTTGGCAACCAATCAATCAATAGTGTCAAATTGGTCAGTTTGGTTAAATCCTAGTAATTCTTGGACTCTGTGTGCTATTTAAAAGGGGGAACTCCATGTTTTTCAATCCCAATCTGTTCTAAACCTTTGGAGAACGTGGGAAGAGCCCTAGATCCTCTCCTTCGAAGCCAAGGAAGACCCTCAAGCATCTGTTCAGATTTCTTCATCAGTTTCTCTTCTAAAAGGTTAATATTCAATTCGCTTCTCCTTTAATTCATTCTTTCTTCTCTACTTCTGATATTCTGATTATGAGGAGGGTATTACACTGCTGTAATGACCTCTTCTATAATTCTTTAGCCCTAGAGTGAATCCCCCAATTCACTCTATGTTCTTGAAGCCATATGGCGATGATTCTTGAATTTGACCCCACCAAAGATCTTGATGATACTTTCCCTGAATTTTCTACCCATGTTTATGATTGTGGGGAAGGTCTCATACTATTACCATGACCTTCCCTTGTGTCCTCATGATTGAGGAGTTGATCCCTAATGTTCCTTGGACCATTGGAAGCCAAAAGGGAGAGATTTTGAGGGGAAATTCTTGGGTAACTCTTATGAGAGGGTAACCAATTGGCAACCCTTTTATTTTCTATTAATTCATTGGACCTTCCCCAAAACCTTTCTTGATTGTAAATTATTTGCCCTAAGGGTGAATCTTTATTCTCCCTAGTCTACATTCTTTTCTCTCATTGATATACCTTTCCTAATTCCATTCTTGATTTTAAAGTATTAATGAAATGTTCCTTTATCTATCTTGGGTTGTTTTTGTGAGAGTTAATTATGGGTAACTCTCATGGGAGGTAACCAACTCTTATGAGAGGTAACCATATCTGAGACCCTAATGTTCTTTTATCTGTTGGAAACTTCCCAACACCTTTTCAGATTGTGCATTCTTTGTTTCTCTTTCCCTAGGGTGAATCTTGATTACCCCTAGCCTTTCCATGAGAGCCATTGGTTTTATTCTGAATCTGCGCACCGAAAAGGGGTGAATTAGTTGAAATAACTAATGAACTCTTGTGATCAATCTGAAGGTATTTCCCAAAACTAGACTTCTTGATGGACTTGTAGGAGAAAACCCCACTCAATTTGACCCCATATAGCCCTCCAAATCCATGTCCGAAGTTGCTGAACTATGTCTGACAAATCCTGCTTGCGCGTCAAAGAAGATGAGCTTATTTGGTGAACCTAATGAACTCCCATTCTTGATCTTAAGGTATTTCTGGAAACTAGACTTCTTGATTGACTCGTAGAAGAAAACCTCACTCAATTTGACCCTGTATAGCCCTCTGAATCCCTGTTTGAACCTTGTTGTCCTGATTGGTTGATTCATTGGCCGATTGGACCAATAGACCAATCAATCAACCAATGAGTTTTGTTTTTGCTAATTAGGTCGTGGCTACTCTATTTAAGTCCAAATCTCAGGATTACTTCGCCTCCTATGCCTCCTAAGCCTCTAGAACGAGTTAGAACTCCATTCTAATCAATTTCCTTGCATCCTTGGTTGATTTCTCACAAGAACTCAAGTAATCCTCTTCCTCTTGCATCAAAGGTATGTCTACTCTCTTTTCTTTCTTCTCTATCTCTGATTTTCTTTCTTTAATCTGTTCTTGGCTGAGATTAGGAAGAAGATGATGCACTCTTGCAACCATCTATTCCATGATCTCATCATCCCAACCCAGTTGAATTCTTGAAACCCTAATCTTGAAACCCTAACCTTTGAAACCCTAACCTTGTGTGGCCATCCGGAGAACCTTTGGTAACCTCTCATGTGAAGGGAAACCTCTTAGGTGACATTTGTGTTAATCTAAACTTCATCATTGAATGACCTTTCTTGTTATTATTGGTTAACAATTTGTCTTCTTTCATCCAGAGCTCTCAACCTTTCCAGGGGAACCAAAAAAGGGTGAAACCCTAACCTCTTGGGTCAAACCAAGAACCCTTAGTTTGATCTTGTTAACCCAATCAATGTGTTTTCTTTACTATATCTGTAATCTTCATATCCTAATTCCTTATCTTTGATTATAATGTTTTTCCCTCATAATCTATGTTTAACCTAATTAGGTTAACCTTTTGATTCCTAGGTTACAACTTGGGAACTTGATTTGATTTATGAATTGATGTCCTCTATACCCTAGAATACTACCATGATAGTTTTCCTCTGATTTTGTACCCTTTTGAACCACCAAATTCGGTTCTTGATTCTCAAAATTCGGATTCTTGTAGGCCACTGTCTCCATTGGTCGACTCATTGGTCGACTGGTTCAACAGACCAATCAATCGACCAATGAGTATAGCAACCTCATTCTTGGTCTGTTTCGATTGATTTATGATCTTTTCCTTTATGCATCTTTCCTAACATGTTGTATGCACTTGTTTAGGACTGTCGTCTTAGGTTTAGTCAAGATCATACTTGGTTCTTTAAGATCCTATCCAAGTTAGAAGGTAAGGACAGTTAATTCCTTAACTACATAGATTGCTTGTTCTCTGGTTTCTACTTTATGAAAATATGAGATTACCTACTGTTATTGTACTTTAATTCTGATCTCCTACTATGGGAATCAGTAGCACTTGTTTATATTGCCTTACTTATTATTGCCTAATCTGATTTTTACTTTTACATTCTCTTGTATATGATGAATTGCTGGTTGTGTATGTCATGACTGTTCTGAGAATGTGTTTGCTTAAGTTTGGTTTGGGATTGGGGAGTATCCTTTTGATGCTTCTGTCCTTGGACATTATTGGAAATAGTATGGGATGTTTCCGGGGTTGCCCATTGACGCTTTCCCGAATCATTGGTTGTCATACCTAGGGATGTCTAGCAGTGTTTGGCTAGGTTTTACCCTTGTTATATCAGACCCGATTCGGAAGGGTATTGAGACCGAACGACCAGTGGTAGCAATGGGGATTCACGGGGGCTCAAGACCGGTGAAATGATCCATGAGGGGACGGGAATCACATTGTGGGGGCCATTTATTGGAGGGTTGCATATGGCTAGACTTGGGCTCATGGGCGCTCAAGACCGGTGAAATGATCTGTGAGGGGACATGAGAGCTTCCCGTTTACCATATGTGGATAACCAATAGGGTTGATGAGTCCCTATTTGAGAGAGCCGGATACGCTGACTCTAGTGGAAAGGATACCAGAAAGGATCCCGAGAGGAGAGGAATGGAAGTATCTGGACCTAACTTGATATAACTAACTAGATGACTTGCATTGGGCTAGGCTTTTCCCTGACATGCGCCGGTACTTATGCCAAATGGTTGTGAGTGAGTGTGTTGACTTAACCCCTTACCATGGTTTGTCCGAGAGGGATGCCCGGACCCATTACCAATTGACGGCCCAAGATATCTTAAATGGTTGAGGGTGTGAGCGGACCTTCCCAAAGAAGTATGGTGTTATGACTTACAAGCATGCCTACCATAGTGACCAGCATAAATAGAGTTAGATGCATTCATACATTATCTGTTTCATATTGCATTGCATCTTGTTATGGTTTGCTTCCATGTTATTTATGTTGTTATGGATTAACTTGCCTTACTGAGTTTCTTTCGAAACTCATTCCTTTTTTGTACAATCTGTTGTTAGACTTCTCTACAGGTTCGGATTTCTTTGACGGTCCATATAAGGAAGCGCAAGGTGAAGAAGATGAAGACTGAAGGAGAAGAAGAGCTGACTGAAGATGTGGATTAGATTTCTCTTGTTCCTTCTAGACTTATCTTTTACTTTACTTGTATCAGCTTAGAGCTTTATTCAGATTTCGATCTACCTTCCGCATGTGTTTGTTGGGTATATTTCCGCTATACTCTACAGTTGTCTTTTGATTTGGTATCTTGTTATTCCGCACTCTGATATTCTATAGTGATCCTTCTGAGATCCTTTCTTGACTTTTATTATAAATTACTTGAACATTATGATTTGTTCTTGCTTTTGATTATGTTATTGTGCAAAATGGATATGATCGTTCCTAAACTTGATCTTTAGGGCTGTGGATCACACTCTCGGGTATGCCAATTAGGGTACCGGCTGGGAGGATGTGACACCAAGAGTTCCCTTCAAAACAAAAAAGAACCCAAGAGAGTTCTTAACAAGTTCAAGAACCCGAGAGCGTTCTTAAGATTAGGAAGAACCCAAGAAGGTTCTTAACTTAAGTAAGTTCGAGAACCAAAGAGTGCTCTTCAAAGAAACCTAACAAAGGATCCACAAAGGGTAGAGTTCTCTCAGAGGTGTCACACTCGGGTAGCCACTGTAGCCGGGAGAATTTCACAACCTCTTATAAAAACCCACAGGAAAATTTTCATAAGATAGAATTCTCTCAGAGGCGTCACACTTGGGTACTCACTTGGGTAGCCATTCGGGAGAATTTCGCAATCTCTTATGAAAACCCACATGAAGGATTTCATAAGATAGAGTTCATTCAAGGCACTCATCTCAGGGAGTCACTCGGGTAGACCACGGGAGAAAATCCAGGCATTTCCATCTAAAAGAAGACCCAAGAGACTGTTCTAAGGCCTCACACTCGAGACATCATTCAGGTAGACACTCGGAAAGATCTTACCAGAAGAAAAACGTCAAGGGTTTGAACGCATCAATTACGTCTAAGGCATTCCGCTAGGGGAGTGACTCGGGTAGATACTCGTGAGAAAAAGAAGCATAATGCCTTAGTTGGAAGCAGACAACTACAAGTTACTCTTCAAAGTATTTGGCCATAAGGACCAATATTACAAAAAACAAGTTGCAAAGATGCAAACTTAACAAGTACTTATAAAAAATTCAAAGTAGCAGAAACAAAGTTCAAACTGGCAGAAGTAAAGTTCAAGAAAATCAATTCTCGGGAGGATCCTCTCCTTCGGGAAGCGCTTTGTTGGGAATCCCTTTGCATGGCTATCTCCAATATCCTCCTCTTCATCTTCATCGACATAAAGAAGAGGATCAAGGGGGCTATATGGCTCCTTACATTCGATACCCTCGGGCACAGCTCTCTCAAGTATATCTTCCCATCTAACTTTCTAGCTAACTCCTTGGGATTAGGAATATCAACCTGTTGAAGAACTAAAGTGAAGGCATCATCAAGGCCAAGATGATAGGTGAAGATGGAGAGATCAGTCTGAAGCTTCTTAAATTGAGGTGTTCCAAGGTAAGAGGTAATGATCTCCTTCTGAACAATATCGGGAACTTCGTCCGCACTGACGGGAAGCTTCCCGGCACGAACCTCAGAACGAAGTTGCAGAACGAGAGACTCCATTTCATCTTTACCGCGTGCAAACTTCTCTTTCTCACTAAGGGCCTCCTTCAAGTCTTTTTTGACTTGAGATAGCTCTTCTTCAAGGCCTGACTTCTATTCAGATATCTTTTTCATTCTTAAACTCCTCTCGTTATCCCCCTTCTTCAAAGACTCACCTTTTTGATAAATTCAGAGAGCTTTGTAGTGGATCGTCCGTGGGCTTCCTCAGCCTCTCGAAGCTGCTCAATGAGATGCTCAGAACGGATCATACACTCTCCCATGTAGTGTGCTCCTCCGAGAAGTATCTAAGGCAAAGTTGAAATATCAGAATTACAAGATTTACGTCAAAGCAATATAGCCAAGTAACGGAAGGAAGAATTACCTGTAAGCATTCGCATAAAACTTATCATCTGGAAGAGTTCTTAGGTGTTGTCGGTTAGACGAGACCATCCCCTCCAGAAGCCAAGTTCAGGTAGCATTGGGATCCCCAAGAACAGTGTCTTTAGAAGTTAAGTTCCACTCGGGAACGAAGACTAGGGACCGAGCAGACCCTTCAGCAATGCCTTCGGGATCCCGAGGGTGTTTAGCAGGCCTTCCCGAGCGGCTTGAAGGAGAGACTTGGGAAATGCCCACTTCGGGAGGACCGCCCCCAGGGACTAGTAGGAACGCTTCTCTTCTTCAAAAACCCAGAAGGGTTAGCAGAACTAGGAACACTTAACGCTTGACCAACGGGACTAGTCTTCTTGGCAGCATCCTCTCGGCCAGGCTTTCGGGCAAACGCATCTTTAGTGTTCCCGCTAGCAACTACCCGAAGGGCATTGATATCCAACCTGCTGGCCACTGCAAGCAAGGGAGATTAGAAGAAGCAAAGTAAGAGGATCAGAAAAGTTTAAGAACATCAAAGAACAAGGGGCTCACCCAGTGAGAAACCCCACAACTGTAATATTGAGGATACTCCGAAGAGTACCCATGAATTGCAGTTGAGTCCCCCTTAACCCGAAGAATCCTCTTTAGGGTTGCTTCTTCAGCGGCGGACAACTCAACGAGCTTATTGGGTTCTTTAAGATCCAGATTAGTTTTCCTCACGAAAGCCGTCGGGAAAGGTGGCGGGACTGGGGGCTTGCAGAAAAAGAAATGGTGCCTCCACCCCTTGGTGGACGTCGGCATAGTACCTTGCAGAACTATGTTGCCCGACCAATCTACCGCATCAACTGCCCGACGGTTAAGAGAGAGCCAACCCCATTGGGATTGACTCTTGACTTCAAAAAATTGATGGAGGAGGGGAAAAGTTGGCTTAACCCCAACATTGTAGCAAAAACGAGTAAAGCATGTTACATTTCTCCAGCTGTTTGGGATCAAATTAGAATGAGAAATCCCATAATGTTTAAGAAGATCTTTTATGATTTGTTGTACTGGAAGACGAAGACCACCCAATAAGGCGTCAAAGTAAAGGGAAAAAGTTTCTTCAAGAGGCTCTCCAACTCGACTAGACCTAGTCGGGAGGAGAAAGGAATAATCGTCAGGAATGTCACAGAAATCCCTTAAGTGCTTAAGGTGAATTTGCTTAAGGTCACTGGGGTAAAATGCAGGACCTGAGAGTTTCCGGTCAAAATCAATATGGGAAGGAGTTTTCGGCTTATTCTTCTCCTCAAGAATTATCTCCTCCGAAAGCATTTCTCAGCATACGAAGGGAGGCCAACGGTTCCTAAAGTCAGGAGGACAAGAAGGAGGAGGATGAGGTGAAGCGTGCCTCTGACGAACCACTCGAAATGGAGAAGGAATAGGTTGACTAGCCTTATCAACTTCTTGATCGGGAGAAGAAATTGAAGAAGGCTCAAAATTAACCAAGTCAGGTCCTAAGTCAGAACATAAAGGTTCTTGATTAATGGGGTCATCCCTAGCTAAGTCAGTCGCTGCTCTCACAATGTCTTAAGAGTCAGCATAGTCAGGAAGATCTTCCTCACTAGAATAGGGCATAGAGTGAGTTCGGGAAGAAGCTTTGAGGCTTGAAATATTGGTGGTCGGGACCACCCTAGGGGAGGTCTCTCGGGCTAGTTCTCTACCTCTTTTCAACTTATCCATGAATTGAAATGGAAATGAAAAATCTAGAAGAGTTAAAGGAAACTTCTGTTTTAAGAGTTGGTTTGAAGAGTTGAAGAGCAAAACACAAAGAACAAAAGCTAGTGGTGCAAGTGAATGAAGCCTCGAGAGAAAGCAGTAGCAAGCAAAGAAAATGAAAATGAGGTTAAACCTCTATTTATAGTGAGGAGGAGGAAATCAAGAGACACGATCCAACGGTCAGAAATCAAGTAAGCCAATGGTTAAGATCAGGTATATGAAAGGTCACGATCCAACGACTGATGGTGAATGGACATGACGGTTGAGATTGAGAACACTCAAGATCTCAATCGAATGGCCCACGATCGGATATTTCAATGGCTGGGATGACATAACCGTTGGCATATCAGAAGTTGTAATAAAGGCAAATTAATGCAATGGTTGGGAGTTAAGAACCATAGCTTTTAACAAGACTTTGAAAAAGTGACACTCATTGTCACACCCCACCTGCCGGTCTCGGTTACCCGCCCTACAACCCATGGGTGCTATCCGTCACAGGATCCAAGGTTCTAGTCTATCAACAATATTTAAGACAATTATAGATAATCAAGAGCAAAGACATATCAATATCTGAGATAAAGTATTACAGGAGTTCCAAAATACTCCAATATCAATGGAAAGAATAAAGAATAAAATAAAAATGAGAGCAGCGGAATAATTCAAAAAAAGATTTAAATCAGTTTCTTTCCAGTTTCTCTTTCTAAGTCTATAAACTTAGACTCAAGCTTTATAAGGTGAGGGGTCCTCCAATTCTTCTCTAGTCTTTGGGTGAACTGTTTGACCACCTTCCTTCTTTTTCCATCAACCGGTGCGATAAGCGCACTCCATGCACCCGCAGTAGCTCCCGCACATGCTATTTCCATATCCCACTAGCGGTGCCACATCTTCTTCATATGGGATGGTTCCTTCATAGGAAACCAGCCCATCTTCAGATATAAATCCTTCTTCTGTGCAGGCTAATAAACATACAAAAAGTAAAGGAATGAGTTCTAAAGAACTCAGTAAGAAACAATCATCAATTTCATCCATCATCCAATAATGCCATGATACAAAAGTAATATGAATAAATGCAAAATATGAATGAATGCAGAGTATGAATGATACTAAGATTTCTAACTATGCAAGTCTCTAATGGTTGACATGCTTTAAGATAAACACCAGCCCTCCTCCGGGTAAGTCTCATCACTCTGATCCGGCAAGGACTGGTTACCTCTGTAGGGATCCAGGGAAAAGGGGAAAGTCCACACCTGGCTCGCAAACCATGGTAAGGGGTTAAGTCAACACTCTCTCACCACGACCATTGGCAATGAGTATTGGCGCATGTCGGGGTTTCTAATCCAATGCAAGGTCATAATGGTAACATGTCTACATGAAGTCCAGATACATCCCCTATGGCACCAACCAACTCGGTTCAGTATCCTTCGCAACCTAGGAGTAAGAATCCTCACGGACTGGCTACCTCTGTTGGACTCTACTCCTTAACCCTATGGTCATCCACATATTGTTGGGGCGGATGCTCTCATGATTCCTAACGACACCCGGTCCGATCCTTGGACATCCATGAGCCCAACCCTACCATTACATGATCACCAGTGGACCAATGTCCTCACACTGTCCTCACTGTTATCACGGGTCACTCGGTTTCAATTCCCCTACCGAAAGGGTAGTAGCATGTGGGGTACCTAGCCATGCAATCTAGACTCATCCTAATAATGTCATCAAGTAGTCATGACAGTGTTGGAGGCATTAGCAGGCATGTGTCCCATTCCACAGCCTTCTGATATCCCCAGCCAAGATATCCCAAAAGGAACACCTCATCTATCAGAACCAAATTACAACTACCATCATCACATAACATTCTTAATTCACAAAATAATTATGAAGTAAAAGCAAACAGCAGTAGTATATTAGAATTAAAATTAACTACAGCAGCACATGTTAAACATGATTAAAATTAACAACTATCAATCTAACATGCTCAATCATATGCGAATAGATAAGATGGATTGTCCTTACTTGCATATACTTGAATTGGCCGTAAAAATGAAATCCAATAACAATTAGTAGACTTTTCTTCCAAACAGTAAACACCTAAATACAGGGTTATTAGAATATATAAGTCACATGAATCAATTTGAATCAGATCCAAATGCCAATTGGTCTCTGTTTACCATCGGTCGCTTGGGTCAAGCGACCGCCACTAGTGACCGCCCCAAAAACAGTGAGTTTCAACTCGAAACTCAGGCTTCTGATCACTTCCTTTCAATCCGAAAATTGAGTAATCATAGCCTAAATTCCAAATCTACTACTCCTAAAGCCTAAGGGTGAGGGAAAACTAACTATTACCATCAATAGATTACCTCACACCCTCCCCTTGATTGGATTACCCTTTTACGAACACAGGGTTTCGTTTCAGGTTGATCCATCTCAAGTGGATTGGAAAGAGAGTTGCCAATTGATATAAAGAGGTAACCACAATGACTATGTAATAAGTTAACCTCAACTTGAAAGATACAGGATGCCAAAAACAAAGGGTGGAACCCTTACCTTGCTTCAGAACACTAGAGAAAGAGAAAGGGCAGAACTCCAGGTTACTGTAAACACTCCAAATCAACTTCCGGAACTTTCCCGCAGCCGTCTAACCTCCAAAATTAGCAAACCCGAATAAAATAATCGTAACTTGAGCGAGGGTTGCCTTTTATAGAAGTTAGGGGGCAATTTAGGGTAAAATTCCCAAAATTAGACCGGGCGGTCGCTTAAGGCGGTCGCTTGGTTCAATCGACCGCCACTAGCAACCGCCCCCATGTTTGTTGCCAATCAAGGGTGCTTTTGCTAGGGGATTGATTCCCAAGTACTGCCTAGCCCTAAAGAAGAGATGGGGGGATCTTACCTTCATTCCGGACATCTCCGAGCGACACAAGACTTCGAGAAGTCAAACAAACAAGCAAGGCAGACTCTTCAGACAAAGAATCCAGATCCGAGGGTTCAGGGTATGGATCATGGACTTCTATCCGGACATCCCACAAACTTATCCAACTAGACCTTCGGGTTCTCGGACCTGTAATATGGATCTCGGGTTAGAAATATGGGGGTTGTTACATTCCTCCCTCCTAAAAAGAAATTTCATCCCCGAAATTACAACGTACCTGAGGGTCCAAAAAGGTGAGGATACCTAGACCACATCTCATCTTCTTTCTCCCAATATGCTTCTTCAAATGAATGATTCTTCCATCTGATCTTCACCAAAGGTGTAGTCCGATTTCTCAACTGCTTGTCCTTTCGATCCAAAATTTCAGCCGGTTCTTCATCATACGTCAAATCCGCACTCAAACCTTTCGGTTCATGCTGAAGCAATTGCTCTGCGCTTGCCAAGCATTGCCTTAGCATAGATACATGGAAAACATCATGCACACAAGCAAGAGACGGGGGCAGAGCCAACCGATAAGCTACTGGTCCAACCTTTTCAATGATGTCAAAGGGACCAATATACCTAGGGCTGAGCTTTCCCTTAACATTAAAACGCATGACTCCCTTCATCGGCGAAACTTTCAAGAACGCACGCTCACCAACTTGAAACTCAAGATCAGACCTTTTATCCGCATAGGACTTCTGTCGAGACTGAGCAGTTTTGATCCTTTCTCTAATCATATCCACCATGGTGCCGGTGGTTTCGATTAGATCAGGGCCAAGAACACGCCTTTCCCCAACTTCATCCCAATATAGAGGAGTTCTACAAGTCTTTCCATACAGCGCTTTGAACGGGGCCATTCCAATAGTAGACTGGTAACTATTGTTATAAGCAAACTCCACCAAGGCCAGGTGGTCATCCCAGTTACCACTCATATCAATGACACACGCTCTAAGCATATCTTCCAAAATATGTATAGTCCTTTCCGATTGGGCATCGGTCTGAGGATGATGAGCAGTACTCAAATTCAGCTGAGTACCCAGAGCTTTCTGCAGACTATTCTAGAAACGCAAAGTAAACCTCGGGTCTCTATCTGACACAATGCTAATATGAACACCATGCAGTCTCACCACATTATCAACATAGAGCCAGGCCAACTTATCCATAGAATAGGTGATCTTCATCGAAATGAAGTGTGCCGATTTGGTTAATCGGTCCACTATCACCCACACCGAGTCATTCCCTTTGCTAGATCGGGGTAGACCCGTGACAAAATCCATAGCAATGTCTTCCCACTTCCAACTAGGTACTGGAAGAGGTTGCAGAAGGCCAGACGAAGGTTGCTGAATAGCTTTCACTCGTTGACAAGTTCCACACTTAGCAATAAAGTCTTCCACATCATTCTTCATGCCAGACCACCAAAAATATCCTTTCATATCATGGTACATCTTCACACTTCCGGGATGAATAGTAAAGATGGACTGATGAGCATCCGTCAATATTTCGTTTCTGAGGTCTTCAACAGCAGGAACACAAACTCTTCCTCGAAACACAAGAGCACCATCAAAGGCTAAGGAGAAATCTTCCACATTCTTAGTCTTTGAATTGATCAAAACAATATTCTTCCTCAACTCTGGATCAGTCGACTGCAGAGCAACAATTCGGTCCCTCAAGCTTGGTCGAACTGACACAGCTGCCAAAACAGCACCAGAACTTTCCGACAAAATCTCAAGTCCAAATCTAACAATAGAGAACAATAAGGGCTTACTGAGACATGTCAGAACCACACTTCCACGGTTACTCTTTCTACTTAAGGCATCAGCAACCACATTGGGCTGGTGTGTCCCCCTCCTCTATAAGGTTCAAGAGAACCCACTCGGGAGAGGTACACACCCCCACTCAGGCTGGTGTACCTCTTCCTTTATAAGGTCCCAGAGAACCCACTCGGGAGAGATACACACCCCCACTCGGGCTGGTGTATTCCTTCCCTCATAAGGTCCCAGAGAACCCACTCAGGAGAGATACAAAGCCCTGCTCGAAAGGTACATCCTCTTCCCTTGAGAACCTCGTTTGAAGTAAGTTTCAGAAGACCTTCAAGACTAAGTTCAAGAATAACGTTGAAGACAACCAAGTCAAAAGAGTTAGTTGCAGATAACTACTCAACATATCCGTTCCGAGAATTGGGGAGATAAACAAGCAAGTAACGGCTCTATCTGGCCTGCCAAAGAAGGAGTCACTATTCCCAAGATATCTCACCCGCTCTTCAACTAACAATGCGAGATCCGAGGAAGCGCCGCCTCTAGGTAACTTCTATATAAACCCACATCCTACAAGGAAAAAGGTAGGAGATTCATCTTATCAGTTATTCATTACGTCTTAAGAACTCTCTCAAGAATTCTTATTGTTGCCTAGGCTGACTTGGGCATCAGAGGTGGTTCCCTGGCCAAAACTTGGCCGGTCCGTTCTTATTTTCTTTGGGAGTGCAGGCATCTCAGATATTCCAACTTAGCTGGGGGGCTCTTAAGGTGGTCATCTCAGTATCCGGCCCTCGAAGAAGTTCTAGACGCAACAAAACCCATTGGTTGTATAAGAACATGCTTGTTAAGTTGCCCAAAGTCTATAAACCCATTGGTTGTAAGTGGGTGTATAAGAACATTAAGAATTCCTGAGGAAAGATTGCAAGGTTTAAAGCCATACTTGTAGCTAAGGAATTTACTTAGAAAGAGGAGGTTGACTAATGATATTTTCTCACTTATCCCTTTTAAGTATTCTTTCAGAGTTATACCAGATGGATGTGAAGACTGCTTTTCTGATTGGAAACCTTAATAAGGAAGTCTACATCATTTAGACTGAGTATGTTATACCTTGGTAAGACATCTTTGTCCTAGGCATTGAGATCCATAGGGATTATTCATGCTATTTATTGGATCTTTCTCAGAGGGCATATATAATTTATATTTAAAGAAGCTCAGTATGCTAGATTGCAAACTTGGGAATGTTTTGATTCTCAATGGATATACACTGAGCTTATTACAGTTGGCCCTATAAAGGATACTGAGAGAGAACAAGCATGTTACATACCTACAACATTAGTATATATAGATTTTGACCTTGCTAATTGTCAATACAATAAGAAGTCCACTTTAAGTTGTTTTCCTTGATGGCAGGAGGGACTATATCATGAAAGGTACGAAATAAGGAATAATTACTTATTTCATTATGTAGGTAGAGTTTGCTACATGTTATGGAGCAGTTATTGAGATTGTTTGACTAAAGAATCTCATCAGATAATTGACTGATTTATTTTAACATCGTGGAGACCCATCCAATTGTACTGTGATCACAAATTTATTATGTTGTTTATTAACAACAAGAAATGTGTGATCACAGGGTCTAAACATATGATGGTCAAATATTTGACCACTAAGGAAAAAAACTAAAGAAGGTGACACCACAATAGAGCATATTTGTACAGATGATATGGTTATAGATCCCCTAACTAAGGGTCTCCGCCCAAACGTCTTTGATAAATATGTGGTAACTATGGGCTTAGGAGCATCCTTAGATGATGTTTCTTAGTGGGAATTTGTGTATTGTGCTCTATTGTGTAATAAAGTCTTCTATCTGTACTATCTCTTGACTTTGTATATGCATTGATAATCTGTTGTTTGAATTCAACAAAGTTCTTTAGTGACACATGGGTCTTCACATTATTATCATGTTGCATATTATGAAAGTCTTAAGGTATGTGTTAATCTCAAGCAAAGGATGTGGCATTATGTATTAACCTTAAGGTATGTCATATAACACATAAAGTTAAACTCGAGTTACAAAGATGACATACAGGTTCTTGGGAACCATAATGTACATACTTTCGTGGCATTGAGTCATAGGTTAATGGGAACCATAATGTACATACTTTCGTGGCATTGAGTCATAGATTCGTGGGAACCATAATGCACATGCTTTTGTGGCATTAAGTCACAGGTTCGTGAAAACCATAAAATATATTCTCTGGTAGCATTAAATCACATAAAGTGAGAGATTTGGACCGACAACGGAATGACACATGATGATTTCTATAAAGTGTCATTAGATGCCACACTACCATATTGCATCCATTTTTAGTAGAGTTAAGAGTATTTGTGACCATGGATGGTCCTGTATCGTTTAAAGATACAGTTACTATTATGATTCAGTACTTAAAGGCTTTATGTGAAGGGATTGATTTTTAGGATTATCCTTAGACCAATATAAAGTTGTGCACATAAAGGTCAAAATGTTTTCAACATGTTTTTTCGAATGTTTTCTTAAAACTAAAGAGAAGTTTTGTTTTGCTCAAATGTGTCACAATCAGTATAGCCCAAGTGGAGAATGTTAGAATATAATTAAATATTCTATATAAGATGGGCTTCATTGATTGTGTTACACTTTGATTTGGTTTCTTTATTGGTCTGATGTGGGTAATATATGGTTACTAAAACTCTTATATGGTTTGGCTAGTGTGGCTAATAGGGACTATTAGATCTTGATGGACAATCTAATGGTATAAAAGATGCTAGGTCCATCTTCTAAACCCTAATAATTATCACATTATTCTCTGCTAAGTACAAAGAGGTTATTTCATCAAGCCAGTGAATGGGGAGGAGTCTAGAGGAGAAGATCTAACATCAAGTGGTTCATAGAATCAACTTCAAGTTCAAGTTCGTTCCAAGTGGGAGACTAAAGAAAAAGAGATTCCACTGCACTTCGTCTCCAATGGATCCTAAAGAAGGTATGTTCATCATCATCTTTTACTATTATCGTCCTAAGGTGTTTTTAATCGAACCATGAGATCTTGAATAGAAATATTCTTACAAGGGGATCCAGTGAGGGAGACCACCACGGAAGGGAAGGGAGAGGAGGAGAATAGGGATGACCAGGGGGAGGGTGTGGAAGAGTGGGGTAGGCCAGAAATGGCAATCTGCTAGAGGGATGGAGGGTGTGGGGAAAGGGGGCGGGGTCAGCCATATGAGTTACCATTCCTTCCTCAAATGACTACATGATGATCTTATTCTCAACATGCAATATTGATTCAAAATTTTAGTTCTAGAGCTGAAAAGATAAATTGTTCCTAAGGGACATATGAAATTGAGAAAGATGTTTGTCGTTCAGGGCTTCAGGCTGACCTTTTTTATGGAAAATAAATTTTCCATTTTCCTTGGTAATTATTATAAATAGAGGGATGGAATACCAAACAAAGTACCACTGATATTGAATACTCTCCTATGCTCTACGAATTCTCCAAGCTAATCCTGAACCTCCATCACTGTGGTTTGCCGATTTGGAAGCGTGGAAATAACCTATAGAGTACACAAGCTGAATGAAGGAAAAGGGAATGCAAAGAGGCACCTCAAGTGTCTAGATCCATTGCAGAACATCACTAAGGTAAAGGATCTAGAATCTTCCTATTAATGATTTCAATTTACATTGGTATCCGAGCCAGGTTGGGGTTAGGGTCACTGGCAATGGCTAGTTTTATGGGTGTTGGTTGATTTAGGATGAAAATCATGGATTTTACTTTTTCCCATTGACATGAATGAGTGTCAGATTTAATCCCTAACCAATTGTCTAACCTCTACCCAATCTGTGGTATGAAATTTAATGAGAATGTTTTTTTCTTTTCCTTTATGTGGAAGGAAGTTTTTTTTTATTAAAATAATAAAAAAAAGAGTTCACCATTACTGTGTTGTTTGCCCTTTTTTTTAATAGTTCTTTTTATTAAAAAAAAAAAAACTTCTGAACCTTCATGTTTCCTGAACTTGAATTTTCTTTTTTGGTGAGTAGTTTTTTTGTTAACAAAAAAGAAAAGAAAAGAAGAATGAAAAGGAAAATAAGAGAGAGAGAGAGAGAGAAGAGAGAGAGAGAGAGAGAGAGAGAGAGAGAGAGAGAGAGAGAGAGAGTGAGTGGAGATCATGGTCCCTTTTTTTTTTTTTTTCTGATTTCGGATTGTGGTGATCCTCTCCTTAAGGATCCAATGGGCATCTCCTATCACATAATTGCGCCATACATACAGGTGCACATGGGTCCCACCAAAGGAACCCAAAGTTTGGTACTTCTAATGACACATTGAGTCTGTACAAGATTGTGATGCACAGTGTGGTGGCAACCCTATTACATGGCAATTCAAAAAATAATTAAAATTACAACCATTTAATTACATCTCAAAGAATCCTACTACAATACTACTAGGATGTACCACACTTTGCATCACTTTGAAATACTAACTCTAGCGTACATACATAAAATGTGTCATTATGGTAACACCAAACAGGATCTCTTCCAAAATAAATAAATGTCTTTATGGTGTAGTGTGAAAGAGATTGATTTTGCATCCATCAAATGGAGCGAATCAAAGGTCTAAATTGCCATGGGAAGGTTCCATTGCTAATTAATTTTTTTTTTGCATAATTATCATAGCAAAGAATTTTAAAACAATATAAAAAACATGACAGTAAAGCTAAATATTGTACAAAAACAAATTTTATGCAAAAACATAGAAAGATTCATTCATAAATAATTCCAAGCTAATATCTTTTTAATTCAGAGGCTAAACATGGTGCTAGAAGAACTCTATTGGTTTGAGTTTGTGGTTCACAACCATAGTATCAGGGGTTCAAACTTCACTTTAGTAAAGGTTTATTCTTTTTCAAAATTGAATTAAACAAAACAAACCTCAAAGGATTCTTTATTCTCAATACATAATTAGTGGGGTTTGACATCGAACAATGTTAGATGATTGACACCACAATATGAATTAAAGATAATTTGTAACAAGCCCCGTATTTCTAACCCGAGATCCGTATTGCAGGTCCAAGAACTCGAAGGTCTAGTCCGGTAAATTTGTGGAGTGTCCAGATAGAAGTCCATGATCGATACCCTAAACCCATGGATTTGGATTCTCTTGATGAAGAACCTGCCTTGCTTGGAAGTTGGACCTCTAGAAGGCAAGTGGTGTCTGGAGATGTCCGGAATTAAGGTAAGACCTCCCTCAAGTGTTGATTAGGGTTAGATTGTACTTGGACTTCAACCCCCTGAGCAAAGCATCCTTGTATAGCAATATACTAGGGGGCGGTTGATTGGACCAAGAGACCGCCCCAAGTGACCGCCTGGTCCTGGTTGCGGGGTTTTGCACTATTTTTCCCTCAGACCTCTATAAATAGAAACCCTCGCCCACTTGACGAATATTATATTTGGGATTGCTGTTTTTGCTAGTTAGGCGGCAGTAGAGACGTGTTGGAAGGTGAGCAAAGTGTTGTTGGTGATCTACAAGCTTTTTCCTCATATTCTTGCTAATCTGATTGAGGTAAGTGACTCCCTATTCACTTATTCTCTTTCTTCAGCTATTGAATAGTGTAGTAGTGACCTCTCTTTGGTTGTTTATGATCCTCTCATTACAGTACCTCCCTTTTTAATGCTCTTGATGAGATCCTGTCTGAAAATGAAACCCTACTTTCGTGAAAAGGATGGATCTAATCAAGGGGAGTATTTTGGATGACTAATTTGCGTTAATTGTTAGGTTTCATGTTACCCCTTGGTTATGGGTGTCTTAGGTTCGAAATTTGGATTGAGATCATCCCAAAATCGGATTGAAAACGGATGATCAAAAGCCTGAGTTTCGGATTGAGAACTCACCTGTTTTTGGGCGGTTGCTCAAGGCGGTCGCTTGAGCCAAGCGTCCAGCTATTTTCCAAAGAGCATATGGCTTTTGGCTTTTGTCCAATTTGATTCATTTGACTTATATATTATTGTAACCCTGTTTATAGGTGTCCTCTGTTTCCAGTAGAAGTCTTATAATTGTTTCTAGTTTGCATTCTAGAGGATTTCTACTTATTTACAGGTAAGGACATACAATCTTATCTTTATGTAATGACATAAACATGCTAGTCCAGTGTCTTTCATTCCTGTTCTTAACTGTATACACTATTGTAACTGTATATAACATGCTAATTTTACCATACACTTACTATTTGCATTGTCTTGATATGTACTTTATCAATTATGATTATGGTATGATGATGATAATGGTTTGTGGTTCTGATGGAAAGGGTATTCCATTAAAATATCTTGGCTTAAGATATCAGAGGGTTGTGGTATGGGACACATGCTCACTGATGTCTCCATCACTGTCATAACTACTGGATGACATACCTAGGTAGAGTCTAGAGTTGCATGGCTAGGTACCCCACATACTACTACCCTTTCGGTAGGGGAATTGATGCCGGATGACTCGTGACAATGGTGATGTGACTCTGTTTCATCCTACAGCAGTAACCAGTCTATGCGGAGACTCAGTGGTCCACTGTTGCTCATACAATGGTAGGGTTGCATATGTTAGGGTTGGGCTCATGGACGTCCAAGGAGTGGACCGGGTGTCGTGAGGAGTCATGAGAGCTTTCCACCCCAACAATATGTGGATGACCATAGGGTTAGGGAATGGTGTCCAATAGCTGTAGCCAGTCCATGAGGGTTCTCATTCCTAGGTTGCGAAGGATACTGAACTGAGTTGGTTGTTGCCATAGGGGATGTATCTGGACTTCATGTTGTATGTCACCATTATGTCTTGCATTGGATTAGAAACCCCGACATGCGCCAGCACTCATGCCAATGGTTGTGGTGAGAGAGTGTTGACTTAACCCCAGCCAGGGTTTGAGAGCCAGGTGTGGACTTACCTTTTTTTCCGGGATCCCTACAGAGGTAGCCAGTCCTTGCTGGATCAGAGTGACTAGACCTACCTAGAGGAGGGCTGGTGTATATCTTAAAGCATGTCAATTGTTAGAGACTTGCACAGTTAGATCTTAGTGGCATTTATACCTTTGCACTTCATTCATATCATATATGCATTTCTGATGATGTTGACATATGGATGAGAATTATGTTGTTTTTACTGAGTTCGTCAGAAGTCATTCCTTTATTTTCTTTGTTATATTAGCCTATACAGATGGAGGATATGCGCCGAAAGATGGATTGGTTTCCTATGAAGGAGCCTTCTCGCATGAAGAGGATGTGGCACCGACAATGGGAAATGGAGTAGCGTATGCGGGAGCTCCTGTGAGTGCATGGAGTGCGCTTATAGCACCCATTGATGGGCGTAGGAGACAAGTTACTAGACATTTTGCTGATCGTCTGGAGAAGAACTAGAGAACCCCTCACCTTGCTAAACTTGAGTCCTAGTTCTTAGTTTTAGAAAAAGAAACTGAAAAGAAGATTATTTAATTCATTTTGATTGCTTCCGCTTAACTCACTATCCTTTTTTATCATTTATTCTTTCCTTGATTATTTTATTGGAGTATTTGGACTCCTATAATCATTTTATTTAATTATTGAACTTATTCCTGCTCATGATTATCTTTACTTGCATTTATTATTATTGATGGGTAAGACCATGGATCTTGTGATAGATCACTCCCACGGGTTGTCGGGCGGGTGGGGTGTGACATAATTAATTTGAAAAAATTCCAATGAGTGGTGAAAAATATACTAACTATGTCTTTTTGCATTTTGGATGTAATCTAGATGGCCTCTAAAAATGTGATCGCTGACCTTCTCAGGGGTGAGAAACTTTTCGGTCATGAGAACTTTGAGAAGTGGCAATTGAAAGTCCAGTACTACCTTAATGACCAAGATATCCTAGAGCATCTTACCACGGAAATGACTGAACTGACCAATCCTCCCTTTGGAAGAGAGACTACACAGTCTCGTAGAGATAAGGATCTATATGATATTTGGGTTAAGAAAGACCGAAGTGCACGGTTTTTCATGCTAAGTGCCATGCAAGATGACCTAGAAGGGGAATATGAGGGTTTCCCTACAACTAAGTCCATGTGGGATGAGCTGAAGCGTACTTTTGATGGTACATCCACAACCAGACTACAAGGTATGATCCTTAAGTTTGAGATGTACCGAATGGATCCCAAGCATAAAATGACTGAGCACATCAGAACCGTCAAGGAAATGGTTTGCAAATTAAAAGATGTTGGACATGACCTTTTTGATGAGCAATAGATCCAAGCCTTGATTAGGACCCTACCTGATTCCTTGGCACCAATGAAACACGTACTTGCTCACCTTGAGAGCATCAAGACATATGTTGATCTAGCTCAACACCTGGAGATGGAAGTGGAGCGCCTAGAGGCGACTCGCACAACTGCTCTTGTTGCTGAGGCAAGTACATGTAAGGGCAAATGGCCCAAATGTAAAGGACTTAAGAGAGGGGATCATGAGGGTACCAGGAACTCGGCACCTAGGGGAGGAATGGTCAAACAGAAATGTGAAAAGTGTGGGGGTAAGAAAGATATGTCCAAAGTAACGTGCTACAACTGCCAAAAGAAGGGACACTTTGCTCATGATTGTGTTGAGTTAAAGAAGGTACCATCTTTATCCTTTCGTTGTACCTTTGTGAGTACACATGTTTTGGTTACCTTGACACAATCAGATTGGATTGTTGATATAGGAGAAACCAAGAACGTCACACTGTAACGAGGCAATTTCATAAATTATCGCAAAGTGTCATTGGGAATGCATAGAATCTACATGGGAAACGGCGACAACATTGATGTTTATGGCATTGAAGCAGTCCAACTTAGCTTACGAGCAGGCCACATGTTGATCCTCCACGATGTACTCTATGCAACAAACATAATGCATAATTTAGTTTCGGTTTCAGCACTTTTAAGTTTTGGATATTCTTTCAATTTTTCCAATAGTGCTTTGGACTTGTTATTTGAAGGGGCCATAAGGGGCCACTGCATTCTTGACAATGGATTTTTTAAATTAGATTTGATTCTGGTTATCTTTAATTCTTCTTCTTTAATTGTTGATATTATATAAAATTTGTAAAATGGCATTCTAGGTTAGGTCACATTGGGAAGGACAAGATGTCACGGTTAGCTAGAGTCGGCCTTTTAGGCTCACTCGTTAAAGTAGACCTGCCCATATGTGAACCTTGTCTAGCTGGAAAGGCTCATCGAAAGCCTTTTGGAAAGGCACCCAGATCAACTCAACCATTAGAATTAATACACTCTGACATTTATGGACCCATGAATGTTAAGGCAAGACATGGAAGCTCCTATTTTCTCACCTTTATAGATGATCATTAGCGATATGGTTACATTTATTTGATCTCTCATCATCATGAAGCATTAGATTGCTTCAAACGCTTTGTGACAGAGGTTGAGAATCAATTAGGCAAGAATTTAAAAATTCTACAAATTGACCGTGAACGCGAATATTTATTTGAACAATTTAAATAATTGTGTGAAGAAAAAGAGATTGTGAGACAATTAACTATTCCTAACAATCCGCAACAAATGGTGTAGCAGAAAGAAGGAATAAAACTCTATTGGACATGGTTAGGTCCATGATGGCGCAAGCAAACCTCCCAATTAGTTTTTAGGAAGATGCACTTCAGACTGTAGCCTATATCCTGAATAGAGTACCATCTCAGTCAATACCATCTACACCCTATGAGCTATGGAAAGGTACAAAGCCTACTCTAGGTCATTTACGACCATGGGGTTGTGCTGGGTATGTTCACACCTCTTCCCATAAGTACGAGAAGTTAGGTCCTAGGGCTAAGAAATACATCTTTGTGAGGTATCCTAATAGCTCTAAGGGATACGTTACGTACAGTGAACACCCTAGTGGAGGTATGACTGAGATTGTGTCACGAGATGTCGATTTTCTAGAAGTAGATTACCCTAGTTTATCTAATGCGCATAGAGATCTTGACCTCTATGAGATAGAGGAGGATCACAGCATAACAAATCCTCTTGGCGAGGGTGGGGAAAGAACACATCCTTTAGTCGCCAAAGAAGATATTGGTCATAGTGCACCAAGTGGGAGAAACGAACGTAGACTGTGAACCTAGTGGGAGTGTACCTAGTGGGGACACACCCATAAATCAATGTGATCTCAATTCATGTAGAGGCACAAGAGGACATATTCCCCGTCGTCGATTTGAGATTGAAGGGGACCCCCTTTTGTGTGCCTTAGTTGATGAGGAGGAGCTTGCATCCCTAAAGGAAGCGCTATCATCACATGCTAAGGACAAATGGTTGGCTTCTATAGAAGATGAGTTGAATTCTATGGAAAAGAACCAAGTCTAGGAGTTAGTTGATCCTCCATCTAATTGCAAAACTATTGGGAACAAATGGGTTCTTAAGGTTAAGCATAAGGCTGATGGATCAATTGACAAATATAAGGCACGACTTGTGGCGAAAGGCTACACCCAAAGAGAGGGTGTGCACTATGATGATACATTCTCCCCTGTGGTGAGGATGGCATACATTCATCTTATATTGTCTATTGTGGCAAGACTAGATCTATAACTCTTTCAAATGGACATTAAAACGGCATTTCTCAGTGGAGAACTAGATGATGAGATCTATATGGATCAACCAGTGGGTTTTGAGTCCAAGGGACATGAGCTCAAAGTTTTCCGCCTAAAACGTTCTATATATGGCCTCAAACAAGCGTCCAAACAATAGTATTTTAGATTTCATCATGCCGTAACTTCGAATGGCTTTGATTTGATTGAAGAAGTTCATTGTGTGTATATAAAACGGTTCAAGAAAGGATTCTTAGTTCTCTCTTTATATGTTGATGATAACCTTTTAACAGAAAATGACATTGACATGATAGTGCCACTAAAGAGTGGTTGTCTTCCACATTTGAGATAAAGAACATGGGCAAAGCCAACTTTGTGTTAGGCATCAAGATAGTGAGGAATCACTCAAAGAATTTTCTTGGTTTGTCTCAACAAACTTACTTAGAGAAAATCTTTGAACGATTTCACATGCAAAATTCTAAGCCCATTGACACACCAATGGACAAAATGTGCAATCGAGCCTAGATAAATGCCCTAAGAATGAAGAAGACAAAAATCAAATGTCAAGAGTACCCTATGCTTCTGCGGTTGGTAGTTTGATGTACAAGATGATGTGCACGCGCCCAGATATCTACTATGTTGTTGGGATGGTCAGTCGTTACCAGAGTAACCCAGGACTTACCCATTGGCAGGCGATAAAAAGGATTTTCCGTTACCTTTGTGGGACGAAAAATCTCATGCTCACATATAGTGGTTCAAATTTGAGGTTGAGAGGTTACAATGATGCTGACTGGGGCAATGCTCAGGACGAGCAAAAGTCTACCTTAGGTTATGTTTTTGTCCTTGGAGGTGGAGCTGTTACTTGGAGCAGCAAGAAGCAAACATGCATTGCTTTGTCCACGATGGACGCTGAGTATGTTGCATGCTCAGTTGCTGTTCAAGAGGCAGTTTGGCTTAGAAGGTTCTTGATAAATCTCAACCTATTCTCACATACAGATGATGTGGTGCTCCTACACACTGATAGTACAGAAACTTTGGTTTTTTCTTAGGATGCTAAGTTCCATGGAAAAGCCAAACACATAGAGATCCGCTAGCATTTTATCCGAGATATGATTGCGAAGGGAGAAGTTGTCTTAAAGCACATCTCCACATCCAATGTGGTGGCTAACCCATTGACTAAGCCTATACCAAGGGATGTGTTTTTGTCACATATTAGTAGTCTAGGTCTTAGACATGGATGATGTTTTCTTTTATTTTTTAAGACATCTTCATTTAAACATAATGAAATAATTTTTTTTGTCGTGCATATTTGACGCATGTTTATAATAAATGGGTTAGTATATTTTATAAGGATGTTACCGACATTGAATTGGCCCACTCACATGGGTAATTCGCCTTGGCACTTGTAGATGGTGAGCAAGATGAGCCTATGGGTTTGTAAGGCTTTAGGGGGCTTTCAAACCAATGACAGGCGCCTTAGTTAAAACTAAAATGAGACCTCAATGGTCAAACATAGAATCATCACATTTCTCTGTTGCCTATATTGTAGCAGAATGTAAATCTTTTATAATTGATCATTGAGTGACTAATTGTAGAAGAATTAGGTTAGGCGCTTTGGGTAGTGACTGAACCAAGATTTGTATGGCATTTTTTTTTTTTTTGTGACATGGCCATAATCAGTGGGAGTTACGCCATAGCATGCATGTTTGTTGCATGAGCTAAAGTCGACCGATGATAAGAGTGATTGAATGGATCCCTGCTTCGTCACTGTGTGAGCCATCAGGATCACATTTTGTTGATCCTACTTGTACCTTTTACTTTAGACTATGCCATGAAGAGGACACCCAATGATGCTACTTTAGCTTGATCCTTAGGATTATGGATGATGCGGTCTGCAGGACATGACTGGGAAAGCAATTGGGGATAATCCAAATGTCATGAGGGCTATGGGAAAACTTTTCATTCTATACCCATCAGTGATGTGACTCATTGCCCGAGCAACTTGTCATTCGACAAAGTCATGAGCACATCATATGAGGACAACTCACATTGCTCACTATGAGGGATCGAGAGTGTGGAATTGGGTATAATTGAGTTGTTTATGGTATAATGAGATAACTCGAGTGATGTGATATGTTGGTTAGATGGAGACTTGATATAACACGCCTACCCTAAATACATCTCTTAGATTGCACGTTCCATTTTCGCATTGAAAGGATTAGAGTTGATGAGAGCATTTGGATAACTCCGCCACCTTGTGGCGAATGGGAGATGTTAATCATAGTGGGTGGGTCCCACTACAATTTGCACCATAGGTGGCGGCAAGATGGTTATGTAGTCTAAGATAACTACCCCTCTATTTAGTTGAGTCTAAGTAGGATTCTAATATTCCTCTCTTGGATGAGTCTAAGGAAAACCCTAATTAAGGAATTAGGGTTGAGGGAAAATATTATAAATAGAGGGATGGAATACCAAACAAAGTACTATTGATATTGAATGCTCTCCTATGCTTTGCAAATTCTCCAAGCTAATCCTGAACATCCATCACCGTGGTTTGCCGATTTGGAAGTGTGGAAATAACCTATAGAGTACACAAGCTGAAAGAAGAGAAAGGAAACGCAAAGAGGAACCTCCAGTGTTTAGATCCATTGCATAACATCACTAAGGTAAAGGATCTAGAATCTATTAATGATTTCAATTTACAGTCAAATTTTCTGTTTGACATTAAGAGATGATTATGCATAGATGGTGAACAAACAACTGGGGTCTGCTTGAATGGAAACTAGAAAGAAAGAACCAAAGCAGGTTGTAGGGAGCAGGACTAGGAGATAAGGCAGGGATGAGGATATTTACTTATTCATTATAAATGTTGTGCTGTTTGATTAGAGATACCAAGAAATTTTGTGACCTTGATTCACAAGTAGGTCTTCCCTTTTTGTTTTAAGGTTAATTCTAACTATGTTCTTAGTTATGCATTGTTGATTAAGTGAAAGTAGTTCTTTAAAAGCATTAAAATTATGTATGTATCGTTTATGATTAATGTTCATGTTGGGGTTAATCTGGTATTTTGTACCTGTTTTAGTTATGAACCGAACCGGTTTGGTTCTTATGGTTCATACCTAATTATATTAGGGGTTGGGGTTGGCTCGCACGATGTATGCAAATCATTTTTTCTTCATTTTGGGTTATTCCTCTGCTACGGTTCTTGAAGCTGCTTGAAGGAACTTCCATGGCAGTCGTCTTCGGTCACCTGTATCTCTGGTTTTAGTTGGTTCTTGGTGAAGATAATAGAGGGCTTTTGATCACTGGAGTTGGGCGATCACTCGATGGTACTTTGGAGGATTTCGGTTGCTTGTACTAGGTGTATTCATGAACTCCTTCTTTCTTCTCATAATCTGTAATCTCCCAAAGCTTAGTGAATTGGATTCATACCCGAATCCCGGAGAGTAGGCGCAAGCCGAACTCCATAATCATCTTGTTCTCTATCTTTGATTAACCTTGCATGTTCGGTCCATACAAACCTAGGGCATGAGTTCAAATTACGTTCACAGATTGGCATCAGAGCCATGGTGTTCATGTTCCTGTTCGATTTTAGGTTTTGTTTAAACATTTAAATCCTAAAATGATGGTGTGATCATATGGTTTAGGTTGTCTCAGTCTATTACTTAGATTCGGTTCTTGAATTTCGCTACCTATCTCTGTAATATGATTCAATATTTGGTTCTCATAGATCTCAGATAATTTGTTATATACATTTCATTCTTATGAAACAATTCTGTTTCAATTTGTCATATATATTTGATTCGGTTCTATGTTTTAACCTGCTAATTTGTTTCATATAAATTTGATATATGTTGTAAATGAGTTTATAGACTGTTGTGTGACAATTGAGTATGATTAGTTAATTCTGATATAGGTTTTGTGATTGATTTATCTCATTAAACTTTGCTTTCCTAATTATACAAGTTGCTATTATAATAGTCTGTTAATATTGATACAATACTTGGTCTGTATTGATCTGTTGTATTAACACCTGTTAATAAGGCTGCTGAAATTGTATAAAGTGAGCTTATGGTTTTGTGATTAATTAATATTTGATTATTTAACCTTTGGTTAGGATAATCTCTCATTTTTCAGAATTGTTTATCAGTATTGTGAATATTTATTCTTATATACTGATTGTTGTATGGTACCGGCTTCAAAGTGGAGCCAGGCAAGGGGTTTAGTCTACCAGGGGAGGACACTCCTCCCAGTGTGGTCAGTGTTGTTATCACAGGCTCGAGTAGAGTAGTAGGTCTAGGGGAAAGTCCTAGGTACCTAAATTTGGATACTCCTATGGGGGGTTCCAGGGTAGATATTGAGAAATTTGATGGCACAGGGGATTTTGGGATTTGGAAAAGGAAGGTTCGAGCCTTAATGGCTCAACAAAAGCTCTTAAGATCAATAGATGACCCAGATGCTTTCTTTGAAAGTATTGACCTACTCTTGAGGACTGAAGTGATGGAGAATGCAATTGGTTGCATGCTCTGGAACATCACTGATGGGGTTATCAGGTGTCTTGATGATGATGACAATACTCCCATTAAAGTTTGGAATAAACTTGAACAGATCTATCAGAAAAAGAATCTAGGTAATAAAATTTATTTAAAGGAGAGGTTGTATGGGTTTAAGATGGACCCTACAACCAACCTTGACAAGAACCTAGATACATTTAAGAAGTTGATTCAAGACTTAGCCAATACAGGGGAGAAAACTAAATTGGAAAATCAGGACTTGTCCATTATCCTATTGAATTCACTACACAATGATTATCTTGTGGTTAAGAACTCAATCAAATATGCATGTCAAAACATTTCCCTTGAACAACTGATTGATGCCTTAAAGAATAGGGAGTCTGAAATATTGGCTTCTGGTAAGAACAAGGGCAGTGGGGAAAACTTGTTTGCTAAGGGCAAGGGCTCTTACAAACAAGGGAGACCCAAAGGGAAGGGAAAGGTATTTCAAAATCATGAGAATAACAATAAGAATAATAATGGGAACAACAAGTCTGATACAAACCTCAAGAGATGCTTCTTTTGCAAGAAAGTAGGACATTTCAAGAAAAATTGTTTTGCATACAAAAGAAAAATGAAGGAATTGGAGACTTCTCATTCTGATATGCCTGGACCCAGGAATGGTCAAGCCAATGTCTATGAAGACATCAGTGAAGTGCTTACCATCTCTGAGGTTAGTAGGCAAGAAGGATGGATTTTAGATTCAGGATGTACTTATCACATGTGCCCACACCTGCACTGGTTTACACATTTGTCTGAGTTAAATAATGCCAAAGTTATGATGGGAAATGATGATTTATGTGATGTAGTTGGTATTGGTTCTGTTGAATTGATGAATCACAATAAATCTGTTTTCACTTTACATGATGTTAGATACATACCTGACTTGAAGAGAAACTTGATTTCAATTAGTAGCCTTGATAGTGCTGGGTTTGTAACTTGTATCTCTGGGGGTATTCTTTCTGTATCTAAGGGATCTCATGTATGTTTAAGGGGCATTTCTCAGTCTGGTTTGTATGTTTTTGATGGTAGTACATTCTTAAATAATATCTCCAATATTTGTTGTTTAACAAGTGAGTCAAATATCACAAGTGTGTGGCATGCTAGGCTAGGACACATAAGCAATAAAGGAATGCAAGCTCTTAGTAAACAAGGCCTGTTTGGCAAAGATGTTATTGATAACTTAGAGTTTTGTGAGTCATGTGTCCTAGGTAAGCAACACAGGTTAAGCTTTGGAGCTGGGTCTCACTTATCAGGGGCTATTTTAGAATATGTACATGCTGATTTGTGGGGACCTGCCTCAGTCTTGTCTTATGGTAGAAACTCTTATTTCTTATCCCTTGTTGATGACTACTCTAAGAAGGTTTGGGTCTTCTTATTGAAGACCAAGGATGAAACTTTTGAAAAGTTCAAATATTGGGTTGCTTTGGTAGACAACTTGAGTGAAAAGAAAGTTAAAACATTAAGGACTGACAATGGATTAGAATTTGTTAATGAATTGTTTAATGGATTTTGTAATGATAAAGGGATTCAAAGGCATAGGACTGTTAAATATACCCCTCAGCAAAATGGCATTGCTGAAAGGATGAATAGGACTATATTGAATAAGACTAGATGAATGCTCATCAGTTCATGGGTTCCCAAGGGTTTCTGGGGTGAAGCTGTTACAACAGTTGTTCACCTTATCAATAGGAGTCCCTCTATTACCTTAGGGTTTAAAACCCCTGAGGAAATGTGGTGGGGGAAACCTCCCAGTCTTGGCTATCTTAGGGTATTTGGTTGTGAATCCTTTGCTCACCAGAGTATTGGTAAATTAGAACCCAGGAGTAAAAAGAGCATCTTTCTAGGGTATCCTGAGGGGGTGAAAGGCTATAAGCTATGGGATAGGATTGTGCCTGGTGTTAAGACCTTTATTAGTAGGGATGTTCTCTTTAGGGAGAATGTGTTCCCTTGTCTTTCCATTGACAATACCAATTTGAATCCACTTGATCAAAGAATGACTGAATTCACTCAATTTGATTTAGGGCAGGCTAATGTTTCCTTAAGTCCTGCTCAGACTCTTAATTCTAGTATACCTGAAGAACCCTTGACTTCCCCTCAACCTAGCTCTGGTGATAAAGAGTCTGAGGTTGTAGTTTCTGATGTTGAGAGTGGGCCATTGCCCTCTCTTGAGACTTCCCCTGGAGAGGTGGAAGAAGTTCCTGATCTGAGTAGTTATCAATTGGCAAGGGATAGGGCTAGGAGAGTCATTAAGCCACCTAGAAGGTTTTTAGCCAACTTTGCTCATGAGACTGATGTTTCTGTCTCTGATATTGGGTTAGATGAACCTAGTTCCTATGAAGAAGCTTTGGGTTCCAAAGATAAAGATTTATGGGTTCAAGCCATTAATGATGAATTAGATTCATTGAATAAGAACCAAGTTTGGGAACTAGTTAAGAAGCCCAAGTATCAAAGGTTATTACCTTGTAAGTGGATATTTAAAATCAAGGATGATGGAATTGATAATTCAAAAAGATATAAAGCTAGACTTGTTGCAAAAGGTTTTGTTCAAAGAGAAGGGGTGGATTATGATGAAATTTTCTCTCCGGTTGCCAAGTATAAGACTATAAGGTTGTTGTTGTCCCTTGTTGCTCAGAATAAAACGACAATAGAGCAATTGGACGTGAAAACTGCCTTTCTTCATGGCAATTTAGAAGAAAGGATATATATGCAACTACCTTTAGGCATCTCGACAGCTGGAGAGGAATCACAAGCTTGCTTGTTGAAGAAATCTCTCTATGGACTTAAACAGGCTCCTAGGCAAGAATAAACGTTTTGACTCATTTGTGTTGAGTGTAGGGTTTAAGAAAAGTGTTTATGACAGTTGCCTATATTTTCTCATTTCAGATTCTATTGTGTTATATCTTATACTTTATGTTGATGATGTATTGATTGCTTGTGTTGATTCTAATCTCATTCAATATGTTAAGGACAAGCTGAAATCTGAATTTGAGATGAAAGATCTTGGGACAACCAAGAATATTTTAGGGATTGAGATTTATAGGAATAAGGGGGAGGATGTTATGTTTATTAATCAAAGTTTATATTTGTTGAAGGTTCTTAAGAAGTTTAATATGTTGACTTGTAAACATGTGAATGTTCCTTTGGCTACACATTTTAAACTTTCAAATGATCATTGTCCTAAGAATAACTTTGAAAAAGATGAAATGTCAAAGATCCCTTATTCTAGTCTTTTAGGTTCTCTTATGTATCTCATGATATGTACCAAACCTGATATTGCTCATGTTGTTAGTGTATTGAGTAGGTTTATGTCTAATCCTGGTAAAGAACATTGGCTTGCTCTCAAGTGGCTCTTAAGGTATTTGAAATGTACTGTTCATAAATGTTTAGTGTTCAAGTCCACACCTGGTGATCTTATTCTTGAAGGATATACTGATTCAAATTATGCTAGTAATATTGATAACAGGAAATCATTATCTTCTTATTTCTTTCTGTTATCTGGTAATTGCATCAGTTGGAAGGTGCAACAACAGCCTGTAGTTGCTTTATCTACTACAGAGGCTGAGCTTGTTGCTACATCTGAATGTGTGAAAGAAAGTATATGGTTAAATGGCTTATTGTGTGAATTGGGTATTTTAAAGATTAAGCCTGTTGTCTTTGTTGATAATCAAAGTGCTATTTTCTTGTGTAAAAACCCTGTTTATCATGATAGGACCAAACATATAGACATTAAATACTTCTTTCTCAGGGATAAGATAACTGATGGTTCACTTTTGATTGAAAAAGTTAGTACTGAGCATAATCCTGCAGACTGTGGTACTAAGGCATTACCTCTTTCTAAATTTCTACATTGTCTTGATTTGTTGGGAATTGGTGATGTTGCTTCTTAGTTCATATGTTCTGTAGTTTTTTAAGTTGTATATTACTTGTTTTAGATTGTGGTGTGTGTCTTGTTGTTATCTGTTTGTTTATCAAGTTTGCATTTGTTGCAGTTTTAGGGGAGATGCTGCCCAAATTTTTATAACTCTTTCTCTGTTTATCTTATTTTATGATATATGCCTGGTGTGTGCATGTTTTGCTCATCATAGTTATATGAGTGAGTTGTGAGTTATGAGTTATGGTTAGGGTTTCTCTACCTGAGTGCAGTCTGTTGCATGGTGTATCTGCATGGAGTCATTAGTGTTACATGGTTAGTTGTGTTTAGGTATTTTTTGCATATTTTATTTTGTTTTGTACTGTGTTTTCTTTTGTCTTGTGTGTGCAGGTACACTTGGATGATGACGGTTGCATCCAGTTCACTATAGTTATATTTGGTTTTACAGATTAAGGGGGAGATTGTTGGGGTTAATCTGGTAATTTGTACCTGTTTTAGTTATGAACCAAACCGGTTTGGTTCTTATGGTTCATACCTAATTATATTAGGGGTTGGGGTTGGCTCGCACGATGTATGCAAATCATTTTTTCTTCATTTTGGGTTATTCCTCTGTTACGGTTCTTGAAGCTGCTTGAAGGAACTTCCATGGCAGTCGTCTTCGGTCACCTGTATCTCTGGTTTTAGTTGGTTCTTGGTGAAGATAATAGAGGGCTTTTGATCACTGGAGTTGGGCGATCACTCGATGGTACTTTGGAGGATTTCGGTTGCTTGTACCAGGTGTATTCATGAACTCCTTCTTTCTTCTCATAATTTGTAATCTCCCAAAGCTTAGTGAATTGGATTCATACCCAAATCCCGGAGAGTAGGCGCAAGCCGAACTCCATAATCATCTTGTTCTCTATCTTTGATTAACCTTGCATGTTCGGTCCATACAAACCTAGGGCATGAGTTCAAATTATGTTCACAGTTCATTTCTGTTAGATATACATGGACTTAGCCATTGATAGCTTTCTCATGGTATCCACGTTTTAATCCGTTAACCCACCACTTCTGCAGCAGCACTCATATCGGCTCGTCATGCCAGCAGTTTAATCTCTTTTGCAGTATGGAGAATGGAAGAATATTCCTTGTATAAATAACAGCCCCAAGTAGCATTCTTTTTAATTCTCAAATCACAGTTCTCTGTAGGAACCAATCAACATGCAGAATCAGAGATGTGCCTTCATTTTCAAAAGAATCAATCAACCTGGAAAATCAGCTTACATTTTGGTTTTTAGGAGACAATCAAATTACTGGATATGAACTGTCAATGGATAGCTTTATTCCATTTCAAACATGTGAATTTGATGAATTAAAGGAATGCAACGTATTTACATGCATATGGGGAATGGTTTTAGATTGGCTGGAGTGGTCACTAGATGCTTCATGCTCTTAGACATGACGCTTTTTAACTTCCCCTCCTACCCTATAAAGAGTTCAAAGAGTGTCTTGATTCTCAACAGTGTCACCTACATCTGCACTGCATGAGCTCATGATTTTATCTTCCTCTGTAAGAGCCAAAGGGCCTACTTTTTCTGAGAAGCCCCTTGCTGTTTGCATTCCATATCCATTACAAGGCCATGTTATTCCTTTGATGCAATTGGCCTAGCTTCTACATTCAAGAGGTTTTCATGTCACCTTTGTCAACTCAGAGTTCAATTGCAGATGCTTACTGCAGTTTACTGGAGCAGATGCAGTCAAAGGCCAGACGGTTTCCGATTCCAAACAAGATCAAGATGGATTGCCTGCGTCTCTGTTGGAAGAACTGCTTGGCTCCTCTTCATTGTGTTAATAGGAATTTGAATTCCTCCTCTGATGCACCTTTGGATTTTTGTATTTTGTCCTATGGAATGATGAGTTGTAGTTCTAAAGCTGCCAAGGAACTAGGGATCCGAGAATTTCAGTTCTGGACTATGTCAGCTTGTGGCTTCATGTGCTTTCTCCATTGCTATGAACTCTCAACAAGAGGCATACAATCAATAGGTACCCACTCTCTCTTTCTCTCTGTTAGTTCATTTTTAGGGTTTTCTTCCCCACATGGGATGGGTATGTGTGACAGAAGGCCTATTGCATTTGTATATTTCAGATTAAAAATGACTTGTAATAGAAGCTAGAATTGCAGAGTATTTCATGTTGTATTTTTCTATTCATCTCATTTTATGATATTTTGGTAATTTGTTTTTAAAAATTTGTATCAGATTTTCAGTAACTTTTCCTGTTTATTGTGTGTGTTTCCATAGGCTTGTTCTCACTTCATATTTTTATGCAAATAACAGCCGTATCTATCTTTTCCTGCTCAAAATACAATTCTCTCTATGATTCACTTCACATGCAGAAGCAAAGATGTAGATTCCCCAGAAGGACTAACTCAAAAATGTTTGAATTGAAACCAAATGAAGTAATGTAGTGTAACAACTTAACTTGGTCACTTTGCACAAGAGTCATGACTTCTCCTTTTGTGCATTTAAAGATGATGGTGATCTTATCAGTGGTTCTTTCAGTACTCCCATTAATTGGATACCAGGCATGAGGTGTCTCAGGCTTAAGGACCTCCCAACGTGTACCAAAAAAAGTGATCCGAAGCTCCTGACGACCTTATGCTTGGCTTCATGGGATAGGATGCATGGTATTGGTTGAAGGCTTCTGTGGTCTTACTCAATAACTAAACACATTCAACAACTTGGAATTTGAGGTGTTAACTGCAATTGCATGCGAGTATGCTTACATTCATACCATTGGTCCACTATCTCTTCTCAGCTAGCTAAAATTTACTAGAATGTGAAGTGAGAACAAGCCTAAGGAAAGAAGACCTTAAATGCCTCAAGTGGCTGGACAAGATGGCGCCTTACTCTGTTCTATGTGTGAATTTTTGGAGTATAGCATTGATCAGCATCTAAGAGAGTTTGCATGAGGTTAGGCGAATAGCAGGCATCCATTCCTGTGGATCATTCAACCTGATGTAGGCAATGGATGAATCAACAATCTTGCCAGAGGAGTTTCTAGAGGATAGCAGAGATAGAGGTTTTCATGCAAGCTGGTGCCCAAAATCCCTTGTTCTCTCTCACTCTTCAGTAGGAGGTTCTCGCACATTGCGGATGGAACTAAACATTGGGAAGCATATGTGGTAGAGTATCAATTCAGTGCAGGCCTTTCTTTGCGGATCAACAACCAAATTGTCAATATGGATGCACCAGTTTGGGGGTTGGCATGGAGATTGATGATAATGTAAAAGCATGACGAAGTTGAAGCTCTTATTAAATAATTCATGGAAGGAGACAAGGGGAAGAAATGAGGAAAAAGGCATCAGATTGGAAAGAGAAAGCAGAAGCAGCTCCAACAAGGAGTGTCTTCTAAGAGAACTATGACCACGTGTTCTTTATGTATTTTTCTATAAATACTCTTGTATATCTTGTATTGAGGTTAAGGAAAGAAAGAGTATTTTTGTATTCTCATATGGTATCAGGCCACTGACTTCTTAGCACTGCCTTTTCTGTTTCGAGTATTTTTCTCTTTTGTTTTACTTCCTTTCTCGCATTCATGGCGTCACTTTCTTCGATAGGAACTCTTCCAATTTCTTCTATTCCAATCTCATTTCCCTATCCAAGTACCTTGAATGTTAACAATTTTGTGACGATCCGTCTTACTATTGATAATTTCCTCCTGTGGAAGACTCAGTTTGTCTCCTTGGTGGAAAGTCATGATCTGGTAGGGTTCTTGAACGGTAATTGCTTGGCTCTAGCGTGTGTTGAAAACTATTGATGGTGTTGAGCAACTGAATCCTGCGTATCAGTCTTGGTTTCGCACAGATCGGCTTGTTAAAGCCTGGATTACTGGTACTCTATCCCTCAATGTTCTTGGTCTTGTTGTAGATGTTTCTTCATCTGCAGAGTTGTGGAAGGTTTTATCCGATGAATTTTCACAAACATCTAAGGCGCGTGAGTTCGAATTTCTCTCTCGGTTACATTATTTGAAGAAAAAAAGAGATGCAATCTCTGAGTGAGATTTTGATCTGCTTCAAGACTGTGTGTGATAAACTTGTAGCAATTGGTAAACCTGTGCCTGATCAATGCAAGGTTTTCATCCTTCTTACGAATCTCGGTTTTGCGTATGATTAGTTTGCTACAACAATGTTGAAACCTCTTGTCCCATCCTATTCTGAGTTGATTCCTTTACTTCACAGTCTCAATCTGCGTAGTCGTGGTAATGTTCTTGATTCTCCGAATCCTCATCTTGCTTTCTACGGTGCTCGTTCTGCTGGTAGAGGTATGCGCGGAGGTCACGGTGGTTGATTTCCACAAGGAGGTCGGAGTTATTTTTCATCTCAGAACTGTGGTTTTGTTCCCTCTGTTAACACTTTTGCTTCTGCTGAATCGCGTTCTTTTAGTACCTCTGCCTCTAATAAAGAAAATCAATCTTCTAGTACTTCTTTTTCCAAGTCACCTATTCGTTGCTAGGTTTGCAAGAAATATGGCCATGATGCTCTGAAATGTTGTGGTCGCTGGGATCATTCATATCAATCTGAGGATGTACCGAAGGGCATTAGCTGCTATTCAAATTAATACTACTCAAGATTCTCTGTGGTTTCCTGATTCTGGAGCTACGGATCACGTCACTAATGCTTCAGGTAATCTCTTCACTATGACTTCTTCTGTTGGATCTTCTTCCTTGATGATTGGTAATGGTGCATCCTTGGATATTTCTCATGTTGGTGATACTACCCTTTGTGTTGGTAATCGTTCTTTGCCATTAAAGAATGTTCTTGTAGTTCCTGCTATTAAGAAGAACTTGCTGTCAGTTTCTAAATTGACTGATGATCTTGGCTACATTCTTGAATTTTCTAATATTGGTTTTGTTGTTAAGGATCCCTTCACACAGAAGGTTCTAGCATTAGGGAGTAAATAGGGGGGATTGTATATTCTTGACTCTGTGGTTGCTCCTTCTGCTAGTTTGGCTTTGTTTTCTTCAAGACAAACTACTGTTACAGAAGCTCGATGGCACCAATGGCTTGGGCATCCTAATTCTGTAATTACTAAGTACTTGAATTATTATGGTTTGATTCATGTCACTTGTAAAAATAAATCTGGGACTATATGTGATGTTTGTCAATTGAGTAAGAGCACACATCTTCCTTTTACAACCTCTTTTACACGAACACATGCACCATTAGAGCGCATTCACTGTGATTTGTGGGGCAAGTCACCTGTTGTTAGTGTGCAGAAATATAGATATTATGCACTTTTTGTTGATGATTACTCTCGCTTTACATGGTTATATCCATTGCGTAAGAAATCTGAATTTTATTCATGTTTTTTGAGGTTTCAATCGTTGGTTGAGAGACAATTTGATGCTAAGATTAAGGTTTTTCAGAGTGATGGTGGAGGTGAGTTTGGCCTTGCTGCTTTTCAGTCACGTCTTGCAAATTCTGGGATTATTCATCACTTGTATTGTCCTAAAACCCCTGCTCAAAATAGTATTGTTGAAAGAAAACATCGCCATTTGGTTGAACTTGGTTTGGCTATTATGTTTCATCTTGCTGTTCCTCTTTGTTATTGGGTCGAGGCTTTCATTACTACTGTTTTTTTAATCAATCGTTTACCTTCAAAGGTACTGACTATGGATAATCCTTTACATGTTCTCTTTCATCAGCTTCCTCAATATAATGCTTTTTGAGTCTTTGGTACTGCTTGTTATCCTTGTCTTCGTGCTTATAATTCTCATAAATTTCAGCCTCGGTCTCTTCCTTGTGTTTTTTTGGGATATAATGATCATCATAAAGGGTATCGATGTCTTCATATCTCTAGTAAGAGGGTGTATATCTCCAGGGATGTCATTTTTTATGAGGAAATTTCTCCTTTTAAAAAATCTGCAGTTTCTTCTTCTTCTACTATTCTTGATTGTTGTTCTTTTGAGGGTTGGACTCAATATAATTTCCCTGTGCCTTCCCCTGTTTCTACTCCACCTGATCCTATGGTTTCACCTTCTATTTCTATCTCTAGTATGATTGATTCAGCAGAGTTGTCTCCTATTTGGACTCCTTTGGCTGCTGTCCATGTTTCTTTTAATGATACTGGCTCTCATTCTAATGGTTCTGGTTCACTTTTGAATGTTTCTGGGCTGCATGGTTCTGATGCTACTGATATATGTGGTTTGTCTAGATCAGTTGGAGCTGCTTTGGATGAGAATTGTACACCTAGGTTGCATGTTTCTCCTGAGTTACCTTCCACTACTAAGATAGTTACTGAGTCTGCTCAACTTTGTCCCAATGAGTCACCTACACTTTGTTCAGATACCTTACTTTCTTCTGCTGGGCAGACTTCTTCTCCATCACTTTGTACAGATAGTTACTTAAATCTGCTGGGCAGTCTACATCTTCACTTGTTTTGAGCTCTACTCCTTTAAATGGGCTGAATTTAGTTCATCCGAATGGGCTTTCTACTAATTATAATGGATTGCATTGTATTCATGCAAATGGGCCTTCTACTACTACAACTGGATTGACTTTTCAGTTACCCACATCTGAACCCATATCGTCAACTTCAGCTTTGCCTTCAGAATTGTGGTCCTCAACAATTGCTTTGCCTTTGGATTCTACGTGTTCTTCACCTACTGTGGTTACTCCAGTGGTTTCTCCTGATATTCCTTGTAATGGTCATAGTTACTCGTGCTCGTGCAGGCATATGCAAACCAAATCCAAAATATGCTCTCATAGCTTCTGTTATTCCCCCTGAGCCACGAAGTGTTAAATCTACTCTTGCACACCCCGGTTGGTATGATGCCATGAAAGAAGAAATGGATGCCTTGGCCATAAATAAAACTTGGACATTAGTTCCACGTCACTCTAATATGAACGTTGTAGGGTGTAAGTGGATTTTTAAATCAAAATTAAAAGCTGATGGTTCTTTGGAACGTCTTAAAGCTAGGCTTGTGGCTCGTGGCTATACGCAACATGAGGGTATTGATTTCTTTGAGACTTTTAGTCCCGTTATCAAACCGGGTTCCATTCGCCTTGTTTTAAGTATTGCTACTGTGTTACGGTGGCCGATTTGGCAACTTGATGTTAAAAATGCATTTCTACACGGTTTTTTGACAACTCACGTGTTTATGACCCAACCACCTGGCTTTGTGGATTCTTCTCAGCCATCTGCTGTTTGTCAACTTCATCGTTCATTGTATGGGCTCAAACAAGCACCGCGTGCCTGGTTTGATCGTTTTATTGGATTTTTATTGGATTTTGGGTTCATGAGTAGTCTCTTTGATAGTTCCATGTTCATTTATAGTAATGGATCACGTGTCTTGATCCTTCTTTTATATGTTGATGACATCGTGGTTACTAGGAATTGTGAGATTTTTCTACATTCTTTTATTACCACTTTGGGTTGCATGTTTGCTATGAAGGACTTGGGTTCTTTACACTACTTTCTTGGCATTGAGGTTGCTTCTACACCTTATGGTTTATGTTTGACAGAGTCCAAATATGCTTCTGATCTACTTCGTCGTGCTCATGTGGAGGATTGTAAGTCTATTACAACTCCTATGGTGTCTCATCGTTCTGTGGTGTCTGATTCTCGGTCTTTTCATGATGTTACTTTATATCGGAGTATTGTTGGGGGTTTGCAATATTTGACCATGACTAGACCTGATTTGTCTTATGCGGTGAATACCGTTTGTCAGTTGATGCATGCTCCGACGATGACTGATTTTTTAGCTGTGAAACGTATTCTACGCTATCTTCGAGGCACTATGGATTATGGGATTCGTATTCGCCGTGATAGCTCATTACATCTTTATGGATTTTCTGATGCTGATTGGGCCGGCTGTCTTATGACACATCGCTCCACTACCGGATTTTGTACCTTTTTTGGTGCCAACTGTATTTCATAGAGTGCCAAGAAGCAACCTACAGTTTCTCGATCTAGTACTAAGGCCGAATACAGGGCTATGGCCTCTACTACAGCTGAGCTAACTTGGTTGAGTTTTCTCTTATGTGATATTGGTATTTCACAAACTCGTGCTATTGATCTTTTTTGTGACAATTTGAGTGCTCTCCATATGTCTGTGAATCCAGTTTTGCACACTCGAACCAAGCACATTGAGTTAGATTACCATTTTGTACAAGAGAAGGTTGTGTTGGGCCATCTAGTTACTCGGTTTGTCCTTTCTTGTCATCAGCTTGCTAACTTGTTTACCAAGCCTCTCCCTCGGCGTGAGTTTTGTTTTTTATGTAACAAACTTGGTCTTGTCCCTCGGCTAAGTTTGCGGGAGGGTATAAGAGAACTATGACCACGTGTTCTTTATGTATTTTTCTATAAATACTCTTGTATATCTTGTATTGAGGTTAAGGAAAGAAAGAGTATTTTTGTATTCTCATATCTTCTTACTCTAATTTTGATAGATTGATCAGTGAGGTCCTCCAGCCAAACAGTTGATACAATGTCGTAGCAGGTGGAACAATTTACAGGTTCATATACTGTATACATTTGTTGTCCTACGTGCAGCTTCGCATGTTGGCTACATGGTATCACAAGCTCCAGATTTCCTGCATTTGTTCTCTAGGTAACATAAATGGAAGTTCTTAGCATATTCTGCTTTAAGGTTGTAAAATGTGCATCTGTTATGTGTCGTACCTGGGTGAACTTTGGACTGTATTATGGCTTTTTACTTTTCAGGGAAATGTTTTCTATGCTCAATGTTTGATGGTTTTGGAATGTGAGTTTAATGGTATTCTAGATTTCTATGTGTACCTGCAATTTGTTTTGCTGTAAGGGTACACAAGTAATTAGAACCTGGCTTGACTGGGTTCTCTTGATACGCAAGCCTTTTCCCAAATAATTGTTCCATCATGTGGTAGATTCCTCTTCTTGCCACTGTTCAACTGAATTTGTATTCCGTAACAAAAAAAAAATTGCTCACGTCTCGCAGGGGAAATTAATCTTAAAAAGGTTTGCTGAAATTTTATCAGTATTTTTAAATGAAAATATCAATCTCTGTGGAGACACTATCAGAAATAAATCAGAGGAAGCATTCCCAATCCTAACCCTTTCCACACCGGCTGGTTCAGGATTTGGAGGAAAATATGGCAGATCAAAACTCTACCTAAGGTGAGATTTTTCTTTTGGAAAGCAGGCCACAACGCCCTTTCAGCAGGTTGGAATCTATTTGAAAAAGGGGGAAGTTATACGCGGGAGAAGAACCCACCGAATAGAACAATCAGCAAATAAGAGAAAAGAAGAACACAATAATAACAACTAAGAGAAAAGAAAGATACAATAATATATTGGCAAGAGAGAAAACTCCACTATAAATAAAGAAATATCCAAGAGAGAAGATATTTGGGATGATTAAGAAGAAGGAAGAGGCACTTATAGCCCCCCCGAACCCACACGAGTGGGACAAATACAACAATCCCCACTGGAGATTAGATTGAGAACCAACAACACACAGCCATCGCCACCACCAGGCATGCTCACAAGCCAACAAGGAGCACCAAATGAACGCGAGATTGCTTTTGTCAAGAGCAGGCTCTGGTGGATTTGCATATCCACCCTTCCGCTTCCACCACTCACGAACAAAGATATGTACTCAGGTTTTGTCGGAAGAAAAGGGATCTGCAATGTGCAAGGCACCGACTGCACAATACAAGAGAACTGGTTGGCCCAAGTTCTTCCATGAATCTTCTTATCCGGTTGCCTTTACAAGCTGGAGGCCATATACCGCACAGAAGGAAAGGAGTTTAGATACCACCAGGCCGCAATGTAAACACAAGCGAGGGATTCCTTTTATCAAGATCCCGAAAATCGAATCAACATATCCTCGACAGAAATCAGATCCTCAATAACAAGAGCAGATCCAAGGTTCCTTTAATGTATCTTAGGATCCTCTTCACATAATCCAATGCTCTTGTCCTGGATTGCCATAGCGACAATCACCCCGCAGTGCAATGTCCGGTCTTGTACATATCATAGCGAACAGACTCCAGCGATGATACGGACGAGACATCTCCATCCTCTGTTCATTGCTAGGACACATACTGAGGATAACGAAATTAACGGAAGAGGAGTAGAAATGGCTACGGCTGCATATTGAAGCGGGCAAGACTCCTTAAGTAACTCTTGAGATAGCAAATTGTATTGCGGTGAATTGCATCCCTAGAATCTGTTGCGGGTCCGATCCTTCATTTCAAATTCTAGCCAAGAGCCTTAATGCGATCGATCTTGTTGGGGCGACACCAACATATCAGACATACAAAGAAAATGATGAAATCATCATCACCAAACCCGTAATACGACAAGGGTGAAGCAAGTGTTGTATCCAAGGCTCAATATGAAGGAATCAAATCTCTTATACAACATCTGGCGGTTTAAGCGATAGAGATTTGTTCAACGAAACCAAGTTCCCCGGTTCTTCAAAACCTGGTTGGAGCATATAGATTTCTTCTTCAAGATCTCCAGAAGAAATGCGTTTACATCTAAGTCAAGATGTAGATCAAACGAGCACAAAGTGCCGAACATCCGGAGAGTAAGTGAACCAGGAGAAAAGATTCGTGAAAGAACTGAGCATATCCTTGATCACCACGACGATACGCCTACGATCATCAGCGTTGATCTGTAAACCCAGTACCAATGGGCTTCCTTCGTGCGGTAAAGGACAAGCTAGCTATCTATGAAGAGCTCTAGTTCTGATAGGATCCAAAGTGACGGAGCATCAAGTGAAGTTGATGGCTCACCATCTGTAGAAGACGATGCAATGTTGCTCTCATAATATAAGAAGGGGAGAGAGGGACGAAACAAGAGAAAGGAGAGAGGAAGACGGAGGACGAAAGACGAAAGAAAGAACACGAGAGAAAAAGAACGAGAGAGGGGGGAAAGAACCGAAGAAAGAAGAGGAGGACCAAAAACGGGAGAACACAGAAAGGAAAAGGGAGCAGAAAAAACGGGAGAAAGGGAAAAAGAGGGGACGAAACACAAGAGAGGAGGCCAAAAGGACAGCCAACGGAAAGGGGAGAGAGAAAGGAAGGAGGAGGAAGAGGAGGGAGGAAAAAACAAAGAAGACGAAACGCAGGGAGGAGAGGAAGGGAAGGAAAAGAAAAAAGAGAAAAACACCCAACACGGAAAACACAAGAAAGAACAAGACAGCCGAGAGAAGGGGAAAGAGGAAAAGAAAAGGAAGGAGCAGAAAAAGCGCGGAAACCACAAAAGGGAAGAAAGGAGACGAGAAGAGAAAACAAGGGGCCAAGAGCCAAGACAGAGGAGAAGAGGAAGAAGACAAAAGAGAACAAAGGGAGAAACAGGAGGGCACCCAAACAAGTCCCAAAGAAAAGAAAGACAGAAGAAAGGGAAAAGAAAAGAGGGCCAACAAAACAAGGCAGAACAGACAGGAGAGAGAAGGCAAAGGAAACAAGGAGAGGAGGAGCCGAAAAGACAAGAAAGCAAAGAGAACGAAAGAAAAAGAAGACGAGAAGGAAAGAAGAAAAAGGCGCAAAGAGAGAAAAGAAGAGGAAGGAAAGGGACAGAAGAAAAAGGAGAAAGAAAGAAAAAAAAAAAAAAGAGGAAAAAAGAAAGAGGAAGAAGAAGAAAGAAAAGGAAAAAGCCAAGAAAGGAGAAAAAGAAAGAGAGAAAAAAGAGAGAAAAGGAAAACAAGAAGAGAAGGAGAAAAGAAGGAAAAAGAAAAAAGAAAAGAAAAGAAAAAAAAGAAAAAAAAAAAAAAAAAAGAAAAAGAAAAGAAAAAAAAAAGAAAGAAAAAACAAAAAAAAACAAAGGAGACAAAAAAAAAAGAAAAAAAAGAAAACCCAAAAAAACAAAAAAAAGAAAGAAAAAAAAAAAAAAGAAAAAAAAAGAAAAAAAAAAAAAACAAAAAACAAACAAAAGAAAGAAGAAAAAAAAAAAAAGAAAAGAAAAGAAGAAACAAAAAAAGAGAAAAGAAAGAACAAAAAAGGAGAGAGAAAAATAAAAAAGAAAAGAGAGAAGAATGGGAGAGAAGAAGGAAGAGGAGTACTGAGGGAATAACAATACACCTCTGAGACTAATTTGTAAAACCTCATATATGAGACTGTTGTGCACACTCTATTCCAGACTTTCCAGTGCAATCATGCTCAAATGTGTTGGAGGGCCTCACCTCTCCGGTTGGTTACGTACCAGTTTACAGGGAGGGATATTATTGATTGGTGGGATTTTATTGAAAATCATAGGCGGACAAGCCGAGACAAAACAAGACAAACAAGATTCAAACAGGAGTTATAATTAAAAATAGATGTTGGTGGGAATGAAACTGGACACCAAAAACATACGCGGATTAGAAGGCAAATGATAGTTTTGAAACCGGTTCACCCCACCCAAAACCGATCACGATTTAGTGTAAAATGGAATTCGATTCAGAATCAGAGATTTTACAACCAAACGGGTATAATTCTCAGTTTCATGAATCTAGAGATTTGAAATCTCTGGATTCATGTAACCAAACACGCCCTTAAGCAAGTGGGGAACATAAATTGGTAATTTGAAAAACAAGGAATGAAAACATTTTCTCAGGTTATAATCCATGCTCAAACAAGGAATGAAAACATTTTCTAGGTGAGCTGAAGGCAAGTCAAGAAGATGGGGAAGTTTCTACTTCGGCGGAGGGGGTGTCTAGAGAAGAAGCTAGCGATCGTGAAGCATTTCGGGAGAACAACACACAACAAAAAGTAACCCAGGAAAATCAGGGATTCATGTTTAAAACCTTTACAGGAGGCAGAGCTAGAATAATCTGGGCCCCTGATGGCAAGTTTATAGCAGAAAAAGTGAAAGCTAGCCAGGCATCATCTGCAGCTCAAGTTGAGCTTGAAGCTATCACGGACACTCTTCAAGTGGCAATCACAATAGGAATTAGAAATATTAAGGTCTTTTCCAGATTGTAAGTCAGCAGTTCTTAGCATTAACAGCAACTCATATGACTTGGAATGGAACTGCAGTAGTATTTTTGAGAACGTTAGGACCCTTTTTGTGATGTTTGATTCGGTTGAGTTTCATTTTGTGGATAGATCAGAGAATTCTCAAGCAGATTGTAAGTCAGCAGTTCTTAGCTAAAGGTTCCAGATGTTTAGGCTTTTAAAAGTCTGGTGGTTACAACTTACACAACCTTCTTGTCTAGAAAACTTTGTATGGTTTCCTGTTGGGAGGATTTCCCCGACTGGTTCAGTTGGATGAAATATCATGTCTAATGTTTGGAAAAAAAAAAAAAAAATGGAAAAACAGTACTCCACCTTTTGAGAAATAGATGAGGTCTTTTTCTTTTCGGAAACGACATTCAAACACTATGTTTTTGTTTTTTTGCTAAGATTTCAAAGAATAAGATTGATTATGTTTGTTCCATTTCATTAGGGGCAATTTGATGAATTACAACAAGATATTAAATTAGAAGTGCATATGGGTGGGTGCTGTTGTTTATAGTGTCTTCGTTGGTGGATCACTGGATGCTTTCTGCTTAAACAAACGAGTATCTTATCAAGAGTTAAAGGAGTCTCTTGGATCTCCTGGGCATCACCTGAAGCTTCAGAAGTGGGAGCTGCACAGCACAAGCTCCGGATTTCATCCTCCCCTATAACATAGAAAGGAAACATGGAGCCCATCTTAGCTGAGAAGCCCCATGCTGTTTGCATTCCCTACCCATCACAAGGCCATGTTACTCCTCTGATGCAGTTGGCCAAGCTTCTACATTCGAGAGGTTTTCATATCACCTTTGTCAACACAGAGTTCAATCACAGGCGTTTATTGCGGTCTAATGGACCAGATGCAGTGAAGGGCCTGATAGATTTCCGGTTTGAAACAATACCCGATGGATTGCAGCCAGCTTACTTTGAAGGAGACGATGATGGTGATGCTACCCAGAATATTCCCTTGCTCTGCGATTCTGTACGGAAGAACTGTTTGGCACCTCTTCTTGATCTTATTAGGGGTCTGAATTCCTCTTCTGATGTACCTAGGGTTTCTTGTATCATCTCTGATGGAGTCATGAGTTGTGGCTCAAAAGCCGCAAAGGAACTAGGGATCCAAGATGTTCAATTCTGGACTACCTCAGCTTGTGGCTTCATGTGCTTTCTCCATTGCGATGAGATCTCAACAAGAGGCATTACACGACCAAGAGGTACCCACTCTTTCTCTCTTCCTCTTTTGTGATTTTCTCACTTTATTTTCTATTTTCTTTTTCTGGGTTTCCTCTTTAGTGATTCTCGCACTTTATTTTCTGTTTTCTTTTTCTGGGTTTTCTTCCTACGATGTTGTATGGGTTAAGCGCATATGGTACAGGGCCCTTGATATCTGTATATTTCAGCTCAAATGGCAGTTAAACCAGTTACAATTTGAAAATTTATCTTTTTATTGTTGTTTTCGTCTCTTTTTTTTTTTTTTTTTTTCCTTTCATTTTCCTGGGGTGAATATGTCATTTTATTTTTAAAACTTATCAGTTTTTGAGTGACTTTTCTTGCTTATTTGAATGTTGCTTGTACTCCCAAATAGTGAAGAAGGATTCAACTCATTTACTTCCACAAGTTGTGCCCATGTGTTTGTGATCACATCACATCAACATTGATGTAAACCCAAGGGGTGCATAGCCAAGGTTAAAGTCAAACATCAAATTTTGATGCACAAAATTTGAAAGCTCGGTTTTGAGTACCTGATCATGTTGATCCACATCCTCTACTCTTGATGTTGTACTTCTTGCGGTTGTGATTATGCTACCTCAGCAAAATGTTGATTCAATGGCCAACAGCTGGTTTTAAGCTTAAAATCGTGCATAAACACACGCTTGGTGTAAAGATTGTGGTAGCAGACGAGCTTGTTCCAACAAATAATGAAGCACAATACTTCACTAGGTGCTTAGAAGAACTGTTTTTGTTACAGAAATTTTCAGGGCCACGCTTGAGGTATACTCAACAGACTTCCTAATATTTATCCAAATATCAAGCAATCCCCAAATTATAACTATGTCAACCTTTTTTTCTGGGATTTCTGGGAAAGAGTTTTGGGGGAGAGGGTTTTGGGGGGGTTAATAAGAATGCATTTATTTAGTTCAGTCTTCAGACCTGTACTGCTCACAGTTGTTGAGAGATCAGAACTTCCTGCAATCGTGGAGTGGAATTCAGCTAGGATGTGCTAACAACAATGCCCTCCGTGGCAGGGAATCCGCTACTTATTTATATTGCCATGGTATACAAGGATAAAAAAAAACAGCTAACAAATCTCTGAGAAGCTATCCTATATCCTCAAGGATACATTGAATATTTGTTGGACCTCTTTCACAAACATATGAGAGCAGAGTCTGGTTTTCAGTTTCTAGGGTCACCGGCTAGTGCTCCTAGCTCCATTCCTGTCGAATTCCATTGCTTTGCCTACTGATACCCTAAAAACCTGAATTGGGATATTAGAAATCAGAAACAACCAAAGGTTCTTCTGGACGGGTGTAACAAATCTTGATCTCAAAAGCTTTAAGTTGTCATTATGAATGGTTAGGGTGTTTGTTTTCCTTTCCCCCCATTTGGGAGTAGTTGTTTTGGGATCGGGGAGGAATGGCACAAGGAGGCAGCAGATCTATCAGAATGGTGAAGTAGTTCAATGCAGAAGGGTTACTGATTATTCACTCTCGATGATGACGACTTAGAACCCCCGTTTAGTGTGTCATAGGTGTTATTGTGAGTTCATCTTTGATGTAGCCGAAAAATAACATCACCTACTAGGAGCTGACCCATGGTAGCCAACATAGACATCACATCATAGAAAATCATGAGATATGATATACTCTTCCAGTGGCAGATCTAGGCTCCCCAGAAAATCTGTAGAATATTCTTCCGATTGAATCATGGAAAATAATGCATAGCCAATTGGTAGGTACCCTTAATAACTCATTGATTGAAGATCTTGCTACCATTCCAGTGAGCAATGTCAACCTCAAATTTGGGATCACCTGATCCCATGAGATCCACTATCAAAAGGATCGTTATAACACAAAATTACTTTGCGGGCACATCCCTTATTTAGGGGAAACCCTTGGATCTCCACCTCTAGGTATAACGAGAACAGAGAAGGTATACTAGACCCCTATAAATACATGGAGGCCCCAAGTATGCAACTAACTTCAGCTCCTCTAGTTATTCTCTTGATTTACTTCTCCCACATTACCCAAGTATTGACTTAACCATTGAAGGAAGGGTCTCAATAGGACTCCGAATTTTGCCTCACCTGTCTCTCCTTTGTATGCATGCAGGACGTTGGAGGGATCAGCACTAAATCAGCTCTTGGCCACAACAATTTTAAACTATTGTGAAGAAACACATCTCCTCCTCTCTTCCCTACTGCAGTTGTGGTGCAGTGATTAAACAAAGAAGGAAAAGGACAAAAAGAAAGAAGTAAGAAGAAGAATGTAGGAGGTGTTTAGATTTTTGTTTTAGTTGAGTGGGTATTATAGGTACCTTACAATTATTAGTGAGGCATTCTGTCTTTTTATGGAATTTAACCTGACTTAGCAATCATTCAATAACAGCAGGGTGTCTTATTGTAGTTATTTTATTCCAGAAGGGGAGCTGGGGTTGCATTAAAGCTTGGGAGTTACCTCAGGAGGTGACGCTGACAATCTCTATTTCGTTATTCGATGTTGTTGTATAAAATTTTTGACGATTACCTCAATATGACCACTGGAACATGTAAAAATGTGTGGTCCTTTAGAGCTGCAAGGTCATTTGGAAAAGAGGCAAACAACAATAAATGTTGGGGCCACATGATTTAATTTCTCATGTATGCTAGATGCCCCTGTTGTTCATCCTGCTTATCTGTTGATAATGGAATAGTGTGAATATTTTTATATCTTGACTACTTTGGGATTTAAGCTCTTGCCTTTCTTTTCTCCCAGGTTGTGGTTTATAGTCAAACTCTTAGTTTTAGAGCTGTTTAAAGAGTGTTTTATTATTCTGATAGGGCAGAGGAAATTGAGAAGATGGTTTTTTCTCAAAAAAGGTAAATCTCAGTATACGGAAATGATATCCCCTAATGGAATCCTATAGGTAGCCAATTTCCGTCAATTTGTCAATAAATAGCTAGCCATCGTATACTCTTTTCTTCGTACCAATTCTGGTCAGGGAAGAAGAGAGAGTATTAGTCACAGATGGAAGGAATGAATCTTATACTACTACTTCTTATACTGATGCTGGTAGGGGGTGAGGGAAGAAGAAGCAAGTTCTAAACTACCGATCAAAGATGGTTCATCTGGGTGACCATTTTTACAGAGTGGAAGCTGGGTTTGATATTAGTGAGGTCTACTCTCAGAGATTCAGAGATGATTAGGTGTAAAAGGCAAACAACAGGGTTCTGTTTGAATGGAATCTGAAAAAGAAACAACTATAGCAAGTTGTGGACTAGGGCTTGGGGAAAAGTTGGGTGAGGATATTGTGCTTTTTGGTGCTGGGTTGATTTCCAAAATACTCGTCACATTGATTTTCTAGTTAAATAGGAATAGTTCTTTAGAAGCAATAAGAATAACTTTTTGTCAACCCTAAGAGTTACTATCTCTTCTTGTATGTATCCTTTATGTTAAATGTTCATATACCTTGTACAAATCATAGCCCTAACTGGCCATCTTTTTCTGCTTATCTGTTTGAATCTTTCAAAGAATAACTCAAAATGCAGAATCAAAGATGTGGCTACCCAAAAGAATCAGTCTGAAATGTTTGAATTGAAACCAATTGAAGCAATATAGTGTAACAATTTTCTCCCTGTGCATGAGTCATAAGTTGTCTTTTTCTGCATCTGCAGATGATAGCGATTTTAGCAATGATTATTTTAGCACTCCCATTGATTGGATACCAGGCATGAGAGATATCCGGGTGAAGGACTTTCCAGTCTATACAAGAAAAAGTGATCCCTACGACTTAATGCTTGAATTCATGGGACAGGGAGCACAGTATTGTTTGAAAGCTTCTGCCATTATACTCAACACATTCGATGACTTGGAATTTGAGGTACTTAATGCAATTGCATGCAAGTATGCTGACATTTATACCATGGGTCCACTACCAATGCTCAGCCAGCATTTACTAAAGAGTGAAGCGAACTTGGGGACAAGCCTATGGAAAGAGGACTCCAAATGCCTCAAGTGGCTGGACAAGATGGAGCCCAACTCTGTTTTATATGTAAATTTTGGGAGTGTAGCGTTTATGACAGATCAACATTTAAGAGAGTTTGCATGGGGGCTGGCAAACAGCAGATATCCATTTCTGTGGATCATTCGACCTGATGTAGTGATGGGCGAAGCAGCAACCTTGCCAGAAGAATTTGTGGAAGATACCAAAGACAGAGGTTTTCTTGTAAGCTGGTGCCCACAAGCCCAAGTGCTCTCCCACTCTTCAGTAGGAGGGTTTCTCACACATTGTGGATGGAATTCTACATTGGAAAGCATATGTAGTGGAGTGCCAATTCTTTGCTGGCCATTCTTTGCAGATCAGCAACCAAATTGTCGATACGCTTGCACCACTTGGGGGATTGGCATGGAGGTTGACAATGATGTAAAGCGTGAGAAAGTTGAAGCTCTTGTTAAAGAATTGATGGAAGGAGAGAAGGGGAAGAAAATAAGGAGAAAGGCCTTAGATTGGAAAGAGAGAGCAGAAGCAGCTACCCAACAAGGAGGGTCTTCTTACACAAATTTTGATAGATTGATCAGCGAGGTCCTCCAGCGAAACAGTTAATACAATGTTGTAGCAGGTGGTACAATTTATAGGTCCATATATTGTATACATGTGGTGTACCATATGCATCTTCACGGGTTGGTCAGATGGCATCATAAGCTCTTTGATGTCCTGCCTTGCTCTCTGTGTACTATAAATGGAAGTTCTGATCTTATTCTGCTTTATGGTTGTAAATGTGCATCTGTTATGTGTTTACCTCGGTGAAGTTGGACTGGATTATGGTTTTGACATTTTAAGAAAATGTCTTCCATGCTCTTTGTTTGATGGTGTTGTAATATGAAGTTATGGGTATTTAAGTTGTACTTAAATTTTTCTGTTTTTGTTCTAAGGGTATACTTGTAATTTTCTTGGGGGTGAATTGGGTGAACTTGTAGTTACTTGAGAGTAAACATGTACTTACTCATCTTTTATTTTTTATTTATTGTAAATAGAATGTAGCTTGGCTTTGCTCTTTTGACTCAGATGCCATTATTTTCCAAATCGTTGATTCCATTTTTTTTTTGGTGAAGCGTACTTGATTTATTAGAAAGGGGATAGGCCCTAGGGATATTAAAACCTAGCGAGTCTAAGAGAGTTGGGACAGAGAAGGAGAGATAGTAGACTTGCGTTAAAGCCGCTTGTTTGGCTATTATATCAGTTAGAAAATTCTCTTCCCAATGAACATGGGAGAAACAAATCCTTGCAAAAGCAGCCATTTTGTCACGGGCATCATTAAGGATGTGATTACACTTTACATGAAATGGTTGTGGATGTTGTGAGCATATCCATTCGCGCTTGGTTGTCACTTTCTATAAGCACATGTGAAAAGACAAATTGGCACACCAGTGGAGGGCTATTCTGATGGCTAGAGCTTCAGCCACTATAGAGTCCTGATAGCCACATCCTTCTCCGGAAGCAAATATGAACCAACCTTGAGCATTCAAGCTATTCCACCAAAACCTGAGAGACTTTTCTCTATAAAGGATGAACCATCAACATTTACCTTTATATAAGAATGCTTTGGAGGCAACTAGCGTATAAGGTAATCTATCGCCTATCTCAATTCTAACCTTTGTACACTTTCGGCGATGAAGAATCTTCAGGATCTCTCTATGACCAATGCTAATTGCGTCGGCATGGGGATTGCGGGGTTTTCAAACAAAGTAGCATAAAAGCGCCACAACTACAGAAAGTGAGAATAATTCTCAAACTAAGTGCCTTGTGAGTGTCTGAGTGGGAGTATTGTTGTAAGAGTGTCCTTAGATGAGACTAGAGGCACATTGCTTGGTTCAAGTTTGGGAGAGCTAACTCGCTGCATAATTTCAAGGTGAATTGGCACTGCAGAAAAATGTGCTCCATTATACCATCTTGTTGACCGCAAAACATGCATAAAGCCGATAGATTGCATCTCCTATTGATAAGAAGATCTGCAGTAGTTAGCTTTTGCAGTAATACTTTCCATGCAAAATGTAATCCCTTGGGGTATTAATGGTAATTTCCACAACATTTTCCAGTGTGTTGTGTATGCTTGTTCGGTAACTGTTACTTACATTGACTCTTGCATCTCATATGCAGATTTGATTGTAAATTCTCTTGATGTAGTCAACCTCCATATTATTCAATCTTTTGTAGGTTGGGTGGGAAGTGGAATGTTCATGATAATTTGTGCCACCTCTGGCAGCCACCATTTCTGCTCCAGCGACCGACCGCACCTTTGAGAGACAAGATGGATAAAATTGGAGACCATTTGCTGGAGCTAAGGTAGCAAACGGAAAACATCCATTATACCTTCTTAAATTTGGGATCCAAGGATTCATCCATGGATTAATTTTGTGTCTTGTGCCTACCTGTTTAAACATTCCTTCCAAGATTAATGGCCTAACTTGAAGCAAAGATTTCCACCCCCATGAAGCTGAAGAGCCTTCAGGAGCTTCAAGGAAACTTGTGGTAGGGAAATATTTTCCGTTCATTAATCTACTCCATAGAGAACAAGTTGGTTGTACCAAGTCCCATGCCTTCTGAGACAAAAGAGCCAGGTTAAATTTATGCAAATTCTTGATGTTTAACCCTCCTTGAAGCTTTGGCGAACACATAGTGACCCAATCCATCATATGTACCTTCTGCTTTGACCTTGAGGATCAGAAGAAATTTCGAGATGCTTGTTCCATTATGCCAATCACTGAAGAGGGGAGTTTGAAGCATGACATATAATAGGTGGGGAGAGCAGTGAAAGTAGATTGGATCAACGTTGTGCGGCCTGCCTCTAAGAGTAGTTGAGAGCGCCAATTTTGTAGCCAACCATTCACTTTATGTAGCAAGGTGGAGCAGTGCTTCTTCTTGAGTTTTGCCTAGAATTAACGGAGTTCCAAGGTACACATCCAACTCCGAGGTAAGTGTAATATGGAAGGTGGAAGACAATTCCCTCTTAATCAAAGCAAAAGTGTTGGGACTATAATGAGCTCATGTCTTGGCCAGATTCAATGGTTGTCTCGATTCTAGGCAATAGTCCTGTATGATGCAATTAAACTGTGATGCTTCGTGCATGGTTGCTTGTCCAAATAGAATCAAGTCATCAGCAAAGGCAAGATGCGAGACCCTCTGACCACCCCTGGAGAGCTGTTGCCCTTTATTCTTTTAGGTTGTAGTGCTTCTTCAAGTTGCAACGTGAGTACTTCAGCACACAACACAAAAATATAGGAAGATAATGGATCACCCTATCAAAGTCCCCTGGTTGGTTTGAAGAATGGGAGTGGTGAACCATTCAATAGTATTGAATACTATGGTGATGTGATACAGAACATCATCCATCGAATCCATCTTGGCGGAAAGCCATATGCCGTGAGAGTATGAGAAACAAATGACCACTCAAAACGATCATAAGCTTTACTGATGTCTAACTTAACTGCCATCAAGACCTTCTTCCTCTTCCTATGTAACTGAATTTTGTGGATGAGCTCATGAGCAATAAGAACATTATCTTGTATGTGTTTGCCTTTGACAAATCCATTTTGTTGGAAAGACACTAGATGTTGAAGAACTATCTTCAATCGATTGACCAAGAGCTTGGAGATTATCATATAAAACATGTTGCACATACTAATAGGCTGAAAATCTCAAACAAAGTTGGGTGTATCAACTTTAGGTACTAGTGTAATAAAGGTCTTATTCAATTGTAAAGTGAAAGTACCTATGTGTAAAAATGCATCCACCATGTCTAGCACGTCCTGCTTAACTTCACTCCATAACTATTGATAAAAGATTCTCGGGAATCCATCAGGACCTAGTGCCTTCAGACCATTAGCATTGAAGTCTGCTCGTTGAATTTCTTGTTTTGTGAAAGGTTGTATTAACTGGGACTTACTTTACTCCTTTAGACGATCCTTAATGACCAAAAAGTATTCTTCATGATGGGATGGCGAACCAGAAGAAAAGATGTTCTTGAAATGTTGTGTGAACGTCGAGGCAATTTGTTGGTGATTCGTCAGGTGAAGACCATTATGAGATAGCGATTTGATTTGATTCCTCGCTTAATGGTAGAGAGATAAAAAACTTAGTATTGAGATCCACAAGATGCAACTAGTTAATCCTCAACTTCTGGTACCACTGTCACAAAATATAATGTGTGACCCTCTTGAGAAGAGCCACTAGTATGCCTTCCTTAGCATACTAGTCTCCAGGTCTATTTTCATAAGGTACCTTCGCATGAATGGATAGTGCTTCACAAGTTTGTTTTTCGATGATTTCCAGCTTTTGTACATAATTACAGTTCTAGTGTGATAAAGTGTGCTGAAAGGAATAAAGTTTTTCTGCAAGCCAAAATGATGGAGCGCCTCTAATGCATTGAGCCCAAGCTGCATTCACCACCGCTAGATAAGTGTCCTCGGATACCGAAAAAGCTTTCAAATCTGAATGGCCTTTTGCTAACTTTTATAGGTGGTTCTATGCTTAGCAAGAGTGCTACATGATCCAATAAAGCTACCTTGATATGCATCACTTGTGTAGATGGGAACAACATAAGCCGATCATTCTTGCTTATAACTTGATCCAGAATGCCTTCAACTCTTGCCAAGTTTTTCCATTTATTGGACCAAGTAAACATTGGACCACATGTTCGAATGGGAGCAAACTTTGATCATTGACAAATGACTGAAATGGCCTCACATATGAGATTATGTCCTCATTTCCGATCATTAGTAGAGAGATAGGCATTCTAGTCACCCCCGATTGCCCAAGGTAGATTAAAAAAGGATCCTAATTGAGACAAAGTATTGCACTGTTGGTGTTGTAGATGAGGTGTTGAACTAAAGTAAACAAAAGACTGCATCTATTTGGATATTCCATTGGAGATTATTGCATGGATACACCACTTAGATGACCACACTATATCCACCAATAGTTGATCATCCAATAACAACAAAAGACCTCCAGATTTCCCAAGGGGAGGGGAGAAAAACACACTAGTAAAACCCCACTATTACACAAATTGTTGGGGTTCAGACGACTAGACTTGACTTCACATAACACAAAAGGTTGGGTCGATGTTGTATGATGAGGGATTTGAGCTCCAAACTTGTTGCAGGCTGACCCAAGCCCCGACGGTTAATGTACAAAGTTTTCATGGTGATTTGGATGGTTGTTTTCGGCTAGCCATCTCAGCCTCAAATAAATTGGATCCATACTCATAAACTCGAATCTTCTTCCAAGGAGAAGAGGTGATATCTTCCATTTCTTCAATATCTGCTACCAACTGTGCTAGGATTTTACGCTTAATTGACAATTAAGATGCAGAGACAGCTGAGGGAAACATTACACTCTTTCCTTTGATGTCTGCTAAGAAGTCAGATGTCTGTGCTTCCTTTTCTTTTAGAGTGGCAGTTTTAGAAGACATATTCTCCACAAGCTCTTGGTAATTGTGTACAGTAGGCATAGTTTGCTCCTTTAAGAGGTCAACTTGTTCTTGCTTTATTTGGAATATAGGCTCAGATGCAGCATAGGATGTTTGCATTGGCTTCATTGTATCTTCATTGGATTCAGAAGAACTTTGATCAGAGATATAACCAGTATGAGAGGATGAAATGTACCTAATGTGAAGCGAACTTCTTCAAACATGGGCAAGCGGAAGTGTTTGGATTCCTTTTGCTTATATGGAATGAGAAGGCAAAAGGTTGAGAATCACATGCTTCTCTGTACCGAGGAATCGTTATGTTGAACATATAAGCCATATATAAAAAACTTCAAACCAACTCCACTTCGCGCTTAAGGGACATAACCGTCGTTGGGTTTGTTTTCCCGGGGGGGGGGGGGGGGGGGGGGGGGGGGGTGGGGTCCCCACGCCGGGGCGCGGGCGGGGGGGCCCCCCCCCCCCCCCCCCCCCCCCCCCCCCCCAAAAAAAAAAAAAAAAAAACCCCCCCCCCCCCCCCCCCCCCCCCCCCCCCCCCCCCCCCCCCCCCCCCCCCCCCCCCCCCCCCCCCCCCCCCCCCCCCGGGTTCAACACTTCAGCTCTGAAATTCTTGATTAAAATTCCTCATACAAAGAAACCACATCCCTTAATAGACCTTTTCTAATAGGGTAAAGAGCAATGTTAGGAGACCGAGAATTCTCTGCATTTCGTTTTGAAAGAGCAGAAGCTACTGAAGGATTTCACATAAACGTGCAATCCATCTGTCGAAGTCCAATCTGATTGCAAGAGATGCATACGACAACAGATGGCCTATTCTCATACCCTACTTGGACTGTAATGGTTGAAGAATCAAGGAGGTCTAGTTCTTCTTTTAAGCTCTCTGTTTGATGGAATTCAAATTCTCTTGACGAAAATGTTGCTTCTATTAGTTTATCAGAAAGTTAATGTATAATGTTTTTGCTAAACTGCTGTTATTAGTGCACTAAAAATTAAATTTCATCAGCAATGCAGGTTATACTCAGCCATATTAAGTTTTGTTGTTTTACTAGTCCTTTTTAGTTGTACAACCGACTAGGGAGAGTTGCCAATCAGCTTATGCATTGGACTTTGGGACCAAATCAAAGTAGTAAGTATGGAAAACTATTGGGAATTTCAACCAATGGATAGCTTTTTTCTTTTCAATCCTGTCTATTGATGATTTGTTAAAGAAAGGTACTTGTATTGAAAGTGCATCTGGTGGATGCTTTTTTTTATTTTATTATTTATAGAGATTTGCAAGGCGGTTTCAAGGATATGTAGAGCTTTGTAGGTTAAATCAGTGCATGTTGTATGCTCATAGACATGACTCTTTTAGTATACAGCTTTGTTATAATGAGTTAAGTTAGTCTTTTGGTTCTCAATGGAGGGAACTGAAGCTTCAGTGGAGGGAGCTGCACTGCATAACTTCATCCTTTTCTGTAAGAAGCAAATGAAACATGGAGTCTATTTTTATTGAGAAGTCCCCTTCTGTTTGCATTCCATTCCCATGACAAGGTTATGTAATTCAATTGGCTATTTGCTTCTGCATTCGAGAGGTATTCATATCACCTTTGTCAACTCACTTCAATCATAGACGCTTAGATCATTTACAACCCCCCACCCTGGGCAAAAAAAAGAAGAAGAAGCTCTTGCAGCAATATAATGGACCAGATGCAGTCTAAGGGCCTGATAGATTTCTTATTTGAAAAAAAATACCTGACGGATAGCCAGCGTCGGAGCATGAGACCGATAGTGCTGGTGATGGTGACACTACCCATAGTATTCTCTCTCTCTCTCTCTCTCTCTCTCTCTCTCTCTCTCTGTCTGCAACTCATCCACAAGAACTGCTTGACACCTTTTATGGAGAGAAAAATTCCAGGTAATTGGCTCATTCAGGTGCATTTCCAGATGGTATATTATCATGTGGTACTCTATATTAATTTGCCTATGTTTCATGATAGTTTGGTACTTTATTCCTAGAGTTTGTAGCACATTTTGAGTGACTTTCCATGTTCACTTGTATGTTAGATTCTCCTACGACATGGACTAATCCTTGCACTCATTGAATGGCAATAGATGGAGAAACATACTTCACTAATTGGTATGTAGAAAGAGCATTTTTGTTGTTAATATTGTGTTATGTTTTGACCTGAATTATTGTACCCGATTGGGAAGATGAACCCGCATCGACATATTTTGGTGGATGACCCAAATGACCCATTTGTGAAAATCTGTGGTGGAAGTGGAGGGCTTGGGCCTATTGGCCTATGCCTAGAGCCCACCATTGATTTCGGTTTGTAGGAAGGGGGGTGCAGGGGCGGAGCCCCACGGTACATTACAACCCAACCTGATGGGTCAACCCCTTTACCCGATTGGAGTCTATATATATGTATCTTATGTTTGCCTACCACATTATTGAGAGATTTGAGATTTTCAATTAGGTTTTTGGGTGAGAGTTCTTGTAATGCCGTTCTTGATGATTGTTTATGAGATCTCTTTCTATTCTTCTTCTACATAGTGGAAAAAATCATCTTCTTCACCAGTGGACGTAGCATACCACATCGATGTGTGAACCATGATAAATCTGTGTGTGTGTGTGTGTGTTTTTTTTTTTTCTTTTTCTATTCTCTATTTTGCGGTGTTTGTTCTAACATATTGGATGGATTTGTGAGGGTTAGCCCAATGTGATCTAGGCCACTTTTTGTGGTCTTTTGAGGACCACAAGAGCATTGCCCTTATGGAAAAGAGGTAAAGAAATGTTAGGGCCACATGATTTAGTCTGATTTTTGGGATAAATTTCAAATAAATCTTTAGTTATAGAGTTGAAAATATGAATTATCTGGTTATAATTACACTCGATGAAATTGAGAAAGATATTTGTACTTGTGTTGACTAAATATTTCGGTAGAATAGAAATTAGTTTTTGTTAGGTGTTGAGGGTTAGATGATGCCAAGATCTACTATTAGAGAGATATAAAAGAAATCACAAAAGAGACATATAACCACCGAAAAAGGATATAACACTACAAGGATAAAAATCCCTCACAAAGTCACCGGAAAAGCACCTCCAATGTACCAAAAAATCATCTCCACTAGAAGAGAAGAAGAAGAGCTCGAAACCCTCGCATAACCTTTACGATTTGATCTCTAAATGATGTGATGCATTCAAAAAATTGTACAACTGTCAGAGGCTCACAAAACAATAGTTAGATGTGAACTGCCTCCTCCATCGGGAAGCCATCTCCAATGGCTAAATCAATAATCATTTGTTTTTAGCGGCATTTACTGAAAGTGCCGTTATAGGTTGTTTTTTATATGTCATTTATTTTTAGCAGCATTTATTGAAAGCGCTGCTGTAGGGCATTTTTTACGGCGTTTTAGGGAAACGTCGTTGTATTCTATGTCATTTGTTTTTAGCGGCATTTATTGTAAGTGCCGTTGTAGGTTGTTTTTTATGTCATTTGTTTTTAGCGGTGTTTATTGAAAGTGCCGTTGTAGGTCATTTTTTATGTCATTTGTTTTTAGCGGCATCTTTTCTCTCTCTCTCTCTCTCTCTCTCTCTCTCTCTCTCTCTCTCTCTCTCTCAATCCCTTTGTTCTTTGGATTGCTCGCATCTTGCTTGCTCATTCTGAGAGATCGAACTTGAGTTGGAGCGAGATCCCGACGATCGTAAGCCTGATTCTAACCTCCATGGAAAGTTGCTTCTCGATTCACTCACTCCGGCAAGCATTCTGAGAGATCAAACTCGAATTGGAGCTTTCGTTAGTTCAGTCAGCTACGAGATCGGAGCAAGCATTCTAAAACAAGCCTTTTATGGGTTGGAGCTTTCATAGAGCAGTCTTCTACAGCTCAAGACTCAAGTTGGAGCTTTCAGGGAACTTTCGGGTTCTCTCGCTGTCTCTCTTGCTCTTGCTCGCTAAATCTCAGGTAAGGAGCTTTGTTCAGAGATTTCGTTAGGTGTGATCCATCAACTAGTATATTAGAAGTTGATTAGAAGAACTGATTCTAGGTGGTTTTCACTCTTGAGCAGTAGATATACGCCAGAGATTTAGCCGTTTGATCCAAGATCTGCGTCTGAGACTCCCTCTTCGTGCGTTTGGTAATTCCATTTATAATTTCGTTCTTTTAGTGTTCTTCACTGCTCTCCATCTCTCTCCTGTCCATTATTAGTGTTAATGAGAAACATCTGCTAGCTGTCAATTTATATGATTATGCATCTGGATATGAGGTTGAATGCTGTAAATTTGTCTACATTTTCTGGAGTTTGACTGTATTTTGAAAAAAATATGATTATGCTGTTTTTCGCCTTATATTTGACAATTCTTATAATGTAATTGATTTTGCACTTCATTCTTATAAGTATTATACCGATCCAGTTAGTACTCTGCTGGCAACTTGATCTGAGCTGTGATTGAATCTTTACTTCTCATATTATATAATGTTTTTTATGAATTATGTTTTGCTTAACTTATGATTGTGTTTATACTACCTTTCTTTTTAATCATCTTTTAATTCTTCTGAATTTAACTTCTTTTATTTTGTTTAATTCAGTTCATACGATGGTCCAATGTAAGCCAAGGGCAGTATGCCTATTAGTGTGTATTAGGACCCTTTATGCTTATACATATAGTTGGAGTTATGTTCTGTTTTGTGTTAGTTTTAATTCCCTAAATGTTAGCTTGTGAATCCTAGGTTGTTAAGAGTTAAAAGTTCCTCCTACTGGAGTTTTGCTTGTAATTTGGCTTTCGAAGCCCTTATTTAAACCCCCATCAGGGGAGAATAAAGGATAGACTTGAAATATTAGAATTATTGCTGTTTGCCAGAGCTGCTGCTGTTGATGCCTTCTTCTCTATTATGGGACTGGTGTGGTGTGTAATGTCCAAACTTACTTGGTTAATAATATTTTTTAGTTTGTGTTAGGACCCTTCATGCTTCATGCATGTAGCTGGAGTTATGTTCTGTTTTGAGTTGGTTATAATTCCCTGAATGTTAGCTTCTCAGTCCTAGGCAAGAGTTAAAAATTTCTATTATTGGACTCTTGTAAGTTGTAATTGGCTCTCAAGGGCCCTACTCAACCCCTATCATGGTCGGGTAAAGGACAGACAAATATTAGAATTATTGCCGTTCGCTAGAGCTGGTGGTGCTACTGCTACTGCTGTTGATGCCGCCTTCTCCATTGTGGGACTGGTTTTGTGTAATATCCAGACTGACTTGGTGAACAAATATCCAAGTAACACTCCTTGGTGGAGTCATATCCGAGCTGCTGAAGTTGGGTCAGGGTTGAGTAACTTGACCACGTAGACAGTCCTCACTCCATCCTTCTCTCTTCCATCTTCCTTTTCCCCTTCTAGTTTACTGTTTACAACTACCCATTTGAACCTTAGTTTACTAGCCTTTGTTGGCCATTAGATTTTCCCCCAAACCCAGCAACCAATCCCCCTCACAATAGACCAATATGAACCCCATACTAGTTCTAGTCTTTTGTAAAGTCCTAAACTCTAAGCTCCCTCATATATGATTTTGGTGTTGTTTTTTATAAAAAATGACAATAAGTGTTCGCACCATCAATAACTATGTAATGGGTGGGATTGCATCAATAACTGTGTAATGGATTTGTAATGAATTTTAAGGAATAAGACGACAAGATCAATTAAGTCATTAACAAAGCAACAAGAGTTTTACATTTATGATGCAGATCCAGCACCAAAGACTACCTTTTATTAGAAGACAACCAAGGGTTGATAACTTGTAATCAGCCAACATAATGGACCTTGAATATTAGTTCACGATTTAAATACAAAAATTCCCATACTAATATATTTCTCTTAGGTGTTTCTATGTTCTCATGTCTTTCAGTTGAACTATGGTTCAATGTAGTTCAGTTTTGTTTGACTACGGGTCCAAATCACCTTTGGTAGAAGTGCCTGCTCCTTTAAATCAGTAACTTTTAGGATTTTATGCTTCTACATATTTGGAGACTTGTTAGAAGTTAATCAGGATTTAGTTCAGATTTCTGTTGGATTTTGTTTTGTTTTAAAAAATATATATATATATATATATATATATATATAATATAATATAATATAATATACTATTTAGATAAGTTTCAAAATCATTAAAACTCTATCTCCCTAGTTTTGTTTTAGGACTCTTGTTTCTATAGGACTCTTCTGGATGTATATTAGGTGATTTAGATTACCATATGCGTTTAGTCCCACATCGGATGGAGCTAATGATTATATGATTATATAATTGTATATACCTCCTAAGTGGGGTGTATGCTGGTAGAGAGAGCTATGAGTGGATCACGCGCATGCAACGAGCTGGACCAAGTCGGGCGTGGTTGCGGTAGTGGTTCGTAGACCCTAGTCTAACCAAGCCATGGGGCACCGTAATATTATATAAATAATATTAAGTTGTCTATGATGGGTCATGGATCTAAAAAACCCGGCTTTGGGTTTTGCAGTAGAGAGGTAACTGATCATACAGTCACAACTCTCTGCAGGTGACCTTACGTACATATGCAGCCCTCTGAAGGTGTCCATACTAGTCAGTAAATAGAGGTTAAGCTCTGAACAAGATTCCATTCCGTTTTTGGTGAAAAACAGAATTCCGAAAATCTAGTGTTAGAAAATTCCTTCTTTTGTTTTCTTCATTCGGTGCTGTGTATTACCTTCGGATCTCCTTTGCAAGTAGACTCCATTGGAGTGCTGCCTTCGGATCTAAGAGTTGTTGTATCTTGGAGGTAAGAACGTCAAGGTCAAACCCAGTAGCATAAAGGGGGCGTTCAAATACCTTAAGGAAAAGTACGGTTCGTACACCTCAACTCACTCTGTGAAAGCTCGTGCTGTTTTTTTCCTTTCGCTCATTCTACTACTTTCGGGTAAGTGTTTCTGACATAAAGAATACGTTATATATTTATTTCTCCTTGATTATGTAATTGGTATGTTTGTATTGTGCCTCTGGTCTTCTGGTTCTAACAAATTCTAAAGCTTTCCAAGAACTAACAAATGAATTGGATTGTTGAGTTTTATTTCTGTCTTAAATAGTTCTTTTCCTATTATATTTTATAGTTGCAACCTTCTAAGTTCCCATTATGGAAGAATAAAGGCAGGCTGAATTATTGATAATTTATTGCTATTCTGTGAAGAACATAATTGCTGTATTATCAACCAGACCTGGTGAATCGTATGTAGCTTGACATGGCGTGTGATATCTATTAGAATGGTGAAATGGTTCAACATGTACCATCAAGAATTCTCAATGGGACTGGAGTTGAGTTTAAAGTCCTTTTTGGTTAGGATTTGGTTTGCTAGTTCCTAGGTTAAGTCAGTATTGATTTCCTAGTTAGAGTCTGCTTATTATTTCCTTCTATAAATGAAGTAATATTGATCTGAAGTCTTCACAATAAAACACTGAAGCTTCATGATGTAAACCATTTCTAGGGGGCAGCACAAGGCCTAGAGTTGCTTGACTCGCTTTCCCAACCACTATGTCCCCTAATTCCCCAAAGGGATATAAAGGTTATTTTCGCAATTCTCGTCAAGTCCAATTTAGGACATTACTGGGTGAGTCGTGCTAGATCTACTTTTATTTTTTTTAAATTGAGTCCTTAGTTTGCAAGTTATTAAAAGGTCCTAATTACATTATGATTCCTAGCTTGTTAAGGAGTGTATTGGGGTTGTCCTACTCCTTGCAAGGAATCTATATCTATTCTTAGTATTTAAATTCAGGACTCTCTAGAGTAAATTATGAAGGTTCCATGTCCGTGTCAAAGTCATAGGAGTTTTGATTTGAATTACATGTTAGAGTTTACTCTCTAGAGTAAATCATGTAGGTTCTCAATGTGAGTTTACTTGTCATTCTTCAAAGTACATGAGCCCTAATTCATTCCCAAGTCATTAACAAAGCAACAAGAGTTTCACATTTATGATCAGTTCATATATTAAGAAATGAATAAGTGACTTGCAACACAAACCAACCTTCTTCATTTCATGAAAGGTATTGACAACATGACCACCAGCCCATGATTCCAATGTTGAGACTGAAATAGCTTCAATGTTAGGAATGAGTTTTCTGATGGAATTAGGAGCAAGTGAACCTTATACCAGCTTTCTAATTCTAGTGTGGTAGTTCCCTTGGTGGAAAAACAGAGCAGCTGGGCCAATCACTTGCTCTTTACCTTTGGGTACGTAGGTTTGAACAAGTGAGCTTGACTAACCAACACAAACAGAGCAGCTTTAGGGCTTGCCAGCATAACACAAGGGCAACCAAGTGGGAATGATACCACAAGATTTGTTTTCTAGGATCACTCCCCAACCTTAGAGGTCAATATTAATTTCATTACGAACCAACCTCATTGTGGATTGGAATTCAACATCTTATCACCTTTTGTTCTAGCTAGTTTCATTTCTTAGTGTGAGGATCTATAATTCTTAACATGTATTATATTTTGTGTTGGATATTGATGGTCTTATAACTGATTATTGTTTGGATACATAGACTCTTGTTAAATGATGACTTATTGATTATTCCTTGTATTGAGATTGTGTTTATATTTTCTATTTTTTTGAAATGTTCATGATTATTAATGTTGTTCCAATGTATATTAATTTAAGTGAGGATGGATGAGAATTATGAAGATTTTGATTATGATAATGCTTTGAACCATGAGCACCAAAGCGACGATGACCATGGTACGGTTGCGTCTTCTTCAAATACAATATTTGATTTCTACTTTTCAATTTCAAGCATACTTAAAATGATTGTTGTAACTTGTATTAGGATAGACACTAATGTTGTCACATTTTTCAAATGTAGGGCATAAAAGAGGGCGAGGGTGTACCACAAGAAAAAAAATCAATGAAAGGGTCGAGAAAAAAGATGTGGGTCTAGATGAAGACAAAGCTATGGTTGGAAAAAATAATAGTGAGGCATCTACGTACATTGGATACTTGCTAGGGATCCAGTCAAGTTACCATTGAACTATCCAGATTGGAGAAAGGTTCCATTACATCACAAATTAGAAATGTATTCCAGTTTGTTGGCATTGGAAACATTTTGGATTGTTGATATATGTATAATGGAAAATGGCACATTTACATTTGTAAAATTGAATTTGGCTATTTGGAACCAAATTTTTTTTTTAATTAAAAAACTTATCCCGGTGTTTGTAAAATGCCAGCATAGTTAACATATGACGACATTTATTAAAAAACGCCGGTAATAAAGTTAAAAACCAACCACATTACCCAAAAATGCCAGCAAAAATAATGCTAAAGTCTATGGCGGCATTTCCTAAATGCAGAAATAAACAACTTTTAATGGTGTTTTAGAAAACGCCACAATAAATAACTTTTAACGGCGTTTTTAGAAAACGCCGGCAAAAATAGCCTACGGCACTTTTAATGGCGTGTTTAGAAAATGCCGGTAAATGTGTCGTTGTAAGTCATCATTACCGGCATTTGAATTTAGTGCCAGGTAACAATACGGCAGTGCTTTTGCGGTGTTTTTGAAATGCCGGGAAAGGTTTACAACGGCACTTTTAGACTTACGGCGGCGTTTTGAAAATGCCACCGTAGGCCCTTTTTCTTGTAGTGGAGCTTAATTGAGAGATACAATAGAGGGACAACGATTTAGTTACCTCCCTTTTGTACTAATTTCTCTTATAAAATAGGGTTTACCTTCCATTCTCGACCGTTGGATTAATCCATGAGTCTTGTTTGTGACCGTATGGTCTTAGGTTTCAACTTCCCTAATCTGTGTTTTTTCACATTCTTTCATCGACGTGTCGCCTATCTCGATTTTGGTGGGATTATATCTCTTACCATAGCGGTTGGATTTTCCATAATGGTTAAGTTTCTTCATGCTCAAGTAACCTTTGGGTTAGCTATTTGCTTCAATCCTAATTGGGACAAACTGACCAACCATGGTTCAATCCGGTTGGCTTATTATTATTAGTTTTACTCATCACAAGCCCCCCAAACCATGTGGTTGAGCTTTTAAGGTCAACCATGTGGTATGCTCCTCTCGAACAAGGATCTGTTAGGAAGGGAATTGATCCGTCTTTCTTCTCCCAAGCTTTCCAAAAATTGTATTGATTGGAATATTGTTACGTCTTCTTGAACCGCCATTGCCAACTAGTGGTTTCTGAAGTTGTATGTTTCTTAAGTTTTCTTTTGCTTAACTTTCCAACCATGTTTGGTCAAAAGAACAACTTTTCTTTTGTTTGTATATTGACTTGAGGAGCCTTCCTATACAATCTCTTTTTGTTTTGATGATAATTAGCCTCTTTAGGTCTTGGAAGATCTCTTTATTTTGTCGAATACATTTTCCTTCGCATCTTTTGCTCTTTTAAGTTTCTAAATCTTGATCCAGTAAACCACATTTGTCAACGTTTAAATTTTCCAAGTGTTGTGGAGAACATATAGCCCGAGGGGCCCCCTGAGACGAACGTACACCCCCACTCGGGATAGAGAAGTCTTCTTAAGGGAAGTCCTCTTAGGAGGATTATGAGAATCCCTTCTGGAGTAAAACACATACCCCCTCGGGACATGTGTCTTCTACATGCTCGGGAGGAACGGTGCTCTCTCATAAGAGGCACAGAAAACCCCCTCAGGAGGAAGTTTATTGACCCCCTCGGGAGGAAGCATATTCCCCCCTTCAAGAAACATGTTCGGAATAAGCTCAAGACGCCCACTTGGACTAAGTCCAAGAGTGACGTTGCAGATGGCCAAGTCAGAAGAGTTAGTTACAAATAACTACTCAATAAGGCCGTTCCGAGAATTGGGGAGATGAGTCATCGGATAACGGCTCTATCTGGTCCGACAAAGAAGGAGCCGTACCTCCGAAGATATTCCACTCACTCTTCAACTGATGATCCGAAACTCAAGGAAGCGCCTCCTCCACGTAACTTCTATATAAACCCACATCCTACATGGAGAAAGGGACGAGAAATCATCTAGATCATTTATTCATTACGTTCTTGAGAACTCTCTCAAGAACTCTTATTGTTGTCTAGGCTGACTTGGGCGTCGGAGGCAGTTCCCCGGCCAAAACTTGGCCAGACCATTCTTGTTTTCTTTATGAGTGTAGGCATCCCAGTTATCCCAAATTAGCTGGAGAGCTCTTAAAGAGGTCATCTCAGTATCCAGCCCTCAAAGAAGTTCTAGACACAACACCAAGTTTTGATCAATTCTCTAAGAGTTGGAGCCTTACTAGTCTTGATCCATTCACAATCACTAATTGTAGGAATTTTTCTAAATATTGCCTGCTTGAGTTGACGATGCCATTCCTCGTAAATTTTGTTAGTGTTGATACTTCGTGGGTTTTAGTAAGGACGTTCCTGACGCCCTCCTTAGAAAAATGCACTCTAATTTTTCTAAGTGTTCATGGGTCTTATTCTTCTGCAAAACCCAATTTCTTAGGTCTTACTCGGGAAGCCTAAAGGCTTTATAGGGTCTTACTCTGAAAATATGAAGCCTTTTTCTTAGATCTCACTTGGAAAGCCCAAAGCCTACATGGGGTCTTATTTGGGAAATCCGAGCCCTTATAAATTTTTAATGATAGCTCCTGACCATAATGTTCCCAATAAAAGGTCTTGGATTGTGAAGTAAATAATTTCATAGCTTGGTCATATATTCGATCGTAGCCGCTAAATGCCCTCCTGAGCACGTTATAAAAAGGAAGCTATTGATAGAAGTTTTCCCCTCTCTCTCTCTATATATATATATATATATATATATATATATATATATATATAAAAGCTCCAAATCAGTATTTGGTCCTCGTCAGGCTCATATTGTTCTCGGTCATAATCACGTTCATGTTCAACACGATCATGCAACCCACGATTATTTTCTAACTCTATACGATCATATTCCCTTTTAGTATCAACAACTCGATCATGTTCATGCCTTGACTCGTTGTGATTGCGTTCACGTTGGCTATCTTGTTCATAATCCCCACAATCCTAGTCCCTTTCCGGCTCCCGAGGACGATCACGTCCACGATCACAGTCATGATTACATTCACAATGATCACGATCTCTGTTGTATTCTTTTTCCTTGTCCCTAATCCTATCACGGTCTCGAGGGTTTCTTTTTCCTGTGTGCGCATGTATTTGATGAAAGCATAACTTGAGGTTTGTTTACCACTTTGTCATTAATCACCTGAACCTTTTTAAGATATACAAATTTGCTGCAAAAGATGCATCACCACCATTGCTAGAGTAGTGGAGAAACCGATGAATGTGGTTGATTGACCCTTTGTCGAAAAGGCATACCATCCCCATACCCCGGATATATATATATTTTTTAAACTAGAAACTAATCAGATTCATGAAATAAAATAATACCAAAATATCTTTTGAAGTCAAAATCAAAATTTCAGTTGTAAGATAATGCAAATAGCAAATCAAATGCCAAGAAGAAGGGTGCTACTGTGCTAGTGCTTTGGAGCTCTACCCAACCAGGGGAAAAAATATATATATGATGAATCACATGTAGTAGGTTGAAAATAATAGACAAGAGGTACCATGCATCAGTACTTGCTTGCTCACCTTTGAGGTCTCTTAATCCCTTAATTTGCTGCTAGTCTGCTCGTGTTTGAACTTTTGAACGTGGCTTTAATTGGTGATCTCTCTTGTCCTCTTCTTATGGTTGGTTGGCAGTATAATTTTTGAGCTTTTCTAGACTAGAGATAGTTGCAGCAGCGAGCAGTGGAGTGAAAAATTCTTTACCTTTCATCAGGAGTCTTTTGGAACATGACTCCTTGGACTCATGTTGTCAAATAAACACATGGTCTCTCTCTTTCCCTATCTTCTTCTTCTTTTATTTATTTATTTATTAAATGAACATCCTCATAGCACAAATAATTGAGTACCAACAATTTTTTTTTTGGTCGAATTGAGTCTCAAACACTTATAACCATTAAATCTGTAAGTAACTTTTCATCAAGTTTTGATGTTTATCTAGGTGCTACCCATTTAAAAATAAATATGCATTTTTTGATTGGAACTACTAAGTTGTTTTTAGTCACAACAATAACCAGTTTATGGAAAACAAACTGGCCCACTACTCGAGTAATATGCTCAAGGTGTTTAAACATTCTCATAGCACAAATAATTGAGTATCCAACAAATTTTTTTGGGTCGAATTGAGTATCCAACACTTATGACCATTAAACCTGCAAGTAACTTTTCATTAAGTTTTGATGTTTATCTAAGTGCTACCCATTTAAAAATAAATATGCATGTTTTGAGTGCTGCTACTAAGATGTTTTTAGTCACAACAATAACCAGTCTATGGAAAACAAACTGGTCCACTACTTGAGGAATATGCTCAAGGTGGGACAAAGTACTTTTATTATTATTATTATTATTATTATTATTTGGTTGTGACAGCACTTGTCTTTACTTGGTCTTGGAATGCTAGCTTTCAGCTGTTGTTTTAGAACCAGATAAGTCTATGTCAAAGCCTAGGATGAGTAGACTTGATTTGATTTTGTCTAGCCTCGGTCATTTAGTTGTGGGCTTGAGGAAATCAATTTTGTCGAGATTGCAATGTAAGCACTATACACAGTTTCACCTTTGTCCAATCCTATGATTAATAGTAATTAGAGGATGAACAAGATCGAACTTCCAAACTGGCTAGACTCACCTATTCGTGTTGCACACGACTGATGCAATTGAGAAGTTGATGCAGCAGCAGCAGCAATTTTTTTTTTTTTTTAACAACGAACGATGACTTTGTCGAGATCGAACTGCGTTTTCGGTAGGCATTGCTTGGAGCAGAAGACTGTTGGGTTTGGGTGTCTTGTATTATGTGGGTCCATATAATTATGGTTTTAGATTGTATTTGTAATTGAAACAGAGTTTGGGTCAATTACTAGTACTGAGGTAACATTGTAATTACATTGGAATTAGGGTTTTAGGTTTCCCTATAGATAGTCTCTGTGGGATAACCTGTAGGCATCAATCTCTATAGGAGATTGGGGAATTAATCCCTGTAGGGGATTGGGGTACCCATCATGATAAGGATCAGGATGGAGGGCAAGCAAAGGGTAGCACTTTGTGGGTGTGAGAGTGGTGTGAGGTTTCCTGGAAATAGTGAAACTCCTTTTCTCTCTGGTGGATATAGGCATGGTTTTGCTGAACCATGTTAAATTTCCCTTGTGTTCTTTGCTTGTGTTCTTCTCCGTTCGTAGTTGTGCATCCATTATCCCTAACAAGTGGTATTAGAGCGAGGTTCGGTGGATCGTCGCCGGAGGTGTGCGAATATCCAGAAAGAAGAGGATAGATGCCCGGAGAACGGAAAAGGCTTCGACGGATTGATCGAATGTTAAGTTTTTTTTATCCTTTTTATTTTTCTTATACTATGAGGGTATTGGATCAAAGAAGAAGAAGAAGAAAAAAAAAAGTTTGAGCGGTGGAAAGGTGTCGACCGTGAGGAAGAAAAGTTTTTTTTAAGTTTTTTATTTTTCCTTGGTTTTAATGTAATACTCATTACATTGGTTTAAAGAAGAAAAAAAACATTGAAAATTGAGACGTGGAACGTGGAACAACCGTCGAGAAAAAAAAAAGCTAAGTGGAAAAGGGTTCGGTTGGTTGGAGAAAAAGACGGAAAAAAAAGGGGAATTTTTTTTTTTATTTTTTATTATCAGATCGTATAGTATAGATTGTTTCCACAGGATTTTGTGTGAAGGTTTTTTTTACGGAGTTAAGTGTTCCTAAAGTTTTTGGGCGTTCTGGACTCAGTAGAAGTGACGGATCGAGGAAATTTCACTCCGTTGGTATTGATTTTGCGAGTTCGTATGGAGATCAATGGTGAGGTTCTTTCGGTTGATTGATGGGTACGAAAGTTACAGATTAGGTAAAATGTATAGGCTTGCAGGGAGTGTTGAAACAGGTAGAGCTCCAGTTGACACTTTGGCAAGGGGTACAATAGATAGAATTTGTAGGTTGTTCAGGTGCAAAACAAGGGCAAATTTGGAAAGAAGCGAGTGACTTTCGCTTTGGATTTGTTGAGTGGCAGTGATCTCTCGAAGCCGGCTGTGATAGGAGAGATGGAGCCACGTCATGTCGTATAGCAGTGATGAGCTGTATGGGACACCCCAGGTGGGGGTGTGTGCCATACTGGTATAGTGATGGCAGTAACAAAGCATTCCTAGAGGGGATGTGGGTCATGCGTGTATAGCAGCGATGAGCTGTAAGGGATACCCCTGGTGGGGGGTGGGGGCCATGCTGGTTAGTGATGGAGGTAACAAAAGCATCCCTGGAAGGGATGTGGGCAATGCGGTAAAGTGTGGTGGATACACAGAGACGGGTGATTGCAGAGAGACATCATCAACGGTTTTCTTCAAGGTGATTTGCAGAATTCAAGCCAAGGTAGAGATTGTTGGGTTTGGGTGTCTTGTATAGTGTGGTGGATACACAGAGACGGGTGATTGCAGAGAGACATCATCAACGGTTTTCTTCAAGGTGGTTTGCAGAATTCAAGCCAAGGTAGAGATTGTTGGGTTTGGGTGTCTTGTATTATGTGGGTCAATGAAATTATGGTTTTAGATTGTATTTGTAATTGAAACAGGGTTTGGGTCAATTACTAGTATGGGTCAATTACTAGTACTGGGGTAACATTGTAATTACATTGGGATTAGGATTTTAGGTTTCCCTATAAATAGTCTCTCTGGGATAACCTATAGGCATCAATCTCTATAGGAGATTGGGGAATCAATCCCTGTAGGGGATTGGGGTACCCATGCTGATAAGGATGGAGGGTAAGCAAAGGGTAGCACTTTGTGGGTGTGAGAGTGGTGTGAGGTTTCCTGGAAATAGTGAAACTCCTTTTCTCTTTGGTGGACGTAAGCATGGTTTTGCTGAACCACGTTAAATTTCTCTTGTGTGCTCTTCTCCATTCGTAGTTGTGCATCCATTATCCCTAACAAAGACTTGGGCTTCACAAGCTTTAGAGTTTTTGGTTCGATTCCGATTGAACAAGGAGCTGAATAGTAGTTTCAGGAGCGGTATGTCTTCTCTTATTTGGGTTGAACCAATTTCCTATTTCTATTAGCCAACTCTTTAGAAACTATCTTGCCAAGCTCTACAGCGGCGATCCATTCAGAAGAGATCTTGGAGAAGACAATACCATTATTCAAGGGAAGACAATAGTGTTATTCAAACACAATCTCTCTCTCTCTCTTTCCCTCTTCTCTTCCATATTAGAAACCCTTCCTGTCTTCTCGTCCAAGGCAGCGGCAACAACGTTTCTTTGGTATTTCACTATTGCCATTGCCATTATCATAGGGATGATAATTATTATTGTTCTTAGGCGTGACCTGCTACTTGACGCCCATCCGCCAACTTCTTCTTCCTCAGTCTCACAGAGTCAAAGATCTTTAGCTCAGGGAGGTAGATCTTGGCTCTGAGTTTTCTAGATTGCCGATCTTGTGTCAAGCATGACTTTTTGAATCGTTTACCACAGAGGGCGCCAAATGATGCATTCAAAAATTGTCTAACCATCGGAGGCCTGCAAAACAATAGTCAGATGCAGGACGACTCGTTGGTCGGGAAGCTGTCCCCGATGGCTAAGTCAATAGTTGCACCATTAAAGAGGTCTAAATAGTTGCAGAGCTTAATTGAGAGATAGAATAGAGGGAGAACGATTCAGTTCCATTTGTACTATTTTTCTGTTTTGTATAGGGTTTACCTTCTATTCTCAACCGTCGGATTAATCCATGAGTCTTGTTTGTGACCGTATGATGTTAGAGTTTAACTTCCCTAATCAGTGTTATTCCACATTCCTTCCTCGGCACAATCGCCGATCCCGATTTTGGCAGGATCATATCTCTTACCATATCAATTGGGTCTTCTATAATGGTTAAGTTTCTTCATGCTCAAGTAGCCTTTGGGTTAGCTATTAGCTCCGGTTTGACCGGGACGAACCGATCAACCATGATTCGACCCGGCTGACGTATTATTATTATTTTTACTCATCATGATGAAACCCCAAGAATGAACAATCACATGAACCAAAACAATCCTATTACATATGAGTTCTGTTTCCAGCTTAAAACAAGCCGGCCATTCAGAGAAATTGAACTAAGACCAAATAGAAAACCCATGGTCTAAAATACACATAATAGAATAAAAAAATAAAATTACATATTAATGAGGTTTATGGTCCAAGATGCAGAGATGATAGAAGGTATAGTATGTGACCTACAGGAGTCTTAGTACCTAATAAAGAAGAAATAAACTAGCCCGAACTAGTTCGGTTGAGCCCTAACCAGTTCGGTCGAGTCCAGTCCGAGCAGTTTAGATCAAGTCAAACCGGCCAAGATAATGTCGGTCAAATAAGAAAGCAAGACGAATCCAATAAGACTTGTATCCAAAGAGAAGGTATTTAATTGGGATTCAACTACTCATATTTGAGTAGGACTCAACCATTAAGATTCGTATTACAGTCCAAACGATGTTTGGGTCCCAGTCAAACTCGTATAGAGAACCTATAAAAGGGTAAGAGAATACAAGAGAAAGGTACATTGAATTGAGCTATCACTACTCAATACTTTATTGTTCATTGCTTTCTTGTCTTCCTTAAATCGGAGAATTTCCGAACTAGATCGTCAGAGGTGAAACTCGACCACCTCGGTCGAGCTCATTCTTGCAGGTTCATTTAGTTGAGGAAACGCGCAGGATTGCGTAGCATCAGTACCTAAAAGAAAATAAGGGATATTTTTCCAGTTATTCATGATGATTTTTGGTGCCGACAGCCACACTCACTGCTATCACTAAGATAAATGTGAAAATGAAACAAGAAGATCGAAGATACAGACGCTACTTCATTAACCGAAGATATCCATGTGGCATATGATAGTATTATCCATCTAAATGGCAGACCACACATTCCAAGAATCCAAATCGAATTAGTTAGTGTTCATCAACGAGTCCAGATCAGCTACCCGTCGGGGGAGCACTCTATGCTCCCCGACGGCTTTACCACCATAAATACAGGGGTTTGACTGATTTCCAGTTTGAAAGAAGTCAAGAAGATGGGGAAGTTTCTACTTCGGCAGAGGGGGTGTCTAGAGAAGAAGCTAGCGATCGTGAAGCATTTCGGGAGAACACACAACGAAGAGTAACCCAAGACAAATCAGGTATTCATGTTTAAAACCTTTACGGGAGGCAGAGCGAGAATAATCTGGGCCCGTGATCAAGGGCGGACCTACTAAGGGGCTGGAGGGGCCATGCCCCCCCCCCCCGGATTTTTCAAAATTTTAATTAATTCCCTTAAATTTTGGATTTTTTATATTAATTTTCTTCATTTTTCCACTTTTTTCTCTTGTCACTATTTGCCCCCCCCCCTCCAAATATTGAGAACAACATTTAAATGTAAAATAATGGGTATAAAAGTCATCTCTAGTTAAAAACTAACTCCTCAATTCCTATTTATTCTCCCCACTTCTCTCTCACATATTTTCTTCATATTTATTCTCATATTTTTCTATAAACATGGATTAAAGGAAATTTTTGAAAAAAAAAATCTTATTAGATATTCAAAATGTCATTTATAATTAGAAACTAACTCCTCAATTCCTATGAGAGATATCTCCTCTCTCTCTCTCTCCTCTCTCCTTTTTTTTTCCTATTTATTCTCTTATGTTTCTTTCTTCCTATTTATTCTTCCCTTTTTATAAGCGTGGGTTAAAGAAAATTTGGGAACAAAATCTTCCCCACAATTAGGTACTCTTTTTATTTCTCAATTTATTTATTATTTCTTTTTTTTTCTCAAATTTTTATATTTTTTTATTTGATTTTATATTATTTGTTTCTTTATTTTGTCTACAATTTTTGCTATTTGATTTTATATTATAAATAAAATGTCCATAGTTAGTAAGGTAACTAAGTACCATTGGTTGCATTTCTTACCTTAAAAACAAATTTGGTTTGCATTTGACATTTTAGGGTTGAAGTCATGTGTATTTTTTTTTTTATTTTTTATTTTATTTTTTTATACTGATGCTTTAATTTATCTATATCAATAATTTACCTATTTTTATTAAATATGTGTGGGCCCCACAAAATATATGTGAGTTTATTTCTTATTATAATAAAATAATTCATATGTGGGACCCTCAATGGGTCTTAAGGACTCATACAATATGTGTAGCGAAAAACTATTAGTGCTTTCCTAATCTGGACTTCCATTCTTCGGTCCCCCCTAAATATTGAATCATGGTTCCGCCCCTGCCCGTGATGGCAAGGTTATAGCAGAAAAAGTGAAAGCTAGCCAGGCATCAACTGCAGTTCAACTTCAGGTTGAAGCTATCACAGACACTCTTCAAGGCAATGGAATTAGAAATATTAAGGTCTTTTTCGGATTGTAAGTCAGCAGTTATTAGCATTAACAGCAGCTCAAATGCCTTGGAATGGAACTGCAGTAGTATTTTTGAGAACATTAGGACCCTTTTTGTGACGTTTGATTCGGTTGAGTTTCATTTTGTGGATAGATCAGAGATTTCCCAAGCTGATCTTTTAGCTAAAGGTTCCAGATGTTTGGGCTTTCAAAAGTCTGGTGGTTACAACCACGTTGTTGTTTTAAAAAACTTTGTATGGTTTCCTGTTGGGAGGATTTTGGGAAAAAAAGAAAAAGAAGCAGTAAATACACCACCTTTGCTGCGGCTGGGAAATAGATGAGATCTTTTTCTTTCCGGGAAAAGACATTCAAGGGGTATGTTTTTGTTTTTTTCGCGAAGAATTCAAAGATTGATTATGTTTGTTCCATTTCATTACGTCAATTTGATGAATTAGAATAAGATATTACACTAGAAGTGCATATGTGCGGGTGCTGTTGTTTATAGTGTCTTCGTCAGTGGGTCAGTGGATGCTTTCTGCTTAAACAACGAGGCTTTCAGGTCCCCAATTATCTTAGCTAGAGCAAAACGAGTCTCTTGGATCTCATCGGCATCACCGGAAGCTTCAGAAGTGGGAGCTGCACAGCACAAGCTCCGTATTTCATCCTCTATAACACAAAAAGGAAACATGGAGCCTATCTTAGCTGAGAAGCCCCATGCTGTTTGCATTCCCTTCCCATCACAAGGCCATGTTACTCCTCTGATGCAGTTGGCCAAGCTTCTACATTCGAGAGGTTTTCATATCACCTTTGTCAACACAGAGTTTAATCGCAGGCGTTTATTGCAGTCTAATGGACCAGATGCACTGAAGGGCCTGATAGATTTCCGGTTTGAAACAATACCCGATGGATTGCAGCCAGCTGATTTTGAAGGAGACGATGATGCTGATGCTATGCAGAATATTCCCTTGCTCAGCGATTCTGTACGGAAGAACTGTTTGGCACCTCTTCTTCATCTTATTAGGGGTTTGAATTCCTCTTCTGACGTACCTAGGGTTTCTTGTATCATCTCTGATGGAGGCATGAGTTCTGGCTCAAAAGCCGCCAAGGAACTAGGGATCCAAGATGTTCAATTCTGGACTACCTCAGCTTGTGGCTTCATGTGCTTTCTTCATTGCGATGAGATCTCAACAAGAGGCATTACACGACCAAGAGGTACCCCCCTTCTCTCTCTTCCTCTTTTGTGATTCTCTCACTTTATTTTCTATATTATCTTTTTCTGGGTTTTCTTCCCAACAATGTTGTATGGGTTAAGCACTGGGTTCACATCATCTACAATTCCCACATCCTACAATTCCCAATAATTCTTATGTAGGATTATGACATGTGGCAGTTAATTATCCAAGGGTCATGATTAGAATCCAACTAAGAATTGAATCTAATAAATCTTTAAATTTTCTCCCAATTTTAACTCTCCTTTTTTTTTTGAAGTTTAATTTTAGGGATTTATTAGGTTCTATTGTGACTAAAGTATCCATCTCCGGTTTATACCGGTTTAGTCAGCTTGACCGGATTTGATCAATGAGACGGAATGATTCATGGACCCAACCGAAGGAATAAGCACCATCCAAAAGGAAGCGATGATCCGACGGTCATGATTGAAAAAGTATTACTAGCGGGAAGACTCATATAAAAGAAAAGGGGGGTCATTCGAGAAAGGTAAGTCTCTCGGAACACAGACATTAGATCAGAACTTGATTTACTCTATGGAAATAGCTCTGAAGATCCTTCGGAGCTCAGGAGAACTTTCTCCACAAATCTGACTAGATCGTCGGAGACACGACGCCTATCAAGACGATCGGCTCCGTCTATAACCAGTGTTTCTCATTTTTTCAGTGATCGAGAGATTGACGAAAGGATCAAACCAGCTAGATCAATCGAGATCTGAGGAGTTCGGTGCGAGGGAGACGGTTCAAAGTGATTGGCAAAATTAGCACCGACATTTTGGCGCCGTCTATGGGAACAACAGTAACTAGAAGAAGTTCAAAGTAGAGGCTACGGCTCAATCACCTGAGCGGGAGGAAGGATTACTGATAGAAATGGCAGAAACAAGCCAGAGAGAACCGAGGAGAGTAAATCCAAAAAGGAGAACAAGAGAAGTGGTTCCGGTACCACAAATTCCGACGGTGCAGACTCGACAAAGGCAGAGGATGACTGAAGATCGCTCGCCTCATCCTACTGAGATATTCGAAAGACAAGAGAAACAACTAGCAGACACGTTGGCGGCATCTCATCTGGAGCTGGATCCGAATCAAATTACTGAACGATTTGAAAGTATGCAACATCAAATCCTGGAGACTCAAAATCTGATGAGGATTCATCAAACAAATTGGAATTCATCTGGGGGGAAGAGTTCCGATCTCGCCAGCTAGAAGATCTCGAACTCTTTCCCGAGCTGAGGCAATCTCTATTCCGAATTCTCAGATTCAGAAGTCAGGAGGAAGCCAAAGAAGATCAATTCTCAAAGAAGGATCAGGAGAAAGTGCAGATCCGAATTATATTCCCCTAGAATTTGAAGATCGAGGATCATCCGAGGATGATCGATTGAGTCATATTCAAAGTAAAAAGAGTAGAAGTGTTGGAGATCGGGGAGATAAAAAAGAAATAAGAAGATCGGAAGGTAGCAGATCTGAAGTTCATGGATCGAAAATCAGTAAAAAATTTCATATACTGGACGATCAAATTCAGTGACTGGTGAATAAAGATGGCGGAGAAAAAGTTGAGGAAGTGATGAATCAAAAACCATTTGCTAAAGATATTATGTTAGCACCATTGCCGCGCAATTTTAAACTTCTGACATTTACGATGTATGATGGAAGCACGGATCCAATGGAACATCTTGTTCAGTTCAATTCTGTTATGATGCTGGCAGGTAATTCCGATGTTTTAAAGTGTCAATCCTTTCCATCCTCGTTGAAAGGATCTGCAACAACTTGGTTCTTCAGTTTACTACCAGATTCTATTAAAGATTTTAAAGACTTGACGAAAATATTCTTGTCCAGATTCCAAAGTAGTATGAAGAGTAGTAAGACTGTTGATAATTTGGTTGCAATTCGCCAAAAATCAGGGGAATCAGTTCGAAGTTATATGAAGAGGTTCAATCAAGAATCGATTCAGATTAAGAACTTGAATGAAGCAGTGGCGTATGATGCTATGTTTAGAGGTCTGACGGATGAGCATTTATTAGAATTCCTAATCATGAACAAGCCGGCAAATATTGCAGAGTTGACGACTCGCTGTAACCAATATGCAAATATGAAAGACATTCTTCAAGCGAGAAAAGAAACTCATGGCAATGGAGGTAAAAGGAAAGAGGATGGAGTCATGAGATCTGATCAGAGGGATCAGAGAGATCAGAGGAATAGCAGGAATTTTTCAAGAAATGGTCCTGATCGTCAATTCAGAAGGGATATTCCAAGGCCATTCCAGGAAAATTATACTCCTCTCAATACTAGAAGGTCGGAAATTCTGATGCGAATTCAACATCAGGGAATTATAAAGTTGCCATTACCAATGATAGCAAAGGCAGATGAGAGGAATCCGAATAGATTTTGTAGATATCTCAGGGATCATGGTCATGATACTGATGATTGCAGAATTTTGAAAAATGAAATTGAACGATTAATCAGTCAGGGAAGATTGGATCAATTTGTTCAAAGGAGAAACGGAGGTAACAGAAGGAATGTTGCTGATCAGCCAAGAAGATGGAATAACCAAACACTAGCAAGGGAAGATCGGCCGAAGGGAGATTTTCAATATAACTCTCCAGATGAAAATGCTAAACAACAGGAAAATCAGCAAGTTCAACTGAAGCAGTCTCCTGTCATGATCATCTTGGGGAGTTTAGAGTTGAATTCAATTTCAAAGTCTAAGGCACATGCCAGGTATGTAAGTGCTGTTGAATCTCATGTTATTCCTAGAAGAATCAAAATGATGAAGGAGATAGTTTTCACAGAGGAGGAGATGGAGGGAATTCAGGAACCACATGATGATGCCATTGTGGTAGTTGAGGTGGCAAGTAGGGATATTCACAGGGTTCTAGTCGATACGGGGTCTTTTGTAGACATAATGTCTTATGAAGCTTTTCAGTAATTGAAGTTGGATACAGCAAGATAAAGCCTTGCGGTACAAGACTATTTGGATTTTCTGGAGAATCTACTTCGGTAGAAGGAACTGCGGAGTTAACAATAACATTGGGAACACATCCACAAACAGTAACAACGATTACTAAATTCTTGTTGATAAAAAGTTTCGGCATACAATATAATTTTGGGAAGACCAACGTTAAATGCTATTGGGGCAGTAGTTTCGACAAGACATTTGAAGGTCAAATTCCCAACTGAAGGAGGTATTGGAGAATGCAAATCTGATCAGAAAACTTCGAGGCAAAGCTATACAACCATTTTGAAAGATTCGAAGGCACAAGGTAAGGCACTTGCTCTTACTGTGGAAGTTATGGATAACAGGGATGAAGAAAAAATTCAAAGAGGTGAACCAGTAGAAGAGTCGGAGAAAATTTGTTTTGGTTTGGAAAATCCAGAGAAAGGAACCATGATTGGAGCTGATTAGAGCAGTCAGGACAAAGACCGATTAACAGAATTTCTTCAGCAAAATGCAGATGTCTTCGCTTGGTCAGCACAAGATATGCCAAGTTTGAGCAGAGAAGTGGTGGAACATTGTTTTTGGATAGATAAATCTATCAAGCCAGTGAAACAAAGGCGAAGGAATTTCTCATCAGAAAAGCATGATGCAATTAAAGTTGAAGTGGACAGGCTCAGAAAATCTAAGTTTATTGAGCAAATTGAATGTCCTCAATGGCTGGAAAATGTAGTAATGGTGAAGAAACATAATGGAAAATGGCGAATGTGTGTAGATTATATTGATTTGAACAAGGCATGTCCCAAGGATTACTATCCTTTGCCACAAATTGATCAGTTGATTGATGCTACATCAGGTTAGCAAATGTTAAGCTTTATGGATGCTTATTCTGGTTATAATCAAATTCTTATGAAATAGGAGGACCAACCCCACACAGCATTCATGACGAATCGGGAAAGCTATTGTTATAAGGTTATGCCTTTCGGATTAAAAAATGCTAGTGTAACGTATCAAAGGGCAATGAATAAGTTGTTTGCTGATCAGATTGGAAGGAATGTGGAGGTTTATGTTGGATGATCTTCTCGTAAAATGTCAATTCAGATCTAATCATCTCACTGATCTAAGGGAGTGCTTTGATGTACTCAAAAGGAATGGAATGAGACTCAATCCTGAAAAGTGTGCATTTGGAGTTTTGTCCGGTAAATTCCTTGGTTATATGGTTACACAGAGGGGTATTGAGGCAAATCCAGAGAAAATCAGGGCCATCATGAATATGATGGCACCCAGCAGTATGAAGGAAATTCAAAGTTTAACAGGAAGAGTTGCGGCATTAAGCAGATTTATATTAAAATCAGGAGATAAATGCGCACCATTCTTCAAGGCGTTGAAAAATCTAAATGCACTCAACGAATTCAAATGGTCAGAGGACTGTCAAAATTCATTTGAAGAGCTAAAGAGGAGGCTGACCAGTCCACCAGTTCTATCTCGACCAAAGCCAGGAGAGATCTTGCAAATATATTTATCTTCTTCGAAGGTACTGTCCAAAATCCTATCTACTTTGTAAGTCATACATTGTTAGATGCAGAATCTAGATATCCGGAATTTGAAAAACAGGCTTTAGCTTTAATAATAGCGACCGAGAAGCTTAGACCTTATTTTCAGGCTCATCCAATTATTGTTCTTACTAACTGGCCTTTAAAGAAAATACTACATAAGCCTGATCTGGCGGGGAGAATGGTATCATGGGCAGTAGAGCTAACAGAACATGATATAGATCATTAGCCCAGAACTGCGATAAAGGCACAGGTTTTGGCTGATTTTATTGCTGAAAGTATTTCATCACCGGAGGAGGAAAAAGATTCCAATGAGGTGTCTTCTGGGTGGACTTTACATGTAGATGGATCAAGTCATTCTCAGGGATCAGGAGCAGGGGTGATTTTACAAAGTCCGTTCGGATTTGTAATTCAGAATGCACTCCGATTTAATTTTCACGCTTCAAACAATGAAGCTCTTATTGCAGGTTTGCAACTGGCTAGATCCCTCTGTGTACAGAGCATTGAAGTAAAAAGTGATTCCGAGCTGGTGGTCAGTCAAAGTTACGAAGTGTATGATGCGAAGGATGATCGGATGGTCAGTTATCTTAAGAAGGTATGGCAATGTAAGGAGTGGTTTTCACAATTCTCAATCATCAGGGTATCCCGAAATCAAAATAATGAAGCAGATTCTCTGGCGAAGTTGGCATCTGCGAAATCTACTTCTATACCACAAGCTGTATATTTTGAGGAGCTAGATATCCCAGCATATTCAGATCCAGAGATAATGGAAATTGATGCAGAAGTATCTTGGATGGATCCTATTGTACAGTATCTTAAAGATGGTATTCTTCCTGAAGATAGGGAAAGGGCTAGAACTGTGAAAAGAAGAGCTGCTAGGTTTATTCTAAAGAATGAACTGTTATATAAAAGAACAGTTTCTGGGCCACTTTTGAAATGTTTGGGACCATTTGATGCACGATATGCTTTGTTAGAGGTCCATGAAGGAATCTATGGAAGTCACTTAGGTGGGAACGCTTTGGCTTATAAAGTTCTAAGACAAGGATTTTATTGGCCACGGATGCAATCTGAAGCAATTGAGTATGTAAGGAGATGTCATCAATGTCAGATTCATGCACCAATTTAGAGCCAGCCAGCAGAACAACTAACATCAATTCTTAATCCCCTTCCATTTGCTATGTGGGGTATGGATTTGTTAGGGCCATTTCTTGTTACAACTGGAGGGAAAAAGTTCGTGGTGGCCGCAATTGATTATTTCACGAAGTGGGTAGAAGCAGAAGCCTTGGCCACGACTACCACGAATCAAATCGAGAAGTTCTTTAGAAATCATGTCATATTCAGATATGGCCTGCCAAAGATTCTACTGACTGATCACGGACCACAATTTGACAATGAAAGATTCAAGGAATTTTGTGCAGATTATCATATTGAATGCGAGCACTCATTTGTGGCATATCCTCAATGCAACGGTCAAATTGAGGTAACCAACTGAACACTTCTGCAGGGAATAAAAAGGAGTCTGGATGAGGCACATAGCTTGTGGATCGATGAACTACCTCATGTACTATGGGCGTATAGGACTACAGTCAGGACACCAACAGGAGAAACACCTTTCAGACTTGCATATGGGTCTGAGGCATTGGCTCCAGTGGAGGTTATGGTGGGATCAAACACATATGAAGGATTTGATCCAGTAACTAATGAAGAAGGGTTGAGGGCAAATCTTGAATTCTTAGATAAAGTTAGAGAAAAAGCATTATACCGCAATATAGAATATCAGATGAGAAAAGCGGCGTACTACAACGCTCGAGTCAGACCTAAATCTTTTAGAGTGGGAGATTTGGTTTTAAGAAAGAAGTCGGCATCAGATCCAAGAAATTGTGGAAAGCTTTCTGCAAACTTGGAAGGGCCATATGTGGTAACAAAAACTGTGAGCAGAAACACATATTGGCTAAAAGATGCTCAATGGGAGTTGTTTGAAACGACCGTGGAATGTAATTCACCTCAAGAAATATTATCAATAGAAAGGAGGCGGGATTTTCTGGTATTCTTGAAGAAATCATCTTATTAATCGTGGTCGTCAAAAGTTTCTTCTTTATTTAGTCCCAATGATATTTTTGCGAACTAGTTATCTGATCATGCCTTTCAACGCTGATCCAGGGTCATTCCTTCCGAGGGTGATCCCGACTTTCCGAAGTTAGGCTCAAGTGGCCAGCCTTTCGAGGTCTAATCATGCCTTTCAACGCTGATCCAGGGTCATTCCTTCCGAGGGTGATCCCGACTTTCCGAAGTCAGGCTGAAGTGGCCAGCCTTTCGAGGTCTGATCATGCCTTTCAACGCTAATCCAGGGTCATTCCTTCCGAGGGTGATCCCGACTTTCCGAAGTTAGGCTCAAGTGGCCAGCCTTTCGAGGTCTAATCATGCCTTTCAACGCCGATCCAGGGTCATTCCTTCCGAGGGTGATCCCGACTTTCCGGGTTAGGCTCAAGTGGCCAGCCTTTCCAGGTCTGATCATGCCTTTCAACGCTGATCCAGGGTCATTCCTTCCGAGGGTGATCCCGACTTTCCGAAGTTAGGCTCAAGTAGCCGGCCATCCGAGGCCTGATTATGCTAGCTGATCAGAATCATTCCTTCCGAGGGTGGTCCCGACTTTTCGTAAGTCAGGCTCAAGTAGACAGCCTTCCGAGGCCTGGTCATGCTTTTCGAAGTTGATCACGGATCATTCCTTCCGATGGTGGTCCCGACTTTTCGTAAGTCAGGCTCAGGTAGGCAGGTCATGCTAAGCTAATCACGGATCATTCCTTCCGAGGATGATCCCGACTTTCCGAAGTCAGGCTCCAGTAGCCATCTCTCTAAGTCAGCCTTTTGATCGAGAGCAATGGAGTTAATCAATAAAACAACTCAAGGAGCAGATTATATGGAGGATTATTTATCGAAAGCTCAAAGATTTTTTGCAGACCATTAACTGAGAATATCTGATTAGCTATTAAGGTTTTCATCAACTATTTTCTCTTCAGAAATATCTCATCAAAAGCTAATAAAGAATACAAGTTTGATCAGAAGTATATATCTAATCAAATATGCGATGGTCAGAAGATGATAGCCAATATTATAAAAGATACTATTCTGTCAAAGCCAAAAGGACCAAAAGAAAGGAAGAAAATTTCATTAATATAAAATAGACAAATTCAAAAGCCTCATATGCTGAAGAGGTAAACAAAAGGAAGGAAAAAGGAACCCTTTAATGAATCTCCTACAATAGCTAGCTAGTCCTAGAAAACTCCTTATTTTAGTCACATTAGATGGTCTAGCCCAATCCATTACAACTTGGACTTTGCTGGAATCCACCATTATACCTTCAGCTGAGATCACATGTCTTAAGAACACAACCTTATCAAGCAAAAATTCACACTTTTTAAACTTAGCATAAAGCTTCTCATTTTTTAGAGTTTGTAGAACTACTCTCAAATTCTCCTCATGCTCTTCATTACTCTTTGAATCTATCAATATATCATCAATAAAGACAATAACATATTCATTCAGGATATATGGAACACCCTATTCATTAAATCCATAAAGCCTGCCGATGCATTAGTCAACCCAAAAGGCATAACAAGAAACTCATAATGTCTGTATCTAGTCCTGAAAGCAGTCTTTGGCACATCTTCTTCCCTCACCCTCAATTATTGATAGCCTAATATCAAATTAATCTTAAAGAATACCTTTGATCCTTGTAGTTGATCAAACAAGTCATCAATCCTAGGTAAGGGGTACTTGTTCTTGATAGTAACTTTGTTCAATTCCCTATAGTCAATGCACATTCTCAATCTCCCATCCTTTTTCTTCACAAATAGGATTAGGGTTCTTCAAGGAGATACACTAGGTCGTGTGAATCCCTTATCCAACAGTTCTTGCAATTGTTCTTTCAATTCCTTCAATTCTTTTGGAGCCATTCTATATGGAGCTTTAGGTATTGGAGTTGTACCAGGGATAAGTCCGATGGCAAATTCCACTTCTCTTTCTGGTGGTATCCTTGATAAGTCTTCTAGAAAGACATAAGGAAATTCTTTCACCAATGGTGCTTTAGGTAAAGCCACCCCAATTACTTCTAAATCTTGCATAGAAGCTGAATACCCTTGGCATCCCTGCCTGAGCAAACTCTTGGCTTGAATAGCTGAGATCATTCTTGTTGGGGAAGACATTATTTTCAGTCCTGAGAATTGGATCTCAAGCTCCTCTACGGGTCTTACTGTCACCATCCTCTCATAACACAACACACTAACATGATTTGCAACTAGCCAGTCCATTCCAAGAATCATCAAAATCCTTCTAATTTATAACTATCAGATCAGCCCTCAACTTTCTTCCCTCATAGTCTAGTTCGAACAATTCAACTATTTCAGTTGCTTCCATTACACTACCAGATGGTGTAGCTACATATAACAAATAATCCATTGGTTGAAGTTCCAGTCTCAATTTCAAAGCAAAACTACGTGATATAAATGAGTGGGTAGAACTAGAATCAAAGAAGGTGTATGCAATCTCATCAGCAATTCTAAACGTTCCTGGTATCACAGTAAACCAATATAACATATCAAAACAACAAAGCAAGAATTTCAGCTATTAATCCATTTAATATTTCATTTCATTAAACATAAACATTATTAACTAAATTAATAGCATAAACATCATACCTACAACTACTGTCTGAGAGTCCTTAGCCTGCTTTTGGGTCACAGTAAAAAGCCATCCAGGGTGTTTAGCCCTATGGGAATCTTCAATTTCCTTTCCCTTTCTAGATCCTTGGACCCCAAATTTTCCTTTTTACCCTTGTTTCAGCTGCTTTACCAAAAAGGGCAATCTCTAGCTAAAGGGCCTTCCTCCCCACACTTGTAACAAAAAAATGTGTCAGAAAGGCACCTCCCCCAATGCTTCCTTCCACACTTTGACAAGTTTTCTTCTCTTGTGGCTGCTTGGCTTGGGGCCTTTTCCCTTGACCTGTCACAAATTTCTTTCTAAATCCTCCAAATTTAAAAGGCCTTTGGCCATCCCCTTCCCTTTCTCTTGCGCCTTTGTCTTCTCGATGCTTTCATATATTTGAGATCGATGCACTACATCAGTATATGTCCTCAACTGAAGAACACCCACAGACCTCTGTGTATCAGCCCTAAGCCCTCGCTCAAACTATCGACCCTTCATTTCTTCAGTGCTTATCATATGAGGTGAATATTTAGAGAGTTCCTCAAGTTTCCTTTCATAATCGATAATTGACATGGGCCCTTGCTTCAAATTTATGAATTCAGATATCTTCTTGGTCTTCACATGTGGAGGAAAATACTTTCTATTGAATTCTTCCTTAAATATAATCGATGTAATTTCTCCATGTGCAACCAAAATGATAGGTTTAGTTGCTTCCCACCATGCATATGCTTCACCAATAAGCATATATGTGGCACACATCACCTTTTGAGAATCAATACACGTGATGGCATCACAAGCTTTTTCCATATCCCTGATCCACCGTGTAGCAATAAGAGGACCAATGCTATCTCCTTTAAATTCCTTCTCATTAAATTTCTTGAAATTCCTTAGGACTCTTAAATCATCTTCAAAATCTTCCTCAGTTTCCCTTTTTCTTCTTTTGCTTCCACCCTCAACTACTTGAGTAACTTGATCTACATGATCAACTTGTCTTTGTACCGCACTAGTTAAATTTCTAAGTGCTCCCAAAAATTCTCCAATCTAGGTTGCACCACCAAGGGCTGGATTAACTGTTGGATTTGGGGTAGGAACCCTAGCTTCTCCTCCTATCCCCTAGCTAGCTCCTTCACTTTCCGGTATTGAAGCCATGTCTTGTTACCAAAAAATCTCCACAAACGCTCATAAATCACAATTCATAATTCCTCTTTCACATAACTTAGCTTGATAATTGTAGAAATATCATCATATCTCAATTCTACAATTACAAATAATCATTCTTTTCAATTTACCATCACAATCTATGACATTACATAATCAATCCTTTTATTGGTTTTTCATCTTTTCTCATTAGTCAAATCCTAAATATTACCAGTCAAACAACTGATTCTCAAGTCGTCCATTCACTGGAACAAAATTAACTTTCTCCTAGACTAAGCCTTCCTCTTAAATTTCAATATCATCGGTCATTCTAGTCTACAAAATATAATGCTTTGATATCACCTCTATCACGACCCCAGATTTCACAAGCTTGGTGGGGCCCACATTACTAATTTCCAACCAGGGCACCTGATAGATCCTCTCAGTATCAACCTGTTTATAACCACTAAAAAAAATAATAAATTAAACATTTCCAAGGACTAAGACAAACTTGCTTAGTAGTTTGACTCATAAACATATGTTATAGTCCAAAGTCCTGTTATGTTTTCATTAAGACTTTCAACAATACCTAGTTAACTACATACAATCTCAAAGGAAATATATACATCCACAATCCATTTAAGTTGCCACAAAAAGAAAAAAGAGTTTCCACCTTCAACTTTAAAGGCGTTATTGGGTGGCAACACCCTTGCCATTGTCATGTATCCGAGGACTTGTCAACATTTACAATAGTGAGCCCAGTAAGCAATATAGGCAACCATGTAATTTTTTTTATTTTTTTATTTTTTAAGTCAGGCAATTCATCATGCATCCATTAGCACATCAAAGTCATATAGCATTATGCATTCCAATTATCTTTTCATTTTTCTTTTTCTTTTTCTTTATTAAACCATACCTAAGTGCTACTTGTAGAGAGGACAACTTTAGTCTAAACCACACAAGTGGCATCAGTCTCAGTCTCAATCTTAGAGGTTCTCATTAAGAGATTCTCTTTTTAGTCTTTTGGCACAAGACCAGGTGTTCTCCACAAGAGGCCATCATCGGTCTAGTCTATCTTTCTACTTTTCAATCTTGCTTCATGCCCTCCCATTTGGGTACACTAAGTACCAGGACTTACAGAAGCCATCAACATTTTATTTCTTTCTTTATTCTTATATTTCCTCCATTTTTCTATCCACTTTTCAAGTCTTGCTTTATGCCCTACCATTTGGGTATACTAAGTACCAGGACTTACAAAAACCATTAGCATTTTATTTCTTTCATTATATTCAATTTCAGTATTGCATTACTATACCTTTTCCATTTCAATGTACCTCTTGCATTTCAATCATTACTTAGCCTTATCTAAATAGGACTTGACACAATTCATACAATCCAATCATTTAAATAAGAAAACAAGATAATTCTAAATTTAACAAACATAAGCATCATTTCAAAGTCCTAATTTAACACCTCAATAATACTACCACATTTCAGTTCAAGCATTTCAATCAAGTTCTTAAGCTGTTATTTGATCCCATCCATTTCTATTCTATTCACAAGACAATATATCATGCATTTCCATAAGTTGCGTAACTTAATAAATAAGGTAGATTTTATATTATCATGTGAATGCTTCTTGTATAGTAAGTGGAATCACTCACTTATAACATACATAGGTTGGTCAATATTACTTACCTATTCCTGTTCCATGTTTGGCTCTCGATCTTGCCTCAATTAAAATTCAGTATTCTCTCCTATATTTCAAATAATCCTTGGCTATTTCAATTCATGCGGAAACTAAGGTTTCCCCTTTACTTTCTCTCTCCTCCTTTCTCTCTCTCTCTCTTCTCCCTCTCTTTCTCCTCTTAGTGTTCTCTCTCTCCTCTTCACTTCTCCTCTCTCTCTGTACTTCTCTCTTTCTCTTCTCTCTCCACTCCACTTCTCTCTTTTACGTAGAACTGCCTCCTTCTCTTTGATTCTTTTCTTTACCTTATCAAAGTTATTTATATAAATAATAATATGGAGTGAAGACACCACTTAGGTGTCACTTCCTCTCCTTTTTATAAATCTCATATGTACATGCATTAGAAGACACTTAATTGTCTTCCACGTGAGGAGGTGGGAGAGAGAGGGAGGGGGGTGTCATCTCCTCCTTCTCTCTCCTTAACTTTTTTATTTTATTTTATTATAATATACTGTAAGTTATATATATATATATATAACTAAATAATTAGAGGGCTTCTTTATGGGCTTGTGGGCCCACTCTATTTCCTTACACAAAGCCCACATAGGGATGCAAAAATTAATATCTCCAGGTTCAAAAAATTATGCCGATCATTTCCTTATTTTCAATTCAGTCTAATTCCATCGTTGTGGGACCCATAAGCGATTTTGGGTCTCAACCAAAATACTAATTGGAATCTAGTTCCATTTGAACTATCATTTAATTACACTAGAACCATTTGGTCAAACCATTGACACATGATCCAACCACCATAATCCTTTAATAATCTTGAGGATTAAAACATTCCCACACAATGATAAAATAAGAATATAAAAAGATGCGGGGCATCACAATAGGAGCCACAAATCATATGAAAAGTTCATTCTCCTTTTTCTTATATTATTCTCCGACATCCTGAAAAGATAAAGTTCGAATTGATGATGGTTCCTATTCTTCCATTGCTGGAAAGTGGACCATTCAGTATTCTCCATCACTTTCTTTGTCTAAAGTTTAAATGTTCCCTTTTTCTTTACTAACTTTTTCTCTATCGGTAATCTTATACATGACTTGAATTGTAGAGTGATTTTTCCCCCCATCTTATTGTGTCTTCCAGGATTTGGTAATGGAGAAGGAGATTAGATGTGGTAAACTATACTAGACAATGGACTTTATCTGTTGGAGCCAATTGGAGGATCTACTTCTGCTCTGTTTGCGTCTTCTAATCAGGTCCATTCAATAATATCAGACCTTCATCAGTGGCATTGTAGGCTAGGTCACCCCCCCTCTAAGAACTCTAAAGAAAATATTTCCTAACTTAGTATCTTCTTGTAACAAGGATGAATTTTTTTGTGAAGCCTGCATTTTGCAAAGCAGACTCATTCTACTTATTTATCTTTTCTTCATAATAGAAAATATATTCCATAGGTCCTTTGTTACTTTTATTGATTGTCACTCTCGTTCTACATGGATTTACTTTTAAAACAAAAAAAAAAAAAAAAAAAATTGAGATTTTTCGATGATTTTGTGATTTTCATAATATGACTAAAACTTAGTTCAATGTCACTGTGAAGATGCTTCGTAGTGACAATGGCATGTAATATATTGATGGTGAATTTTAGAGACATCTCTCTAACTCTGGCATAATACACCAGACCAGTTGTGTTGATACGGTTGCCCAAAATGAGGTTGTTGAAAGGAAGAATTGGCATCTTTTAAAGATAGCCTGTTCAATTAGGATTGCTATGAATGACCCTGACCAATACTGGAGTGATGTTATATTCACTGCCTCTTACTTTTTGAATAGGATGCCCAGTGGAATACTTGGTTCTAAATGTCCTAAAGAGATTCTTTAGGGAGCCTCTTCTTTTGTTATTCCCCTAAAGATTTTTGGATGTGTATTTTATGCCAGAATTACAGCCCACCAGAATAAGCTAGCCCCCTGTGGTCTACATTGCATGTTTCTGGGGTATTCTGCTACTCAAAAAGGGTACAAATGTTATCATCCTCCTTCTAGAAAAACCATTGTGTCCATGGATGTAATTTTTAATGAGTCTTGCCCTTACTATACACCTCTCCAAGGGGAGATTCTTAGAGGAGAGGTGTTCTTTCCACCTCTAGACCTTCTTATCACACACTTAGACTATCACACACTACTACAACACAACTTAGGAGTTCAAGAAGAGTTTTCGGACCAAGGGGAGACTTTGGCCAGTATACCTGAGGAGTCTAATTCTTCCCCTTTGTTTTTTGAACCATGTGAAGAACCTGGCCAGGGTAAGACCACTCCTATGAGGTACACTATTGAGGTATTTCAAAACAAGATTGCCTAGAATAAGTAGGTGCAGACTTATCAGAGGAAGAATTACAATCGGCCAAAGCAAGTGGAGAAAAGTGACATGGTACCACTTGAATCCCTTGCTCCATAATCATATTCTATTGTTCCCCCTAAGGTATCTTCTTCTGATCTTCCTATTGCAGTTAGAAAAAGAGTTCGATCTTGTACTCAATATCCCATAGCTAAACATGTTTCATATGACTTTTTTTTTTTTCCTGACTCTTACCATGCTTTTTATATCCTCTCTATCAACTATTTTTGTTCCTAAAAATTGGTAGGAAGCCTATGTTGATAAGAGATGGGAGGTAGCTATGGTAGAGGAAATGCAGACAATGAAGAAAAATGATACTTGGGAGTTGATTACATTTCTTCTAGGAAAAACACCATTGGGCGTGGGGGTGTTTGTCATTAAACAAAATATGGATGGATTCGTCAACAGGTTGAAGGCTAGACTAATTGCAAAGGGGTTTACTCAGACATATGGGATTGATTATCAGGAGACTTTTGCCCCTGTTGCAAAATTGAATATTGTAAGAGTTCTATTATCTGTAGCTATGGCCAAAGATTAGAACTTGTACCAACTAGACGTAAAAATGCCTTCTTGCATGGGGAGTTGGAGAAAGAAGTCTATATAGAAATCCCACATGGTTTCTTTGATGACAATACTGTAGGGAAAGTTTGTAGAGTGAAGAGGTCAATTTATGGGTTAAAACAACCTCCTAGATGTTGGTTTGGATGGCTCTAGAAGGTAGTGACCTCTATTAGGTATAAACAAAGCAATACTAATTATAAATTGTTTGTCAAGAAGTTAGATATCAATATCACACTTCTCATTGTTTATATGGACGATATTGTCATCATAGGGAATGATGGTAAGGAAATTCAAAGGTTGAAGGACTTTCTTAGCAAAGAGTTTGAGATTAAGGATCTAGGGAAGTTATAGTTACTTCCTAGGGATTGAAGTGGCTCGATCAAAGAAAGGTATATACCTATCCTAGAAGAAGTATGTCCTAGATTTATTATTATAAGTGGGAATGTTGGAGTGTAAAGTAGTTGATAACCCCATTGTAGTTGATAACCCCATTGAGGCTGAAACTAAACTTAAGGAGAAAGAGGGAGAACCAATGGACAAAGGAAGATATCAAAGGGTAGTAGAAAAGCTTATTTATTTGTCTCACACCAGGCCAATCATTGCTTATGTCATAGGGATAGTGAGCCAATTCATGAATAATCCATAAGCTCATATGAAGGCTATTATTAGAATACTGTAGTATTTGAAGGGAATTCCTGAAAAAAGAATACTTTTGTCACCCACTAATAATCTCAGGGTATAAGCATACACTAACATAGACTAGGCTAGATCTTCTGACAAAAATTTAATTTCAAGTTACTATACCTTTGTTGAGGGTAATCTTGTTACTTGGAGGAGTAAGAAACAAAATGTAATAGCTTTATCCAATACTGAAGCTGAATATAGAGCTATGGTTCATGGAGTTTGTGAGCTACTATAGTTGAAAGGCCTTAGAAGATATTGGAATCCAAGTTCCAAACCCTATGATGCTATATTGTGATAATAAAGTTGCCATTAGTATTGCCAATATTCTTATACAACATGATCAAACTAAATACATTAAAATTGACAGGTTTTTTGTTAAAGGAAAATTGGAACAAGGGCTCATCTGCATGTCTTTTGTAAGATTCAGAGACTAATTAAGTGACAAATATTTTCACTGAGGGTTTGAAGGAAATTGAAGGAAGGACATTTCCTTCCTATTGTAAACAAGTTAGGTATGACTAATATCTATGCCTTAACTTGAGGGAGAGTGTTGGTTGAGTTCTCCTAGGAGTTCAATTCTGTTAAAATTTCAGTTCATGTAGTTTTCTATTTCTTGTTATCCAAGTAAAGGTATTTATATAATAGTTCTCTTTTCACCTTCTTATAAATAGAAGGCTTGAGATCACACTGATCTATTATGCCATTCTATCATAATCGTTTGTCTCAATAGGTGAGGAAATTTTGCTTTTTGGAACTAGGTTGATTTCCAAAAACTCTTATCACCTTGATTTCCTACGTTAAATAGGAATAGTTCTTTAGAAGCAATAAGAATAACTTTTTGTCAACCCTAAGAGTTACTACCTATTCTTGTATGTATCCTTTCTGTTAAACATTCATATACCTAGTAGAATTCATAGCCCTATATAACTGGCCATCTTTTTCTGCTTATCAGATTGAATCTTTCAAAGAATAACTCAAAATGCAGAATCAAAGATGTGGCTACCCAAAAGAATCAGTCTGAAATGTTTGAATTGAAACCAATTGAAGCAATATAGTGTAACAATTTGCTCCCTGTGCACGAGTCATGACTTGTATTTTTCTGCATCTGCAGATGATAGCGATTTTAGCAATGATTATTTTAGCACTCCCATTGATTGGATACCAGGCATAAGAGATATCCGGGTGAAGGACTTTCCAGTCTATACAAGAAAAAGTGATCCCTACGACTTAATGCTTGATATCATGGGACAGGGAGCACAGTATTGTTTGACAGCTTCAGCCATTATACTCAACACATTCGATGACTTGGAATTTGAGGTACTTAATGCAATTGCGTGCAAGCATGCTCACATTTATACCATTGGTCCACTACCAATGCTTGGCCAGAATTTACTAAAAAGTGAAGCGAACTTGGGGACAAGCCTTTGGAAAGAGAACTCCGAATGCCTCAAGTGGCTGGACAACATGGAGCCTAACTCTGTTTTATATGTTAATTTTGGAAGTGTGGCGTTTATGACAGATCAACATTTAAGAGAGTTTGCATGGGGGCTGGCAAACAGCAAGTATCCATTTCTGTGGATCATTCGACCTGATGTAGTGATGGGCGAAGCAGCAACCTTGCCAGAAGAGTTTGTGGAAGATACCAAAGATAGAGGTTTTCTTGCAAGCTGGTGCCCACAAGCCCAAGTGCTCTCCCACTCTTCAGTAGGAGGGTTTCTCACACATTGTGGATGGAATTCTACATTGGAAAGCATATGCGGCGGAGTACCAATTCTTTGCTGGCCATTCTTTGCAGATCAGCAACCAAATTGTCGATATGCTTGCACCACTTGGGGGATGGGCATGGAGATCGGCAATGATGTAAAGCGTGAAGAAGTTGAAGCTCTTGTTAAAGAATTGATGGAAGGAGAGAAGGGCAAGAAAATTAGGATAAATGCCTTAAATTGGAAAAAGAAAGCAGAAGCAGCTACCCAACAAGGAGGGTCTTCTTACTCTAATTTTGATAGATTGATCAGCGAGGTCCTCCAGCGAAACAGTTAATGCAATGTTGTGGCAGGCGGAACAACTTCTACATGTGGTGTACCATATGCAGCTTCACATATTGGTCAGATGGCATCACAAGCTCTTTCATCTCCTGCCTTGCTCTCTAAGTACTATAAATGGAAGTTCTCATCTTATTCTGCATTATGGTTGTAAATGTGAATCTGTTATGTATTGTACCTCGGTGAACTTTGGACTGGATTGTGGTTTTGACATTTTATGAAAATGTCTCCCATGGCTCCCATGGTCTTAGTTTAATGGTGTTGTACTGTGAGTTTATGACTTTATGGGTAGGTAAGTTATACTTCAATTTTTCTGTTTGGGGTGAATAGGGTGAACTTGTAGTTACTTGAGGGTATACATGTAATTACTTATTTTATGTATTGTAAATAGAACGTAGCTTGGCTTTTGCTCTCTTGACTCAGATGCCATTATTTCCCAAATCGTTGATTCCATCTTATGGTTTATTCTTATTTTTTGCTCTCTGTTCAATTGAATTCAAATTCTGTTGACGAAAATGTTGCTTCTATCTTTTTAGCAGAAAATTAATTTATGAAGTTTTTGCTGCACTAATATTTTTAGTCCACTAAAAATTAAATTTCATCAGCAATGCAGGTTATACTCAAGCCATATTAAGTTTTGCTGTTTTACTAGTCCTTTTTAATTGTATCAACCAGGTGGGGAGAGTTGCCAATCAGCTTACACATTGGACTTGGGGACCAAATCAAAGTGTTAAGTATGGAAAACTATCAGGACGATATTTTAACCAATGGATAGCTTTATTTCTTTTCAATCCTGGCAATATGATGACTTGTTAAAGAAAGAAAGATAGTTGTAGTAGAAGTGCATATGAAGGATGTTTTTGTTTATAGAGCTTTGCAGGGTGGTTTCGTGGATGTAAGCTTTGTAGGTTAAATCAGTGCATGCTGTATGCACATAGACATGATTCTTTCAGTTTACAGCTCTGTTATAATGAGTTAATTGAGTCTTTCAGTTCTCAGTGGCATCACCTGAAGCTTCAGTGGAGGGAGCTGCACTGCATAACCTCATCCTCCTCTGTAAGAGGCAAAGGAAAAATGGCATCCTCTCCTGCTTGAAAAAAAAAAAAAAAAACTCCTACAGCAATATAATGGCCCAGATGCAGTCTAAGGGGCCTGATAGATTTCTGAATTGAAAAAATACCTGACAGATTGCCAGAGTTGAAGCATGACACTGATAGTGCTGGTGATGGTGATGCTACCCAGAATATTCTCCCGCTCCCTCTCCCTCTCTCTCTCTCTCTCTCTCTCTCTCTCTCTCTCTCTCTCCCCCCCCCCAATTCATTCACAAGTATTAGACGTGATAAGGATAATTTTTCATTTCTCTAGTTGTCTCTAATTTGAATTATTTTCATATTATTTTCTACTCCTAGTTGAATTCTTTCCATACCATCTCATCATTTTATTTCATCAATATCCTAATTTGGTTTGATTGGTTTCTCTATTGAAACATTTCCATACGTTGTATTTCCATTCAAATATTTTTGTATTTTATATCTTCCTTTAATTGTTTATAGTTACCTAACAACATGGGATGTATGTTGCTTATATATAGCAGCCTAAAACACGATTCTACATCTTAATTAGCCACATCTTCTTCTTCCTCATCTTCTATCTCCTATTCAATGGCTATCAATACTAAGTTTGCTGATTTGGATTCCTTTTCTCCATATTTCCTTCATAACTCAAACAATCCGAGTGCCATTTTGGTCACCTGACCATTGAAGGGTAATAATAATCCGACTTGGCAACGTGCTATGCATATGACTCTCGAGCAAAAAAAACATCCTTATCACACCTAAAAAACAAGAACTTCTTGACACCTTTTTAGGAGGCAAAAATACCAAGTAATTGGCTAATTCAGGTGCATTCTTCCAGATGGTATACTATCATGTGGTACTTTATATTAATTTGCTTGTGTTTTATGATAGTTTGGTAATTTATTTCCTAGAGTTTGTAGCAGGTTTTGAGTGACTTTCCTTGTTTACTTGTATGTTAGATTCTCCTACAGCATGGACTGATCCTTGTACTAATTGAATGGCAATAGATGGAGCAACAGCTTCACAAATTGATGCGTAGAAAGACCATTTTTTCTGTTAATGTTGGATGGATCTGCAAGGATTAGTCGAATGTGACCCAGGACCACAAAGCATAGCCTTTATGGAAAAGTGGTAAAGAAATGTTATGGCCAAATGATTTAGTTCGAATTCTGGGATAAGTTTCTAATTTATTTTAGTTATAGAGCTGATAACATGAATTATTTGGTTACACTTGCACTAGAGGAAATTGAAAAAGATACATAGTACTTGTGTTGACTAACTATTTCGGTGGAATAAAATTAGTTTCTGATTCTTGTGAAAATTAAGAAGAAAATAGATAAGATAAGACACCAGATTGTTTATGAGGTTTGGGAAATGCCTACGTCCTCAGAGCTCATGTGATGCCCAGATATATTATTAAAGAGAAATAAAATAAATCACAAAACAGACTTATAACTACTGAGAAAGGATATATACATTGCAAGGATCAAAATCCTTCACAGAATCGCTACAAAAGCACCTTCAATTCACCGAAAAATCATCTCTACTAGAAGAAAAGAAGAAGAGCTCGAAACCCTCATGTAACCTTTGCGATTTGATCTCCAAACAATGAAACGCCAAGAATAAATAATCACATGAACCCAAACCAATCCCATTACATATGAGCCATGTTCCAGCTTAAAACAAGTTTAGAGAAATTGAACTAAGACCAAGTAGAAAACCCATAGTACAAATTGCACATAATAGAATAATAGAATAAAAGAAAAATTACTTACTTTTTATAAAATAAAGAAGATATATTGAATACAAAGAAGAAAGACAAGATGAGTTCAACTCTTCTATTGAGATATTCATTACATATTTGTAATGGAACTAGTATCTTCTTTGTTATGGAAATATCAAAGTCTACAAAGAAATACAATATATGATTCTTACACACAATAAGATGTTCTTGATATTGGAAGGATAGATTGCCACGTGATATGGAGAGATTATGATCAGATCGGGTTCATACCTGGTCCGACCCTCGACCCCGGTCAAGACGGAGCGATCCTACTCGCTCCCGAGCGAACCGGATCCGGAAGATGGCTTGCTGAAGAAGAAAGCTTATTCGGCTGCAAGCGTGCCCTAATCCTACTTATGGATTAGGGTAATCACCCTAATGATGGTAGACTCGAATTGACGGCTGCGGATAATCATTATCGAAGGGATAATCATCGCATAACCTAAAGGTTATCTCAGGAGTCCTCTACTAGCCCAAACTAGTAGAAGTCTATTGCTCAACGGATCTAACTGATAAGATCCAACGACTACCCGAAGAAGGCTCAAGTGCATCCAACGAAGGAGATTCGAAGGTACACTCTATATAAACCTCACTACCATACAAGGTGAGGGGATCGAAAAAAGAATACTATCTGAGACTCGAGTTCGATACATACCGATAGACCTAAACTATCGCGCGATCCGCTATCTAGATCACCCTTCCCGTTCTTCATTTCTTAAGCTCTGCGCTTCTAGCGAGCCGTTTGTGATTAAGTTCATCAACTGACTTAGCCTTCGGAGGTGGACTCCCGACCCCAGCGGTCGGGCCACATCTGACGCTTTCGTTTTGCAGGACATCACGAGGAGATCTAAGGGCTGAGCAGATTTTGGACGCATCAATTGGCGCCGTCTGTGGGAAACAACTTGAAAAGCCATGGTGACTAGATCAGCAGCCGCTGCACAACGCAATTCTGGTGTTCAAATCCCTGGAGTGAATAATCCAGATATTCCCCAGGAAAGCCAAAATCCTATCGAGGTAGATGGTGGCCAGGGAGGACGTAATCCTCCTCCTGATACAATCCAAGATCAATTGGATCAGGTAAATATTCAACTCTTGGAGGTGAGCCAAGCACTCCGCATGCTCACCAGACGAGTGGTTTTACCACAAGAGCCTGATCAACGCGATTCAGGGAGACATGCATTGCCACGTGACAGAGATTGGCTGAAGACCGGAATATCGATCAGAATTTCCGTGAAGGAGACCGAGGACTTAGGAGGATCGATGATCAACCGAGGCGAGACGATCGGTTCGACAGACCGCAAGAGAGTACAACTGATTCAAACACAAGGTTGGATACAAGGGTAAGAACTCACTCACCCACTGTCAGAAGAACCGTTCGTGATGATCGAGCAGTTCTCGATGAGAGGAATGCTCGGGAAGGACGGGCTGTTCGTGATGATCGAGTAGCACGGGATGATCGTGTTAATCGAGGTCGTGATCATATTGCTGAAGATCACCCGACCCCATTGGTCGGAATTGGCCAACATCAATGAGAAATTAGGGCAGTTGGCTAAGGGAAGAATAACTGAGGATATTTACTAAGTCATTCGGAAGACTCCCTTTGCCGAGCGAATTGCGGGATATCAGTTTCCCCGTAACTTCCGTTTGCCTACCTTTTCAACATTTGATGGCTCCGGAGATCCAACGACTCACATCGGCTATTACCAACGGACCATGGCGCTTTCGGGTAATTCGATGAAATTTTATCTGGGTTTTTGGTTCATCACTTACTGGAGCAAAGCACAAAAGTGGTTTTCGAACCTCCCTCCTGGGAGGATCGTAAACTTTGACGAATTGGCGCGCCAATTCATAGGGGCGATTCCAGATCGGAATACGGGTCAAGAAAACGGAAGAAACCTTGTTATCTTGTCAAACAAGGAAAGAGCGAATCAATCGGAGAGTTTCGAAAAGATTCAACAAAGTGACGATGGAGATAGAAAATTTGGATTAACAAGTAGCCAAAATTGCTCTATTCACGGGACTCACTAATCGGAAACTCCCTGGAGTTATTACTACGGGATATGCCTGCGACTTATCTTTGAGTTGGTATAGAGATGCCGAAGCGAGGCTGAAGTCATGGAGATTCTAGATGCACGCCAAGGAGATAATAAAGTCTCCAATAAGGAACGGAAGGCTCCTGAGGCGAAGCGAAGCCAAAGAAAAATGTTCGTGATTGGGTTGGAAAATCTCAGCCTTGGCGCCAAAGGTCCCCCCGGTAAAAGTGAGTACACTCCATTGAATGCTCCTCGGGCTGATATTTTAAATATCCTCAAAAGAAAAAATATTTTAAAGTGGCCGCCTAAAATTCTTTTGAAACCCGGAGAGCAGCAGGATCGAGAAAAGTATTGCCGATTCCACAAGGACTATGGTCATTATACTAATGATCGTCGTCATCGAAGGCGAGATATTGAGAGATTGATATCTCAAGGACATCTCTGTCCGATTTCGTTAGTAGAAGAAGGGAAGAGCCACGTGAGCCACGTGCGGCTGCTCCTAAAAGGGATCGTTCAGTTAGTTCGGAACGATCAAGGGAGGCCCTGAAGTCTAAGAAAGGCAAGGAGGTGATTGAAGCTACTCGGTCACCGATCCTTACCATCTTTGGGGGACCAGAGCCCGAATCACTCCGGAGTCTGAAAACAAAATCCAAATTTGTTGGAACCGGAGAGACGCAGAAGCGGAAGAAGCTGAATGGTGAAGATTCTATCACATTTAGCGAGGAAGACGAAAGAGATGTTTGTTTACCTCATGATGATGCTATAGTCATCAAGGTAGAGATTGCACGACGGGAAGTGCATAGAGTTTTGATTGATACAGGTCTGCAGCTGACCTAATTTCCTACGAAGTGTATCAAAAATTGAAGGTGGATCAGGACTTGATGAAACCTTCATCCACACATCTATATGGTTTTGCAGGGTCATCTGCAGTGGCGAAAGGATCGGTCCAGTTGGATTTATCCATTGGAAGTTTTCCTAAGGAAACAATTGTCCGAATCAATTTTTTGGTGGTTCGGGAACTGCCCAGACTTATAATATGATCCTCGCGACCATCTTATCCAAGATAGGTGCTATTGTTTCGACAAAGCACTGAAGATAAAATTCCCGACCGATATGGGAATTGGTCAAGTCTCCTCCGACCCGGAAGATCTCTCGGCGGTGTTATGTTGCCTATCTAAAAGACAAGGAGGGCCCGAGGAAGGTAACTGCCCTCCCCATAGAAGTTCGAGATGATCGGGAAGAGACAGAGATGCAAAGACCCGAACCAGTGGAGAAGCTGGAACAAATCCAGCTGTGTACCGAGGATGAGTAAGATTACTTATATCGGGTCCGAGCAATTTGGAAGAATTTAAAGATGAGTTGAAGTTTTTTCTTCAACAGAATAAAGATGTATTTGCATGGTCTCCTGAGGACATGCCCGGAATCGATCGGGCCATTGCAGAGCACAAACTCTGGATAGACCCTAAGGCGAAACCAGTGATACAGAAAAGAAGAAATTTCTCCATTGAAAAGTATGAAGCCGTTCGGAGCAAAGTTGAAAAACTTAAGAATTCTGGTTTCATAGAATCAATTGAGTGCCCAACTTGGTTGGCCAACGTGGTAATGGTAAAAAAGGCGAATGGGAAGTGGAGGATGCGTACAGACTACACAGATCTTAACAAAGCTTGCCCAAAAGATTGCTACCTGTTGCCTCGGATTGACCTCTTGATAGATGCGATCTGCAGGATATGAAACTTTAAGTTTCATGGATGCCTACTCGAGGTATAATCAGATCCTTATGAATAAGGAGGATGAGAAGTATACGGCTTTCATGACTGATCGTGAGAGCTATTATTACAAGGTCATGCCTTTTGGCCTGAAGAATGTAGGAGCAACATATCGAGGGCCGTCAACAAGATTTTCAAAGAGCTGATAGGAAAGAATGTTGAAGCTTATGTTGACGACATGCTAGTGAAAAGCTTTACAAAAGCAAATCATATTGCGGATTTGAGTCGAGGTATTCTCGATCTTTGCGGAAACATCAAATGAAGCTAAACCCGGAAAAATGTGCCTTTGGAGTCTCCTCGGGCAAATTTTTGGGCTTCATGGTATCACGAGAGGGGAATTGAGGCTAATCCGCCAAAATACAAGCTCGATTGATATGGAGGCTCCCAAAACCGTTCGGGATGTACAGTGTTTAAAAGGGAGAGTTGTTGCTTTAAATCGATTCATCTCCAAGTCCGGAGAAAAATGTTTGCCTTTCTTCAAGGCACTTAAAGACCGAAGGGCAAGTAAGGAAGCAAAGTGGATCGAGGAGTGCCGGAAACCTTTCGAGGAATTAAAAGAAGCACTTGGACAACCACCGATCCTGTCCGGACCGGAGAAGGGGGAAATATTACAGCTATATCTAGCGACGTCCCTTTCGGTGGTCGGTGCAGACTTGTTCGGGAAAAGATAAAAAACGGTGGCCGATTTACTATGTAAGCCACGTGTTGCTAGATGCGGAGACAAGATATTCATAGATTGAGAAGCAGGCTCGGCTCTCATGATGGCCGCCAGAAGCTAAGGCCATATTTTCGGGCTCATCCAATTGAGGTATTTACAACTTTTCCTCTTAGTAAAGTTCTTAACAAACCTAATTTGTCCGGAAGGATGGTGTCCTGGTCGGTTGAACTCGGCCGAGTTCCAAGTGAGCTTTAAGCCCGGAACCGCAATCAAGGCTCGGGCATTAGCCGACTTTGTAGTAGAAACTACTCGCACTAGTGGAACCCACCATTGAGGATCCCATTATACCAACCACTTGGGAGGTATATGTGGATGGTTCGAGTAATAAAAATGGAGCGAGGAGCTAGAATTCTATTAAAAAGTCCAGCAGGATTTATTATTCGATATGCTTTGAGATTCGCATTTGACGCAAGTAATAACGAAGCGGAATATGAGGCTCGATAGCGGGGACTTCGGTTGTCAAAAGCATTATCTATTGCAGATGTTACTATTTATAGTGACTCTCAACTTATAGTCAACCAAGTCCAGGGGGAGTATGGTATTAAAGAACCACGCTTGCAGAAATATCAAGAGATAGTGCGGGCATTTCAAAACCAATTTCGGAATTTGAAGATATCTCGGATTTCGAGGAATGAAAATTCAGTGGCGAGATGAGCTATCCCGACTAGCCAATGCCAAGGAAAAGAATCTAGACCCTTCGGTCTACATTGAAGAGATAACTTTTCCAAGTTATCATGAGAAAGAAATTTCTTATATTGAAGCGAACGTTCTTTGGATGGATCCAATAATCGAGTATCTAAGGGATGACAAATTACCCGAGGATCCAGTAGAGGCAAGGTTGATCAAGATTCGATCAGCTAGATTTGTCATTCGGAATGGGAGACTATACAAAAGATCTTATGCTGGACCCCTTATGAGATGTACCAGGCCCGAAGGAGCAAAATCAGCTTTGGCTAAGGTTCATGAAGGAATTTGTGGAGCTCACATGGGTGGACGAGCCCTTGATCACAAAATTCTGAGACTTGGGTTATATTGGCCTAAGGTCCAATAGGCTGCTATGGAGTACGTTCGTCGATGTGGTAACTGTCAAATTCATGCTACAAGATCGAAGCGCCCGGCGGAAACTATGATTTCAATTCTAAATCCCATTCCCTTTGCAATGTGGGGAATTGATATCATGGGCAAATTCATCAAGGCATCAAGCGGACGGGAATATCTGATAGTAGCAATTGATTACTTCACAAAATGGGTAGAAGCCAGTGCACTGGCGGCAATTATTGAGAAAAAAAGTGGAGAAATTTGTGCTTGAATCAATCATATATCGCTTTGGGATTCCAAAGATTATTGTCACGACCATGGTACTCAGTTCGACTGTCCACAATTTGAGCAATTCTGTGGAACATATATGATCGAGTATCGTATGTCCTCAGTGGCATACCCCCAAAGCAATGGACAGGTAGAGGTTACTAACCGAACGCTACTGGAAGGAATAAAGAGAAGACTCGAAGCTGACAAAACTTCTTGGGTCGAAGAACTTCATAATGTACTTGTGGGCTTATAGAACTACGGTTCGAACACCCACGGGAGAAACTCCATTCAGGTTGGCATATGGATCCGAAGCATTGGCACCAGTGGAGATAATGGCGGGGACATTACGGGATCGTGAGTTCGAGGAAAAAGCAAATGAACAAGGGCTGCTTGATAGTCTTGATTTGTTGGACGAAGTTCAGGCAAAGGCAATAGCACGAACTCAACATTATCAAAGAAGGATAGCGTCTCATTATAATACTCGAGTGAAGAATCGTCGGTACTTAGCCGGAGATTTGGTGTTGAGAAACACCCTAGCTTCCGACCCGCATCACCAAAGAAAATTAGACCCTTCCCCGGGAAGGACTTTATATGGTTGTGAAACCGGTCGGTTCAGGAGCTTACAGCTGAAGAACATCAACACCCAGAAAGAGTTGGATCGTTCGTGGAATGCTAGGCATCTCAAAAAGTTTTATCCTTGAGGATGATTTCAATTTTGTTCGCGATGTAATCATTTTCAACTCAATCAATGCAATTTTCGGCTTTCAACAAACTATCTTTTGATTGGGGGGCATCATACACCACATTCAAGAACAAGATCCAACTATAAGGCATCGGATGAAAATTCGTGTGGGTCCTTCAACACTTATGGAAATTTTTGGACTTTCTTAAGTCGAGGCATCGGATGAAAATCCGAGTGAGTTCCTTTTGCAAGGCGTCGTTTTAAAACCCGAGTAAGTTCCTTCAAGACTTATTGAATTTTTGAATTATCCTTAAGTAAAGGCATCGGTTTAAAACCCGAGTGAGTTCCTTCTCAGACTTATCGTATTTCTCCGAAAATCCTTAAGTAAAGGCATCGGTTTAAAACCCGAGTGAGTTCCTTCTCAGACTTATTGTATTTCTCCGGAAATCCTTAAGTAAAGGCACCGGTTTAAAACCCGAGTGAGTTCTTTCTCAGACTTATTGTATTTCTCCGGAAATCCTTAAGTAAAGGCATTGTTTCAAACAACTAAGACCTAATGCAACAGCGATTCAAGTGGCTAGCAAAGTTCAAGATAAAGTTAATTTCTTATTTCTTCAAAAGATCCAAAGAGGCCAGTATCAAAACAATTACAAGAGCTGGATACAATCTTCGGTCAAAAAAGAAAGTCATCATAGATGACTGTTGAGAAGTTATACAAGATCAACGCGACTTTGCTAGAACAAACATATGAGTCAACCATTGGTGGGGATTCAAGAAAAAGAAGAGAAGAAATGAGGATTACAAAAATATTTCGGTATGCATAAAATCCTCCGCAATTTCATACTCTTTGTCCAGGAGAAGCATGGTCCTCGACCAAACTAGCATTCAGGACAAGCTCTTCATAATTGACTTCTTCCAGGGGAGAATAAACAGGAGAATCTTCCAGATAATGCATAATATCTGGATCGGAAGGTGGAGGATCAATCTTATCCTTGGTCCAATCGGGAGGAGGAATACCCAGGTCGGTAAATACTTCAGGATGGCAACAAGACCGTAGGGAGTCGTATCAAAATGAGGATCCTTCCTTAATATTGATTCCCATACTCCGTTCTCACCATCCCGGTACGCCTGCAAGTTATAAGCATTCAGCATATCAACAAAAGGCTTACCGTGTAAATACTTGAAGACGCAGCTCTGTGAACATCAGTTGGAAGGGATTCGGGCAAAGGAACGACAGCTTGCCTTTCGTGTAACGTTTCAGATCCTTTGGCTCTCGACTTTCCAACTGTTCGCTCCAGCTGCCGGATCTTCTCCCCGGCATCATCCAAGTCCGACCGAAGACGACCAATCATCGAATTTTTTTCTCCCCGCCACCTCCCAAGCTAGATTCCGAAGGCGAGCAATCTCAACATCTTTAGCTTCGGAGATTTCCCGAAGCCTAGAAACTTCATTGCTCAATCTATCGAGCCTAGTAACTCGCTTCCACTTGGTTGTGGAAGTTACCAGCAAGACTCCTGCAAACAACTTCCGAGTTAACGAGGAGTAGAAAAGTAATTTTTCAGAATCAGAGGATAATGAAGAAAGACTTACATCACCAGTGACTTTGTAAAGACTTCATCTGGAAGTTTGGAAAGAACTGCGCTCTCAGAAGTCATTCGAGCAGCAGTACACCATTCCAACGCTCTGTCAAACTCGTTTGACACTAATTCAGGCAAAGGATGAGAAGGATGAGCTACACCAAGAGAAGAATGAGCTGCATCACTTGTCACCCGACGGCGCTTCCTAGTGGCAAAATCCTCCAACTCGGAAGGAGAGGAGGAGGATGCCAAACAAGCACTGGAGTTGGAAATAGGAGCAGCACCTACTAGGACCACACCTTCATCAGACGCCAACATAGTTGCCTCAGATGCTCGAAGAGTCTCTTTCGGGGGTGCACCAACAGTCACACCAACAGGGGAGTCAGCAGCACCATCAGCAACGGAGTGATCAAGATCTTCTTGGGAAAGACGAGCGATCACTTCGGGCAAAGGAGGCGCAGGGACGACATCAATAGAAACTGTGGGAATTTGACTTGAAGATTCACCGGCAACAGTCACCTTACGCTTGGAGGATTCACTAGCTGAAACCATCGCACTGGCCCCAACCACCACCGACGGAACGAATTTCTTGCAAGATTTTGCTCTGATAAAGTTCGGGTTGATCTGGGGAGCCACTATGCAAACAAACAAGCCGTATCAGTACAGAAATAAACGACAACAACAAGAGGGAAAACCCTAGTTTTTTATTACTTCCAACAAACCCAAATAACTAAACCCCAAGTATAACTAATGTGCAGTTTACTCAGGGGGGAAGTGGGGAAAGAGATGAGTAATCAAGAAACTCACTTGTTCAGAAGTTGATAGAGCTATTGTTGGAGTACGAGGAATACGGAAGCTGGCCGAAGGACGAAAGGTCGCTTTAACACTTTAGCAAATCTAACTTGCAGAAGACAGGATAGATGGAGAGTACCCACGAAGGCTTTAAATAGCCTCATGTTGGAGTACGAGGAATACGGAAGCTGGCCGAAGGACGAAAGGTCGCTTTAACACTTTAGCAAATCTAACTTGCAGAAGACAGGATAGATGGAGAGTACCCACGAAGGCTTTAAATAGCCTCGGGTATTAAGACGACGGTTGAAGGCTAAGGACAACCGACGACCTAGATCGAAATGACGCTTCGAAATCCGGCAGAAAGCAAGATCAACGGTCGGAGGGATGCCACATGGAAACATGTGGAAGCGAGCACCTGATGCAGAGATACCTCCAATCGTCGCACCGCCATTGAAATAATGGATGTATTTCCGATTCATTGGAAACAGTGAATGGTATACAAAGGCAAGAAAACGTTTGAACTTCGCAGAAGGGAAACGTGCGGACTTTGCAATAAATGAAGTAGTGGAGAAGATTAATGCATCTTCCCGAAACGCATCTTCACAATATTTCTACAAGATTATTATTCAACGAGGAATGTAAAGTTAAGTGATGAGTTTTATCATTAATACTTTGATATTCAAGGCAAGATTTCGGCAGGAGACGGGGAAATATAAAGGCCAACATGAGAAAGAAATGTCTATTCATTAAATAGAGGGTAAATCTGTACAAAAAGATAACTCCCTAAGCCTTTTCTTCATTGTTGCCCGAGGGACCCTGGTCGGGAGGACTTTTCTCAGGATCATGAGAAGAGTCTTCCTCAAGAATGGCATCGGCTGAGTCCTCTACAGCAGCAACTTGAGACTCGGCTTGTGATTTCTCCTCTGGAAGTGCCGGCTCGTCAGCCAGGTATGCCTCATATTGAGGGTCAGCTGGAAAAGGATCATCTTCTTCCTGAGCCCAGTCCGAAAGATCCATACCAACTTTCCCGAAGACCTCTTTGTGGCACACCTCACGAAAAGGAGCAGTGTCGAAGGCAGGGATTGATCCGAGGATTCGCTCCCAAACGTCGTTCTACCCCAAGCGATAAGCTTGAAGGTTGTAGATACCTAGCAGCTCGGAGAAAGGTACGCTGTTCAGGTATTTCCGAACACACTCCTTCCGAAGCTCTGGCTTTATATGCTCGGGCTTGCTAGGGATCGCCAACTTCAGATGTTCTTCGAGCTCCCTACTTTTGAATTCAAGCCTGTCACCAAACAACGTGGCAGCTGCTTTTTGCTTCCTGGCCTCGCGCTCGGCAGCAGCAGCACGAATCTTCAACGCTTCGAGGGCCTCCTTGAGGGAGATCACTTCTTCCTCATGCTTTTTCTGTAGCTCCACGGCAGCTGTAGTTAGCTGGTCTATTTCAGAATTGGCTTTTGCCAAATTCTCTTCACAGGTTTGCAGCAAGGAGCTGGTGCGACCAACCCGGCTCAATGCTTCCATGTGTTGATAAAAGCTCAACACAGCATTCCTGGGAAGGCGGAAAATATCAGAAGAAGTCATAAGGAATTATGAAAAAATAACTAAGCAAGAAGACCGGTACCTTGTAGATTGACTAACAAGGGAGGTGTCATCCAGGGCTTCAAATTCTTGGCGATCAGAAGGAGCAAGACTGAGGGAGCTCCATTCTGCATCTTTCTCGGGATCCCGAGTCACCCTGTCGGTCAACTTCAGGGTCCACTAAGGGGTGAAGACCTCCTCACCATCCGTTGAAGCTTTGGATTTTTTATTGGAGGGAGCATCAATTGTGTCATGCCTCCTTTTGGTTCAGGCAGAGGAAGAGACATTAGACCTCTCCACCATCGGTTTCTTCCCTTTACCTGAAACATCAGCCACGGGCCTGATATTTCTGATACCCCTATAAGAGGGGTCGGGAGAGGGAATAGAAGCCTCTTGATCTACGGTCAAGGCTCTGGGCGATCGTTGCTCGGCTGTCACAACGGCCCTAGCGACCTTCACCCGCAGGCTTTCAGGGTTTATTCTTGGAGGCACTGCAAAGAAGAAGGACAAGAGTCGAATTAAAAACATATCACTTGATCAAATTAAAGGATGGTGGTTAGAAGCTCACAATGAGCCAAGCCCCAGTACTGAAGGAAGGAGTTATACTCCACTTCAAGTCCATGTATCTCTTGATACCACGGAATGGATTTGATCTTCCTGATGGCCGCCTCGTCTTCTCTGGATAAGGGAAGGCCTCGGTTATTCTCGGAAGAAGAAGTACACCTCCTCCAGGTGGTTGGGAAGTTAAGATCTGATGGAGGCGCTTGACAGAAAAAGTATCGTTTGCGCCATCTTTTGTGGTTAGAAGGGCAAGTTCCTTTGACAAGGATGCTGCCCCTCCAATCAAGTTCAGCCTTATTGCGTTTGGATGAGAAAAAACCCATCCGGGAGGATGGGAGATAGAAAGAACATGAAAATGTACAAAGAGAGAAAGAGATGGCGTAATGCCAAGTTCAAAACACAAACCCAAGAAGCCGACGATAAGACGTCAGCTATTGGGGAGGAGCATTCCGGGACAAATGTTCCAATGATTCAGAACTGCGGAGATCAAAGGATTAAAAAAGGGAAAGCGAACCCCGCTTTCCAGTGCATCTATATACAGAGAAAATTCACCCGAAAGGGATGAATCAACCCTCTCATCAGGGTGGGGAGCCCTAACCTAATATGAGGAAGGAAAATCAAAATCTTGGACAGCTGAAAAAGGGGTTTCCTCATCGTAAATGGAGGGAACAGAGCCAGGTCCACCATCGGACCCGGAAGTTTGAGGCTGCCTAGAAGACTCGACAATCTTGGAAGATCCCGGACTCGAGAAGGACGGGGAGAAGTTTCGGTTTTTCTTTCAAAACCTTTTTGAAAAACTTTAGCGAACTCGCGCCAAAGGACAGTTAGGGTTTTGTTATCACTATCCGACTGTTCGGGAGTAGGAGAAGCAAAAGCCTCACTGCTATTACCAATACTGGGTACCAGAGAAGCCCTATCATCCGCCATTACTTGTTTCAGTAAACTACAAAAAGAAAAAGACCAGTAAACTTACTGATTCAGTGAGGCAGAAGCTTGAGAGAAGGAAGGCGCAAAGCAAACAACAAAGGTTCAAATTCCAGACAAGAAGAATGAAACCTACGAAGACAACGAACCGCTTTTAAAACTCCCGCACGAGTGTTCGGGAATCGAACGATCGAGATTGATTCAAAATCAGCGATCAAGATTGAAAGACGTTTTGAAAGTTTGAACTCACGAATCCGAAATAGGCGTTCGGAAACCGTCGCTTAGATGACGTGAGCCATGATAGATCAACTGCAAGGAGATATGTGGCCTTACACTCACAACGCTCGAGGAAAAGTGGCCACCGCATTAAATGTGATATGACATTTAATGAAGCACGCAGAGATAATCACCTGACGACGAACCCAGTTAAAAACCAAGCCCTCGGGATCGACCGAACGCTTGGTGCCGGGGGCTCGTGATATGGAGAGATTATGATCAGACCGGGTTCATACCTGGTCCGACCCTCGACCCCGGTCGAGAATGAGAGATCCGACTCTCTCCCGAGCGAACTGGATCCGGAAGATGGCTTGCTGAAGAAGAAAGCTTATTCGGCTGCAAGCGTGCCCTAATCCTACTTATGGATTAGGGTAATCACCCTAATGATGGTAGACTCGAATTGACGGCTGCGGATAATCATTATCGAAGGGATAATCATCGCATAACCTAAAGGTTATCTCAGGAGTCCTCTACTAGCCCAAACTAGTAGAAGTCTATTGCTCAACGGATCTAACTGATAAGATCCAACGACTACCCGAAGAAGGCTCAAGTGCATCCAACGAAGGAGATTCGAAGGTACACTCTATATAAACCTCACTACCATACAAGGTGAGGGGATCGAAAAAAGAATACTATCTGAGACTCAGGTTCAGATACATACTGATAGACCTAAACTATCAGCGATCTGCTATCTAGATCACCCTTCCCAGTTCTTCATTTCTTAAGCTCTACGCTTCTAGCAGAGCCGTTTGTGATTAAGTCCATCAACTGACTTAGCCTTCGGAGGTGGACTCCCGACCCCCAGCGGTCGGGCCACATCTGACGCTTTCGTTTTGCAGGACATCATGAGGAGATCTAAGGGCTGAGCAGATTTTGGACGCATCACCACCCAAGATAGAAGGTGCATAAAATGGAAATATTGACTGCCAACATTGTGTGTTGAGATGATTATGATCTTCAATTAAGATGGGAATGTGAATCACCAAGATTGCATGCTAAGGTGGTTTAGATCTTCAATTGGAAGTATTATCTATTTGGGGGTGATGGATATCCACATTCAATATTATGTATAACACTCCCCTTTGGATGTCTATCAATAGATAATGTACCTCATTAAAACCTTACTAAGAAAAAACCCTATGGGAAAAAAAATCTTAGTGAAGGAAAAAGAGTATACATATCTAAATAATACATCTTGGTTGTTGCCTCGTTAAAAACCTTACCAGGAAAACCGAATGGGACAAAATCTTGGTGAAGGGAAATAGTGCAACGCGTATTTTACTCCCCTTGATGATAACATCATTGAGTGTATTTGAATACACACAATCTAATATCATATACTAGATTCTCAAAATTTGAAATAAGCAATGCCTTAGTAAATAAATCTGTTAAATTATCACTTGAACGAATTTAATGAACATCGATTTCACCATTTTGTTGAAGATCATGAGTGAAGAAGAATTTTGGTGAAATATGTTTCGTTCTATCTCCTTTGATGTATCCTTCCTTCAATTGAGCTATGAATGCAGCATTATCTTCATATAATAATATTGAAACCCCTACTTCTTGTAGAAGACTGCATGTTTCTTGAATGTGTTGTATCATTGATCTTAACAAAATATATTATCAATTTACTTCATGAATAATTATTGTCTCTGCATGATTTGAAGAAGTGATAGTTATTATTCACAAGAAAAAGGGCTTTAGAGGCTTTTGAAAAATGCCTCTAATACTTTTAGAGGCATTTTCTATAAATGCTGCATAAATGCCTCTATAGGTCGTGTCACAAAAGACCAAGCCTTTTAGAGGCAATTTAACAAATGTCTCTATTTTTCACACTTTAGAGACACTTTTTTAGTAACATTTGTAAAATTCTCCCAAAAGTCTTTTATTGCATTTCCAAAATGCCTCAAAAGATTTTATGTTATTGTTAATTTCAAATGCAAAAAGTGTTTTTGAGGCATTTATATTATAAATAGAGACTTTTTCACTCTTGCTTCTAATGACTATTTTTTATTTTTGTGAGCAATTGAATAATACCACTAACAAATACTAATTTTATTTCTTGTCTCGTACAGTTTTCTTTTTCCTTGATCCGGGAAATACTACAAATAGATTAATTACAATACTCCAAACATATTAATTATAGAATTTTTTATTCATATAAAAAAATCATTTTATACATCAAATGTTTATAAACAACCAAATTTCTACAAATGCTGCATAAATGCCTCTAAGAAAAATACATTGTTTACACTTTGATTAAATATACAAATGAGCAAATGATTACATATAGGAACAAAAGAATGTAAATATATGATTACATATAGGATACTTGTGTACATATTAGACTCAAACTTCGAACATTAATGCTGGCCTGGATCATTCACTATCAAAATCCTCGTCATCTCCAAAAGTAAAAACAAAAGCATCAGCAGCAATTGGCTTGAAGTCACTTGAGTCCATTTTAGGCATTACTACCAACTTCGTCAATTTTCACTTTACTAGCAAATGGGATTTTGGGGGCTACTTCACTTCTCAATGAAACTTGTTCAGTTCCGTGTGTCACTGCTGCAATCTAGTCTTGAGTAGTCCTAGTTTCAACCACTTGAGGTAGCACGTCCTCCCTCCCCAGAAGTTGCTTGGTTTTGCTTGCTTGCTGAACATTGAACTCTCTTTTATTTCAAGTCAATTTTGACAACAAATCTTGGATTCCCATTATTTAAATGATAGCCATGTATCAACTCGGATATTGTCAGTGATACAACTGCCTTCTATGAAGGCGGTCTAACTGACATCAATTACTGGACTCACCACCTCCTTTAACCGATTGCTTGATAATTTAGCTATGAATCTATAAATGAGGGAACTCACAACAATCAGCTGATAATCTTGGAAATTATCTTGGCCTTTAGAATCTTTTCTTGGGTCAACAGCCACAACACCCCCATTTGCAGGGGCACAAGTAGTGCTTGAACTGCGACCGGATGGTTTGTTGGCAATTTCAAGTTTGGGAATTGTTGATTTGGTGTCATCATAGCCTACCATCACAACCTCAACCTAGAATCCTGGGGAAGGAATTTTCCTCTGCACAATAATTAGTACAAAAAGTAAAACAAATGATGAGAATTTTCCTTTTTGCATCACTTCATTTTCTAGGCTTAAAGAAATAGAAGAATATATACAACCAAGGGATTGAGATCAATATGCAGGATGATGAGAAGGCACTATATCAAGTACAGAAATTTGTTGATGGAATGAGATTCATTAGGAGAAGGAGAAAAATAAAACAAATCAATCATTTCTTTAAAAGCCAAACTGAATTTCATGCTCAAGATCTCATTCTTCATAAATGAAATTGCAAACTGGAGTAAATCTTATCCAACCAGATTGAGCATGGAAGCAAGGCCCCAACTACAGGTTCCATAGTCACATTTCTCAGCTGGCCACCAGTCCAGTTCCTGATAAGAGCAAATGGATATTTTCCAACCAATAAGATGAATATAAAAGTAAAAGATAAATGCATATTAAAGAAGGCTAGAAACAAATACATGAACCAAAATTGTTGAGTATAAGAACAACCATTAAACACCAACAGTGTGCAAAATGTAACATAAATTTTTCCCAGGGTGGGCTGAGGGAGAAATATAGTAAAAAAATAAGGAAGAGAAAGAACTCTGTCTTTGAAAGAAGATGCAGTTTAAGAGCCTACTTTCCAACTTGTGTACTACAAGAAAAAAAAAATCCAACCAACATCAAAATTAGGGACAGAAGAAGACATTAAGATACTCATCAAAATAAGTACTCCAATAGGAATATAGAACCCACCTTCATGCAATGAAATACAATCTTAACATCTACATGCAACACTGTTACCCAGATTTGCATCAGTTTACAACCATGTAAGGGAATTACCAATGTAGACTTGAATTAACAGGAAAGAAAGAAGAAAAAAAGAAGAAAGAAAAAAAAAAAGACTTTCTGCTGATTTACTTTTGCTTTCCCTAATTTAAGAGCTTTGCTAGCTCTACTCTGTTTCTGTCTTATGTAGCTTCCAATTTAGTACAATAGCTCATTATAATTGTTCTTATGCTTTTCTTGTCATTAGGCTTTAAGGCTAGATAAGTTATTTGTTTCCATTGTAGTTTTTACTTCCACTCATAATAGGATTCCTACAAAGTGTAGGTGATAATCTGAATACAAAAAGTAGGCTAGTCTAAATAGAATATGTTTAGTTTACAGAATCTTGTAGTACACAAGATCCTTTTACTTCACTTTTGTCATTAGGCTTTCGTCTAAATACATTATTTTCTTCTGCAGTAATTTTTATTCCACCTTAGTAGGAATCCTTGCAAGAGTAGGTGAGCATCCTAATATTAACAGTAGGCTAGTGCAATACAAGTTGTTTAGAGTCTCTCTCTCTCTCTTCACATTTCTTCTTCTTCTCCTCTGTTTGTTGGTTCACTAGCCTCTGATATTATCACATAAAGAATGAGGATTCTTACATGTACTAATACCAAAAAGGATGTAATTTTTTAGCTTAGGGAAGATTTAGGATTTATTAGATGTACATATCATTCCAGGGGGAAAAAGAAGACCAACTTTGGTACAAGTTATCAGGCTGAATTTTACTAATACTTGAGTAAAAATGTCAAAATTTTGATTGACAACTATTCTTGCGTAAATCTGGTTTCAATCCTTGAATGCAAATTGTTCAATCCCCAAATAATGATGAAACAAATAATACTCAAGTCTTCTTTTCCATATGACAACTTGATTTTGCCCCCCCCCCCCCCCCCCCCCAAAAAAAAAAAAAGCATTCTTCAGGCATGCTCTGTTAGTTGAAGAGAAGAGTGGTTGCAAAATCAACCAGGTTATGATCTACTTCTTGGGAACCGTGCACTCCAACCATGTTGAAGTTGTTGTCATACAAAATGCAGCTCTCCCAGTCTTCTTTCTAATGCCACTAAAATCAAGTTATCTTGAGTTCAGACCGAGCAGATAGGGAAGTCAGGGGGAGAAAAGTCAATCTAGCCGATTGCCTGGTTGGCTGGCTACTTGGCTGATCAGTTTATAAGCCGAATAGCTGAATACTCTATTATATGAACACTTTGTATGCTGACTGCTTTTATTGGCTAACCACTTGACTGGAACAACCTCACAGAAGCATCCAATCAGAAGGATGTTACTGATCTCCTATCTTGAGATCAAATTTTGAGCATGATCCAAGCATAACACGGGAAAGCTATTAATATACCTTGGTCAGATTTTGAATTTTGTTTTAGATACAAAAAGAATAAGGTCATTTGTAGATTTGTACAGAGAGTTATTCTGGTCAAATTTCAAATGTCAATCTGCCACAATTTTCTGGTTCAATCTGTGTTGCTGAACCAAGCAAGATTTTGGGTTGTTTTTGGGGTTATGTAAGTGAAAGTTGGGGCTTGTTTCAGCAACTCGCCTAGAAAAGAAAGAGAAGAGGAAAGATGGAAAAGAAGAACCTGAAATGGCAGATTCTTCTCGTTCCTCTGCTTTGGCTCCACCTCTTACAACCTAATCGCAGAACCTGAAATTAATTTTCTCACATCATTATTGTTGGCGCAGTAGGGTGATGGTTTAACCACTCACAAACAGTTGTATATGATTCTCACAAGAAGGAGGGTTAGACAACACTGCAAAAATCACTTTTCTAATTAAAAAGGAAAGCTTACAAATAACCGTGCTACAGCACTTTTATTTCTCTTCACTCTATTCTTTTCACTTCTCTCTCCTCACCTTTAATGGCTGCCCTTTATGCTCTCTCTCTCTCCACTCTTTTCTGCTCACGTATGATGAAGGTGTTTCAATACCTACTTCTTCTCTTACTCTCCTTCTCTTTCTTTCCACTAACTCTCTTTCCTTTTTCTATTCTCTATTGTTGTTCTTACATAGACCTATGCTATTTATAAGAATCTTAAACCGACTGTTTCACTTCAATCTAAACCGACTCCAACTACCGCCTCTTCTCTCTTCTACCAGCTTCATGAAGCTTCTGCCGACTTCTACAATCTTCTTCAACAGTCTAGTTCGTTCTTGAGTTTGCCGACCTTCCTGAATTTGCCGACCTGCAAGTCGGTGTTTGACTTCAACACTCCCCCTCAAACTCAACTTGTCATGCCGAGTTGTGCTTTTAATCTCTTGAACACTTCAGTCTTGAGTGGCTTTGTAAAAATGTCTGCAATTTGATCTTCAATTTGACAGTATGCCAGGTTCACATTGTTGTCTTTCACATGCTGTCGTATAAAGTGGTACTTCGTGTCAATGTGCTTGGTTCTGCTGTGGGCCACTGGATTCTTCGGGAGAGATAGCGCTGACTTATTGTCAATATATATGGTTGTAGGATCCTTTTGTGGATGATACATTTCTTGCATAAGATTCCTCAACCATATTGCTTGGCACGTACATAATGCTGCAGCAATATATTCTGCTTCACATGATGAAAGCGCTACAGTTGATTGCTTCTTTGAATGACCATGAAACTGCTGCAGATTCAATAAGAAACACATACCCTGAAGTACTTTTTCTTGTATCTAGGTCTCCCCCATAATCATTGTCGGTATAACCAACTAGTCTTGGATTATCTGACTGAGTATAGAACAGACCTTGAGAAGTTGTACCTCTTATGTACCTTAGGATCCTCTTTGCTGCGATGAAGTGACACTGCTTTGGTTCTTCCATGTTTCTGCTGACGACACCTACTATATACATGATGTCTGGTCTTGTGAAAGTTAAGTACCTTAAACTTCCAATCAGGCTTCTATAAAAAGTAGGATTGACAGGCTCTTCTTCTTAATCATGTCTCAGCTTCACATTTGTATCTACTGGTGTTTCTATTGCCTTGCAATGATCCATCTTGAACTTCTTGAGTACTTGTTATGCATACTTCTTCTGTGAAATGAAGATTCCTTCATATGCTTGTGTTACCTCTATTCTAAGAAAATATGACATCTTTCCAATATTTGTCATCTGAAATTCTCGTGTCATGGCTTTCTTAAAGTCTTCGAACATACCTGGATTATTGCCTGTGAAAATCATTTCATCCACATAGAGACAGATGAACATGATATCTCCATCTCCATTTATCTTTGTATATAAGGTGTGTTCATATGGACTCTTTATGAAGCTGTTCTGCTGGAAATATGCATCAATCCTCATGTTCCAAGCCCTTGGTGCTTGCTTTAAGCCATACAATGCTTTCTTTAGCTTGTATACCTTATCTTCTTGGCCTTTCTTCAGATATCCTTGGGGTTGCTCAATGTATACTTCTTCTTCCAGGTATCCATTGAGAAAAGCTGACTTTACATCCATCTGATAGATTCTCCACTTGTTCTGAGCTGCCAAAGCAATCAGAAGTCTAATAGTGTCAATCCTTGCAACTGGTGCAAATACTTCATCATGGTCAATACCTTGTTGTTGCTTGTAGCCTTTTGCAACAAGTCTTGCCTTGTATTTCTCAACTTTTCCTTCTTGATTAGTCTTCGTCTTGTACACCCACTTACTCCAATTGTCTTGTGTCCTTTTGGCAAATCAATGAGCTCCCACGTATCATTTTTCTTGATTGCTTCTATTTCTTCATCCATGGCTTTTTGCCATTTCTTTTCATGAGCAGCTTCTTCATATGTGATTGGATCACATTCTGCTAAAAGGCAAAACAATGTAAAATCATCTACCATTTGTATTGGTTCAGTAGTGTTGTAGACATCACTAAGCCTTCGTGTTCTTGTAGGAGCTTCTTTTGAGGAGCTGCTGCTGCCTGGAGTTATTGGAACTGGACTTGGTGGAGGAGGCTGACCTGGATCTTCATTTTGTGTTGGTGCTTGTTCTTGAAGAGCTTCTTCGTCTTCCAAAAATATTCCTTTGACATTCTTTTCTTCTTCTGTCCACTTTCAATGATCTGCTTCATCGAAATCAACATCTCTTGAGATTACAACTTTCTTGCTAATTGGGTTGTAGAGTCTGTAGGATTTTGTTCTTGCATCATAGCCTATGAAAATATGCTTTTCTCTTCTATCATCTAGCTTTCTCCTTTTTTGCTCTGGCACATGTGCATATGCAATGCATCCAAAGATTTTGAAATGACTAACACTGGGTTTGTACCCAGTCCATGCTTCATAAGGTGTCTTGAACTTGACACTTTTAGTTGGGCATCTATTGAGTAGATAGACAACACATGCTACAGCTTCAGCCTAAAAGACTTTAGGTAGATTCTTACCTTTCAAGATGCTTCTCACCATGTCAAGAATTGTGCGATTCTTCCGTTCTACGATTCCATTTTGTTGTGGAGTATAAGCAGCTGTGAGCTGGTGCAAGATACCATTCTCTTTGCAAAAATTTTCAAATAATCTTGAAGTATACTCTCCTCCTCTATCTGATCTGAGAGTCTTGATGTGATAGCCACTTTGTTTTTCAATCAGTGCTTTAAACTCTTTAAATTTGTCTAAAGCAGCTGATTTTTCTTTAATAAAATATACCCAGATGCTGCAGCTAAAATCATCAATAAAAGTAATAAAGTACCTGTGACCTCCAAATGATGTAACCTCAAGTGGTCCAACTATATCACTGTGAATTAGCTGCAATGGCTTTGTTGCTCTTCTTGACTTTCCAACTTCTAAGCTTTTTCTGTGTGACTTTCCTCGAATGCATCCTTCACAAATTTGATCTGGATGATCAATATCTGGTAAACCATTCACAATCTTTGACTTCCATAATAATTTTAAGCCACTCGAGCCAAGGTGCCCAAACCGCAAATGCATAACCATGAGTCATTCTTGATGATGAAGTTTAGGCACTTTACCTTTTCTTCTTTGATGTCCAAAGTAAATAGTATGTTCTTAGACATCTTTACTCTTGCAATCAAATCTCCAACCTTGTTCATAATAGTGAGTGTGAAATTCTGGAGATGGATATCATACCCCTTTTCTAGGAATTGTCCAAGACTTATTATGTTGCTTTGTAGCCCTGAAACATAATAGACATTTGTGATGAACTTGTGGTCTCCATTCTTCGCCTGGATCATTATGTTGCCTTTTCCTTTGACTGGAATCTTGGATGAGTCACCAAACATGACTTCTCCTTGGACTGTCTCGTTCAATTCTGTAAAATACTCCTTGATGCCGCACATGTGATACTTGCACCGGTGTCAAGGAACCAAGTATGCTCCTGTTGTTTTCCATCTCCTCTATAGGGCAGCAACATTGTGGATTGATCATCCGCCACTTCTTTAGCAAGGTGAGTCTTTTCTTCTATCTTTGGTTCTAGCTTCTCCTGGATCTCATGGCTGAGATGACCATACCTCTTGCAATTATAGCATTGATATTGGGATCTTTCATTTCTTTGAGAATAAGAACCATGTCCTCTTGATCTCCAACCTCAACCTCTTATATTGGATCGTCCTTGATCATAATTATTTTGTTCTCTCCATCCTCCACGTCCACCATAATTTCTATAGTTGCTGCCTCTGAATATTTCTCGTCCGTGAGTGCTTCATCCACGATTTCCTCTTCCTCGTCCTTGACTTCTGCTACTTGGTCCTTCATCTTTCATGGATAATTTACTCTGTAGAGCTTGATCCAGACTTTCACCAGGATTTTTATTTCTATTTATCCTTTGCTCGTGAGCTTGGAGAGAACCCATAAGCTCATCAATAGAGATTGTGGATAGATCCTTAGATTCTTCAATCGCCACCACAATATGTTCAAATTTTGGAACAAGGGATCTAAGGATCTTTTCCATAATCCGGACATCATCTAATATTTCTCCATTTCTCTTCATTTGATTACTAATAGTTTGAACTCAACTAAAGTAATCAGCAATAGACTCAAATGTACTAATTCTAAGAGTTTCAAATTCAGCTCTTAGAGCTTGAAGGCGTACCTTTTTTGCTTTATCCAATCTTGATAGGATTTTTGCAGAATATCCCATGCCTGCTTTGCTAATACGGCATTCGAAATCTTTTCGAACACTGATTCGTCATCACCTTGATAAATGAGAAATAGAGCTTTCTTATCTTTCCTTCTTAAATCCTTCAACGTACTTTTCTGTGCATTGGATAGAGCTACTTTTGCAACTGGTTTTGTATACCCTTCATCAACAATCTCCCACAGATCTTGAGATCTGAGCAGTACCTTCATCTGAATGCTCCAATTTTCATAATTGTATTTTGATAATTTAGGAATCTGAGGCTGGATCATATTCGCCATCCGGTATCAAGTTGATGCTTCCGATCAACTAGAATCGAACAGGGCTCTGATACCATGTGTTGGCACAGCAGGGTGATGGTTTAACCACTCACAAACAGTTGTATATGATTCTCACAAGAAGGAGGTTTAGACAACACTGCACAAATCAATTTTCTAATTAAAATGGAAAGCTTACAAATAATCGTGCTACAACACTTTTCTTTCTCTTCATCTACTCTTTTCACTTCTCTCTCCTCACCTTTAATGGATGCCCTTTATGCTCTCTCTCTCTCCACTCTTTTCTGCTCACGTATTATGAAGGTGTTTCAACTCCTACTTCTTCTCTTACTCTCCTTCTCTTTCTTTCCACTAACTCTCTTTCCTTTTTTCTATTCTCTAATTGTTGTTCTTACATAGACCTATGCTATTTATAAGAATCTTAGACCCACTGTTTCACTTCAATCTGAACCGACTCCAACTACCGCCTCTTCTCTCTTCTACCAGCTACATGAAGCTTCTGCTGACTTCTACAATCTTCTTCAACAGTTTGGTTCGTTCCTGAGTTTGCCAACCTTCCTGAATTTGCCGACCTGCAATTCGGTGTTTGACTTCAACAATTATTTGTTCACCTACATGGATTCAATTGTGAAAGATCGCCAATTTCGTTAAAAAAAATTAAAAGAGAGAGACTTTCATGAAAAACCAAAACGAAAGATAAGAAGAAGAAAGAAAGAAAGAAAAAAAATTAACTAAAAATTGGAGAATCGAAAGGAAAAGAGAAAGGAAAGAAAAACGATTCAGTAAAACCTACTTGCGTGGGAGCAGCTCTCAAACAAATAAGAGTCTGAAATTGCCGTGAAATGGACAGCTACTTTAGAATGGCTGTGCTATCAAGAAGAGAAAGGAAAAGAGATGGGAAAAAGAGATTGAAACTGACCTAAGTTTAGACGGCAACAACTCTTACCAATCAAACCTCAACACTATAACAAACGCACAGATGAGAAGCCCTTTGTTGATATGCCAACAGAATGAGAAATCGTGAGGAGGTAGAGGTTCGATTGGTTTCTTTTCTTTAAAACCGATTTCTTGCAAGAATTGGAAAAATTGTAGGCGGGAATATTTGAGGCTTTTTTTCGTTTTGGTTTAATATGAAATTGTGAAGAGATTGCTAGGTTTGAATGCTTCCTTTTATTTAGAAACCGATTTCTTGCAGGAATAGGAGAAATGATTGGGGGGGGGGGAATACTTAGGTTTTTTTTTTTTTTTTTTTCCGTTTTATTTTAGGAAACAATATTATGAGGGAATTAGGGATTTTTAAGTTTTCCTTCTTTGTTAGATTTGTTTTGGTAAACTACTTTTATTAAATAGAAACGTGATATTGAGACGTGAGATTCAATAGAGACATTAGGAAAGTTTTATTAGGGGCATTTTGAAAAGTATGATTCTAAAACTTAACTATCAGAGACATTTTTGTAGTTAATGCCTCTAAATATCTTTAAATAGTGACATTTATTAATATTGTCTCTAATATAAAGCATTAGATACAATTTTTTGTTAATGTCTCTAAAAATATTTTATAAATGCCTTTAAACCCCCCTCCCCCCCTTTTTTTTTTTGGGTCAACTCTAAACCCCTATTTACTTGTAGATATAGTTTGTTTTGTTGAACATCATAAAATACCTAACATTCATTTGTGAATAAATAGCCTGTTTGAGATCTAGTTTTATGTAGATCACACAAGTATTCTGTTATCGCAAAACTAGTAAGTTGATGTCCACATTCATAAAAGAAAATCATGTCAATAATTCCTCAAAGATACTAAAATATATGTTTAACAACATTCTAGTATATTTGTATTGGAAAAGAGATAAATATTGTTAATACACTTATAAAAAATGCTATATTCGACCACGTATCATTAGCAAATTACATTGGTGTCCCAATTGCACTTAGACATGGTGTTTCAAGATAAATAAGTTCTTCATTGTTTTCATGGAGTTTGATATGGAGAGTTTATGATCCGATCGGGTTCATACCTGGTCCGACCCTCGACCCCGGTCGAGATGGAGAGAACCGACTCGCTCCCGAGCGAACCGGATCCAGAAGATGGCTTGCTGAAGAAGAAAGCTTATTCGGCCGCAAGCGTGCCCTAATCCTACTTATGGATTAGGGTAATCACCCTAATGATGGCAGACTCGAATTGACGGCTGTGGATAATCATTATTGAAGGGATAAACATTG